>NC_133662.1:267979086-268331979 GCF_037893015.1 Macrotis lagotis | reverse complement strand
TTTTTTGCAAGGCAATGGAGTTAAGTGGCTTGCCCAAGGCCACACAGCTAGGTCATGATTAAGTGTCTGAGGTCACATTTGAACTCAGGTCTTCCTGACTCCAGGGCCGGTGCTCTACCCACTGTGCCACCTAGCTGCCCCCCGGAATATTTCTTATACTATCTACATCACCTAAGTTATGATGAGAAATATTTGGTAGCTATAAACAATAGAATCATAATGCTGGCTCTTCTATGGTGCTGGGAAAATGCCCAACAGCCACTTCTTTCCAATTGTTGATAACAGTTAACGACCAGTTTCCAACAATTGGGAGGAAGTGTCATAGACACTCAGAACTAGAGGAAAGAAAGCATGAGGAAACAACCATAAAACAATGAATGAAAGCATAGATTACCCTCCCTCCTCTCCTGTCCCCCCCCCCCCCAACCCTAAGCAGGTCAACCCTGACTCTTGCTATTTCTCTTTAATTAAAATCCAGTTGGGCAGTCCAGGATACAGGGAAACAATGATGCTTTTGTGTTTTTATCAAGTCTGCTTCAGGTTTATTGACTGAAGCCAAGCTGAATAGGTTTGTCAGGCCAATCGAATCTCTGCCTTTATTTAGAGTGCAGTCATTGAGGAGGGTTATTTCCTTTGGATAATGCTCCTGTTTGCGTTTTGTGCAGCTTCCTTCCTGCATCTCACCAGAGCTATCTGGGCCAAGTGCTCCTTTTGTTTAGGGAATGGCCACTTAGGATTAATATTTTCTCTTGATAACTCACCTGGCATCTCCTCTGAGCTGCATGTTTTTTTCATCAAGTACCTAATTAGCATTCTCTCTTCACAGTGCATAGAAAGAAAACCATGCAAAAAGAATCACACTATTTTTCAAATATTCTTTCGTCCCCATTTTTTTGCTGCTCAATGCCAACAGTTATCACTAATTTCAAGATACCAATGGCTCCTCTTGACAACTGCAAACTTTATCAAGAGCTGCCATTCTATGGACAATTCATACCTGAAAAATAATCTTCTCACCGTTCCCAGAAAGTGGGCATCAAAGCTTTGTTGGAGAACCTGAAGGTAGGGAGAACTTCCCGTCTCCTGGGTAGCTCATCCCATTGGGAAAAGGTGGCCCAGTCTCTACAATACTCCACGTGGAGCTTGGGCAATCTAAGTTTGAACCCTACAAGTTGTTCACTAGCAAGGTGACCCTGGGCTACTCTACTGCTTCCATCGAACCTCCCTTTCCTTGATGATAATAAAAGCCATCTCATAGGCTTGTCAAGCAGACCAAATGAGAGAAGCTGCCAAAATCACTTAGAAAAACCCTCAAGCACTGCCTAAGCAACCAGGTCATGGGATCATTTCATTCCTGGAGAGGTCTCATGGTGAGGAATTTCTCCCATGACATGAAATCTAAATTTGCTAAAGTATATCTTTCTTTTACTATGTTCTCTGTTCTCTGCAGTTGAGCAAATCAAGATTAATTTGTCTTTGGGGCAGCTAGGTGGTGCAGTGGATAGAGCACCGGCCCTGGAGTCAGGAGTACCTGAATTCAAATCTGGCCTCAGACACTTAATAATGACCTAGCTGTGTGGCCCTGGGCAAGCCACTTAACTCCATTGCCTTGCAAAAATAAAAGATTAATTTGTCTTCCACATGAAAAAACAGAAAGACAAAAGAGAAAAGGAGAGAAAGAGAAGGTGTATAGAGAGGATTTGGAGAGGTAAAATGAAACAGAGTAGTAAAAGGAAAAAAAGAGGAAAAGAGCTCTAGCCCCAAAAGTAGGGGAATGGGATCTCAGCTAGGCTTCTACCTAGCCAGTCACCCTCTGGTTCATCAATTCATCAGTGAACTGGAGATATAGCATGATCCTGATGTTCTCTAATTGAATGACCTTCAAGTTACATTGGAAGAATGTGACCAAATCCCTAGCTCTCCCTCAGTCGGGTAGACAGCATAGAATTAGGATTTCCATAGGGAGAGCAAGATTGAAAGATCAGAGGAAGAAGCATCCCTTCATCTAAACAATATGTCCTGCTCAAAGTGTCATGGGAAAGAAGTTCATCTGTTCATAAGTCAATCCTTATCAGGGCCCAGGATACCTGGCGACTTGACCAAGTGAAACAAAATTCATTGCACTCAGTACAATTTCATAAATCTCATTAGTATTGATTCATGGGTGGGTCAAGCACATTAGATGTTACTAGGTGAATTTAAGAAGCTTTTGTCTCTTTTTACAACCTGTCTGATGTATAAATCAAGTGAGAATGTCTTTCCACTTTCCTAATCTCCTTGGGAAATGAGGTTGAGTTCTTGCTTCTCTCTCTCTCTCTCTCTCTCTCTCTCTCTCTCTCTCTCTCTCTCTCTCTCTCTCTCTCTCTCACTTTCTCCTTCCTTTTACCATGAAAAAAATCTTATCAGAGACAGAACATAGAATAAAGAACAGAATGTCAGCATCTCTCTAAGGTCGTCCAGTGCACTCATTACCTAAGTGAGAGCCCCCTTTTATAATAGCCCCCCAAAAGATAGCATTTGTGGGAGATCCTCACTGAGATGGAATTTATTCCCTCTGGAAGCAACCCAGTCCATTTTTGAATAATTGTAATGGTTCAAAACTATTCCTGCCTCAAATTTACATCTTCCTCTCAGTAAATTCTATTCATTGTTCTTTACTGTGACCTCTAAGACAAAGCAACCAAGTCTATTCCTTTCTCTTCTAAGTCTGGCTGGGAGTCCAGAGATCTGAGTTCTAAAGAGAGAAAGAATATTTGAGATATAGAGAGAACATTGCAGCTACAAAGACCTCTCCCTAAATCATCACATGCAATGATAATAATAACCCTACAAGATGAGAGAACAATGTTTAGCAACAGTCTGTCCAAAAGAATGACTGCAGACACATTTTTAATTTTAATCTGAATTATTTAGACTTTTAAAAACCCTAAATGATTAACAAAATGTTCATTCATTGCTATATTCATTGAAGACATCTCAGTCATTTTCCCCCAGCAGCAGCAGCAAACGCTCATTGTTAACTAGCGCCATCTTGAACTGGCATGCATCTCAAGCTGGTTCATGATCCTAGGGAAACAGCCCCTTGAGGGTTGGTCTCTCATTGAAAACTTTCTGTTCCCCCAAGGATGGCAAGGCAAAAAGCAAGGCTTAACATTTTGAAACTATGGAAGCATCAGTATAGAAGAGATTTGGGAAAAAGGGAAACTCTCCTTCCTTAAGCTTTTCATATCAATGGACAGAGTCATTCTGAGATTCAGCCAGGGTTTTGAAATAATTTCCTCATTATCTCATGCTGGTTTTAAAAAGTAAAATGTATCAAACTCATAATAACACTCAGATTCATTTTTTCTTTCTAAATCCTGTCAATTCTTTAAATGTAAATGTGTGTATAGCTATTACTATAAAGCTAATTTCTGTGAGAACATAGAAGAGAAGAAAAATGTCTATGTAAACATATATATATATGTTCACCTACATATATATACCCATATGTTATGCACATATTTTTCTCCCTTCCATGTGTTCACACAAATTATCTTTATGATGATATTTGATCTACATATTGGTAACATTCAATACCAGAAATCAGATGATTTGAAATGCAATTCTCAGACAGGGTCACTGCAGTCAGTTTAATGCCATAAACCAAACATTTTTAAATGGTCCTTTCTGTGTGGCATGCTGTAATAGTGAATAAACAGATTCAATAATTACATAGTTCCAACCCTCGAGGAAAAGAGTGGGGGGGAAGAGTATGCAAACAGTATTATCTCCTCTTTTCTCTAAGGTTTGTATTGGTCATATAAGATGTGTATGTCAACATGGGCTGTCTAAATGTGGCAGGCATCCAGTTAGTTGGTTCACATTGTGTTCCTTTTAAGTCATAGTCCTCTACAAACTGCAGCTTGGGAGTCCTTAGTGATGTTTAAGTAGAGGACATGCTTTGTTCCAAAGAATATTGTTTAATGACATAAGAAAATAACCACAGATTATCTCCACATTCTAACACACACACACATACTCAAACCTTAAGAACTCTCTTTTCTATAGTTATATTCTCAGCTATATAGAGCATCTGCACAGGAATGTGTTCATATGAAGTTTTATGCACATATATACATGGATGCATACATGGAATATGTGTATAATGTCTCTCTCTTGAGTTTCAGTCATACGCCTCCAGTTGCTTATTGGATATTCCAAAGATTCCTCAAATTCAATAGGTCCAAAATGAGAAATCATTATCTTTTCTCCAAAATCCAATCCTCTTCCAAAATACCCTATTTCTATCAAATATATAATTATCCCTTAAGGCATTCCTTAAGTCAAAATCATCAGAAATATTAACTCATCACTTTTCTTCCTTCCATATGACCCTTTAGGTCATGAATCCAGTAGTTTCTCTCCCCATAATACCTCTCCTATCCATCCTCATCTTTCTACCTGTGTGTCCAAAAAGCACCCCCCAGGTTCTCATCACCTTTCTGCCTGGACAATTACAGTAGTCTCTTAATTGGTCTTTTTGTTTTCAGTCTTTCCATTCCCCAATCTACTCTCCACAAAGCTGCTAGTCTGATTTTCAACATAGCACAGATCTGAACCCATCACCCCACTAACTCAATAAGTAATTATAACTGCCTATTAGCCTTGCTTCCAAATATAACTTCTCTTTGAACTTTAGAACACGGCAAGCTGTTAGGCTGTTTTAAATCATATCTAACTTGGATCCAAGAGTTTACCCACCGTGATCTTCACATCTCCAATTTCTGATCTCTGCAATTTAGCCAGACTAGCCTATATGAGGCTACCTTTCTGTCATTTGGTTGGCCCTTCCCCATGCCTTAGAGAGGACTCTCTCCTTTTCTCCTCCTCTTAGAAATCTTCATTTCATTTTTATAAATATCATTTAGATCTGTGAGCCACATTTAGGCAGCCCGTGTTGTCATATGCATCTTATATGACCAACATAAACCTTGGAGAACAGAGGAGATAATAATAGCAACGGCTTCCCAAGGATCAGGTGATGGAGATCAGGGAAGTATTCCGCAAGCTCTAATGTGCTATATGTCCCAGTTTTCATTATTGCTGTTGTTCGGCTTTTTTCCTGCAAGGGAAGTTCTGGCTCTTTTAGTCAACTCTTTGACGCTCCTGCTGCAGTGTGCTGCAATGATCGTTGCTTACTGGTATACTATTTCCAGAGCTACCCATGACTGTCCTCTCTCTCTATTGGAAATGTGATAAATAGGCTCCCTGCTGTAGAGAAGGCAGCAGCCATCCTCAGAATGTCCTTCCTCTCTGCCAGGCAGTTCTGACGTGGACAGAGTTAGAACTAAGGTCAGGTTCACTCAGAACTTTTTTCAGAATTCTCTTGAGTCTTCCCTTCTCTTCCTCCTGAGTCTCTCCTTTCATTTGTTAGCTAAATTAGAATCAGAAATCCATTTCAGTTCTTAGCTCTTCTCATGCCCTAATGTCTGGGCAAATGGCCCCTGACTAGAGTTTGACTTTCTCACATGAAAAAGTTAGAGATTATCTAGTTCAAAGGGAATGGTGTTGTCTTCTCCTGGCATCATTTTTTTGTTCTATAACATCACAATGATGGCTAAAGAAGACGGAAGAGGTTGGTGACCTTTCTCATCTGCTCCCAACACTTCATTGTCTGGTCTCTCCCATTCCTCTCTTATTGTAGCACAAAATAGGGAGTGATGATGAAAAGAAAAGACCTAGACAAAGTACTCTAGAGGGAGAGAGGGAGAGAGAGAGAGAGAGAGAGAGAGAGAGAGAGAGAGAGAGAGAGAGAGAGAGAGAGAGAGAGAGGAGTGAGTGTGTTTGTGTGTGTGTGTGTGTGTGTGTGTGTGTGTGTGTGTGTGTGTGTGTGTGTAAATAGGTTCATAGATCTAAAGCTGGAAGAGACTTTAGAGACCATCTGGTCCAATTTTCATGGAGGAGGAAATGGATGCCAAAAAATGTAAGTGCCTTGCCCAGTGTCTTCCCAGAGGTAGTAGGTAGGAGAAGTAGCTCATGAGCCATGGTTCCAAGACCTGCACTCTTCCCATCATTTTGCCTTAAGACAAAAATACAGCATCAGTGACCTAGAGTTAGAAGAGACCTAAGAGGTCACACAGTCCCACTCTACTGTTGGTGAGCAGTAACGTTAGGGGCCCAGGACCTCTGATGGCTCAGTCAGTGCCCTTCTGCCCTACCCTGGCTGATCCTGGAAGGAGGGGATAAAAATCGGGGGCCCAGTCCACATGGGAGTGTGTGAGCCCAGCATGGAGGATGATGTGTGACGGTAGTTCTGGATTCTGAGATACCCACCTTTCCGTTGGGCAGTCAATAGACTTCTATTTATTAGAGCTAGATGAGTTTTCTCTGATATTACCTTAATTTTTAGGTATGAAAATAAACTCAGGAAAGTGAGATAATGACACAAGAACAAGTTTAAAATGTTGTGAGTGTTTTTTGTGAACTTCTGATTAACATCTAGGTAGCATTTCCTGTGTTAAAACCCACACAAGTTTTAAAATAATGTCTACTGTTTAGATGGCAGTGAAACCTAGTTGGGGAGGCAAAAAGAGTTCTTCCTTGCCTCCTAAAGAGTACAGAAGCTAAAGAGATACCTTTCCTTCCCATCAGTCTCTATGCTTCATAGTATTCATTTTTTCATCTGGAATTTAAGTCTTTAGGGAGGAGCATGCCAGGCCTGAAATCAGGAAAACTGAGTTCATATCCTGCCTCAGACACTAACTAGCTGTTGTACAAATCACTTAACTCTGTTAGTTTTCTCATCTGTAAAATGAGTTGGAGAAGAAAATGGCGAACCACTCTAATTTATTTGGCAAGAAAATTCCAAATGGGGTCCTGAAGAATTACTTAAAACAACATAACAACAAGTTATGTCCTAGTGTACTGGTTTCAGAGCAGATGCCAAGCTTCGTTAGCAGAGGAAGGTTCCTAAGCTGGAAACTTAAAACAACAAAAACCAAGGTCCCCTTAAAAAGAACATGTGAGAGAAGCCATAGAGGTAGTAGGTAGATGGGACATCCAGAAGACCTTGAGTCAAATACCATGTGTGACTTGTGCTGGTTCTATGACCCTGGGCAAGTCAATTAACCTCTCATATCAAGACCATATAAACAGATATCCACACATATATGGTACATTATAGTTTCTTAAAAATATGTGAGGTACTGGAGATACAAAACCAAGAAAGAAAAGAATCTTATATTCTAATGTACACAGCCAAGTCAATAGAAAATATTCAAAACTCAGCAAGAAAGTAATTTGAGAAGGGGGAGGGGAAAGAGTCCTCTAAGAGATGACCCTTTGAGGAGCCTTCAAGGAAGTTCAAGAGTATCAGTGGAGACAGGGAGCAGCCTCACCCAGAGGTGGAAGAGAAAGAGCCTCTAAAGGCCATTGAATCTGTGTCCTAATTCTGCCTGGGGTGAGGTGCTTTGTCCAAACTCATATTAGGTCTAAAGAACAGAGCATGGATTCAGACTCAGTTCCTCTAACACCAATCCTCGGCAGACCATTGCATTTCCTGATGGGTTGTCCAGAAGGGGCCCAATAAGTGTCAAATAAACCAGTGATTTAGAGAATTCTTCTGAGCAGCCAATGACCAGACAGAGCTTTGAATGTGTTATTGCTCCCAGAATCGATCTATTCGGCTTCCCATGGAATTGACCTTTACTCCCCCAGTGAATGAGTTAGACAAATTCATTACCCTTTCTTTCATCTCAGGGACATGGGGAAGCTGGAAACAAAAGGAGAAAGTCAGCACATTTTATCAAGTGTCAAAATACATCCACAAATTATGTCCACATGGTCTATTCAACTCCCTTCCCCAAGTGAGCCATTCTCTCTCTCCCTTCACTCCCAAAGTATGCATAAAATATCCAGTTGAAAAGAACCAGGTTCTTCTCCATCCCCTGTGACCACTTTTTCCCTAATAAGCAAATCAGGATCATCCTTCTCATCACCTCCAAATTCATTCCCCATATTGATTTCATTTCTGTTTCTAGAAAAGCTTTGCTTTTGTCCAGTCCAGATCATTCTCTCGCCAATTCTCTCCTTCAAAGATGTCTTTATGTCTGTCAGGTTATAGAAACAGGTCTACAACAAGTCCTACATAAAGCCCCAACTGCCTGTGTGACCTTGGGCAAGTCACCACCTCTCTGGGTTTGCTTCCTCATATGATGAATGAAGGGATGAGAGCAGATGGCCTTGGAGACCCTTTTCACTCACAATCTATGATCCTACATTCTAAGTTACACTATTCATCAAAAAATGCCCCGGGGATAGCTAGGTGGCACAGTGGATAAAGCACAGGCCCTGGAGTCAGGAGGAACTGAGTTCAAATCCAGCCTTAGACATTTAATAATTACCTAGCCATGTGGCCTTGGGTAAGTCACTTAACCCCATTGCCTAATTTAAAAAAATGCCCCTGGCAATTTTTTAGCAATGTGGATAATTGTAAAAAATTAATATAATTGTCTCTAATTTTAGTTTTTATTTATATGATTATCATTTTGTCAATTATTGTCTATGTTTGATCCTGGTAACAGAGGAGTGCCTCTTGACTATATGCTGGATAAATATTTAGAGGAGGACATAATGTTCCCTAAGCAGGTTGTTATGAGGGCTCCAAAACAAGCAGCTTCCTTATAGGGCCATCCTTTTGGGGGGCCAGGATCTCAGAGCAGCACTCGGGCCTGCCCGAGAACCTCCAAAGCTTTCCAGCTACCAGGGGCTCCAGGGAACCTTATTAGATAATAGATCCAGCCTCCAGAAGCTCAGCATCGCTGACGTGATGCACACTAAATGGGGAGTAGGGGTGCCAAACAGTCCCTTGGGGTCTCTACTTAATTATGTTGTATATTCTATATAATTCTATTATATTCTGCATCCAAGAAGAAGTTCCCATCGATCCATTCACAAGCATAAGAAGAATCTGGAGCCTTCTATGTTAAGACACTTAAGAGCCAGCTTCAATGAAAAAAGTCTTTCCTGCCCCCCCAAGTTAGTGCTCCCCACTTCCCTCTGTGCTTTAGCCTGGAGGCTGCAGGAAACTTTGGATTTTTCCTGAGCCAGGGAAAAATAGGGCAGAGTGCACACCTTAAGAAGATGGTTTGGGGGTGGCTAGATGGTGCAGTGGATAGAGCACCTGCCCTGGAGTCAGGAGGACCTGAGTTCAAATCCAGCTTCAGCTATTTACTACTTAATTAAGTGTGACCTTGGGCAAGTCACTTAACCCCATTGCCTTGCCAACAAATATTTAAAATAAATTTTAAAAAAAGAAGAAGATGGTTTGGGAAGCTGTGGAGGACAAAAATGGGGATATTTGGCAAGTCCAACACTGTCATTCAGTCAATGCCTGCAGTGCCTCAGGAAGAGCAGGTGAAGACTGCCCTCACCCTAAAGGGCTTTGCTGTCAAAACCAAACCAGAGAAATGGTTGATTCTGAGGAACTGGGATGTGCTTCCCCATACCTGGAGGTCTTCTTTTACAGGGTGAAGCAGTTGATGGTCACCATGAATCACTAATGGTGTGCCACACACTGGACTGAGACATGGAGAAAGGCAAAACCAGTCACTGAGCCCAACAGGCTCACAGTCTGACAGGAAACAACATGGATGTTTATAAGCATGAGACAAGATGCATGCAAGGTAGAGGCAAGAACACCTTAGAAAGGAGGGCATGGGGGGCAGGAAAGGCCCCCCTCCACAGAAAGAGAAGCTCAGGTCAAGTCTAGAAGGGAACTGGGAGGAAGAGATGAGGAAGCATTATTTCTGTAGATGCATGAAACACATGTAATCACACATGTGTGTACACATGTATGTCTTCATATAGTACAGGTGTGTTTCTCTACATGTTACACACAAATAGAAATACACATACATGAGTATTTGTATATGTGTATCCTTAAAAAAAGTAAGGTCTTACTATTAGGACCTGCCTGAGTTAAATATAAAAATTTTAAAATGATATCTACCAGAAATAATATGTGGATTCCATAGGCTTCCAAGGAGTGCATGGATAGATTTTAGGACTATGACCTTAAGAGAATTATTTTTGTTTGTTTTCACTAATCTCTAACTGAAATTTAACATTTTTATCAATGATTTAAAAATATGATTCTTTACCAGACTGTCAACCATAGGGTTATGTGATACAAAATAGGTTAAAAATCCTTGATGGGGGGGGGGGCAGCTAGGTGGCACAGTGGATAGAGCACCCGCCACCAGCCCTGGAGTCAGGAGTACCTGAGTACAAATCTGTCCTCAGACACTTGGGCAAGCCACTTAACTCCACTGCCTTGCAAAAAAAAAAAAAAAAAAAAACAAACCCTAAAAATAATCCTTGATGGGGACTAATAAATAGACTCACCTCTCCATTTCACATTAGGCCTCAATAATGTAGGAGCAGAGAAGTCATGTGGATGGATCTGTAGTTACTGCCCAGGACCCATCAATTCTTCTAGCTAATGGAGCTAGCAGCAAAGGTCATTCTAAAATGGCTCCAGCGAGTGGTGATTGGCTCATAAGTCATGGATGGTCTGGTACACAGGGCCCTGCCACAAATGATTATAATTTCATTAGCTCTTATTCAGCCTTATTTACCATGCATTGGGATAGTTGCTCCGGCTGTACAGAAAATTCTGAGTTGTCTTGTCTTCATTTGGTTGTTCTTTAGCTTTTTGTATATCATCATCTGTGGAATATTGCCCCTACAAGGGGTGGGCATCCAGAGCTGGATCCATAGTCAGTCTACTCTAGCCAAGTCCTTTGTCTCCAAGTGTTGTTTTATCAGAAAAGTCAACAGCACAAACACACACACACACACACACACACACACACACACACACACACACACACACACACACACATCTGAGGGATGTCTGGGAACTGGAGGGCTTCTCTCCATAGAATTGGTTCAATCAGTGGTATAACCCTGGGCCGGATGGTGAAGCCAAAACACCACACTGTTGAGACCTCCTAAGGACACAGTTGATTGCACCTGGTTGTCCCTTTGGAACAGGAAGGCCTTGAGAGCCAGGAGTTGTTGGGGTGAGTACCTTTCATTTACTCAATGTTTATTGATTTCAAATCCCATCTTCATCTGTCTCTATTAATGCTTGCCTTGTGGCCTTGTCCAAGTCCATTCTCTGGGACTATATGTCTGAGACTCAGTTTGCAAATCTGTAAAGTGAAACTAGAGGATTATAAGGTCTCTTCTCACACTAGACTGCTGAACCTTGGGCAGATCATTTACTCTCCCAGGTCACTGTCTCCCTCATGACGGATGATGTAGTTGGGCCAAATGACCTCTGGAGTCCTTTCTGATTCTAGATGTAGGATCCTGTGGCCTCGTGTATGCAAAGCACTGCGCTCACTTTGAGACCTTTGGAAATGGTCCATATTAGCATGAAGGCTGCACATCAAGGAGACAGTTCAAGAACCCTGGTTGGAAAAGGGTGAAGCTGGCAGTGCAATCAGGAAGAAACTGTGATTGAAGCTCCCCTCGCTCCTGACAGCAGACTCTGTTTCTCTTCCCTCTCAGCCCAGTCAGCCATGGCCATCACACACCATGATCACCCCAGAGAATCAACAGTGGAATCTATTAACACCCCGGTCATAAACAGACTCCCACAACCTGCTCTTCCTCCTCTTCCTCCTCCTCCTGATCAAACTTTGGCCGAATGATTCACTCACGTACCTGGTGCCCAGGCTGCCCACTCTGAGGGGAAAGATTCCACTGAAACTGAGGCTCTAGACAGTTGGGACAAAGATTTTCTCTCTCTCTCCTTTCCTTTTTTTCCTTTCCTTCCTTTCTTGCTCCCTTCTTCCTTCCTTTATCTCTCTCCTTCCCTTCATTTCTTCCTTTTTCTTTCATTCTTTTTTCTTGCCTTCCCTTCATCCTTTCTTCCTATCTTCTTTTCTTTCTTTCATCTGGTCTTTCTTTTTCTCTCCTTCCCTTCATTTCTTCTTTTATCTTTTTCATTCCTTCTTTTCCCCCTCTTCCTTCATTTCTTTTCTTTTTCCTTCCTTTTCTTTAATTTTTCTGTCTTTCTTTTATCTTCTTCCCTTCATTCTTCCTTCCTTCCTTCCTTCTTTCTTTTCTTTCATTCTCTCATTCTCTTTCTTTTTCTCTCCTTCCCTTCATTTCTTCCTTTATTTTTCATTCATTCTTTTTTATCTTCTTCCCTTCATTCTTCCTTCCTTCCTTCTTTCTTTTCTTTCATTCTCTCATTCTCTTTCTTTTTCTCTCCTTCCCTTCATTTCTTCCTTTATTTTTCATTCATTCTTTTTTCTCTTCTTCCCTTCATTTCTTTCTTCTTTCCTTCCTCTCTCTCTCTCTCTCTCTCTCTCTCTCTCTCTCTCTCTCTCTCTCTGTCTCTCTCTTTAGTTAGAGGACAGATAAGTAGGAGAGAAAGCAGTTTTTGTTCATTTTAAAAGAATAAATGTAAATTAAAAAAAAAAAAAGAAAGAATCTCTGGATGGGTAGCCCCCCCCCCAAGTAATCACTTGCTTAAGGAACTTTGAGGATGGATTTATCTACAGAAACTAGTTAGAGCATCAGCTAAATTAAGATTAAGAAACCCAGGAAAAAACTTCACACATAAATCCTTTATATAATACAATAAGCAAAATATAGTCACCCACCTAATACACCACCTCCCCCAAAAAGTAAAACAACCATTTTGTGACTCTTTTATAATAGGCACCAAGTGAAGGATGGGACAATCGGCATGACTAGCTAACTGAGAGTAACTGAGAGAACCGTGTTAGGGTAAATTTCAATTCATCTATTTAAGAAGTATTTCTGGAGGCCTTTGGGACAGGGAGATTGCAAGCAAAATGTGAGTCAATAGTCAAGTTCCATCTTAGGATGCAGTAACAGAGGGAGAGATCACAACATCTGAACTAGGTTAGAGGACATGGGGATGGTACCTGGCAAAGGCAGAAACTATGATTCCCCATGTATTTAAAATTGGTATCCGATAGGTGGAAATTGTTGCTTGGACTTGAGGTCGAGACTAAGAACAAGGGGCAGCTAGGTGATGCAGTGGATAGAGCACTGGCCCTGGAGTCAGAAGGACCTGAGTTCAAATCTGACCTCAGACACTTAATAATTACTTAGTTGTGTAACCCTGGGCAAGTCACTTAACTCCATTGTCTTGCAAAAAAAAAAAACCCAAAAAGCTAAGAACAACATAAGAAAGGGCCAATCTGGGCTGTTGAAGAGCAATTTTCCTGAGTGTGAAAGCTCTCTGTAGGCACATGGCCTGGGCCGCCTCTGAGGAGGTGGGCTCCTCTGCTCTGGAGGGCTTTGGGCAGAAGCTGGGGACCACTCCTCCTATGTGTTGCCGAGGGCCAGCTTATTCTGGTCTCCTTGAACTGGAGGCCTTTGGGATCCGATACAGCTTGGAGCTGCTCACTTGATCACTCACAAGAGGACAAAGTCTTGCGCAGCATCTCACATCTTTATCCCAATGATCTCTCACTCAGTAACTTCTTTTTTACCCTCCTCCACCCCCTTTTCTGTCCTCTTGAAGTTCTCTAGGTTCGAGTTTCTTTGAAAAACATCTTTCTGATCTGATTGGTGTGAAAGAATGTCAACTGGCAAGAAACTGTTAGTTGTTAGAGCAGGATGTTGGAGCAGGCCCCCAACAGGGAGGCTTCCTGCCAGCAGAGATATCCATCTCAACAGTCATATTTTCGCAGTGGGGCATTGTCTGGGCCAATTCTATTTGCCTTCGACCTAGGCTCATTCTTTAATGCAAGGAAGTCAGACAGTCCCAGCCTCAAGTCCCCTCTCCTTCCACTCCATCCTCTCCCCAGCTGTCAGTCCTGTGGACACACAGGGCTGAGCCTGCCCCTCTCCTACTCAAAAAGATCCAGCACCTTCCTATGACCTCCAGGATCGATTGGGGAATCCTTTATTTGGTTCTGACGGCCCTTCACAACTGGACCTTTGCTACCCTTCCATCTTTTTATACTTTATTCTTTTCTTCATCTCCTATGATCTGTTATACTTTTTGTTTTGTTTTTCTCAATTCTTTGTAATCAAAATTTTTAGCATTTGTTTTGAAATTTTGAGTTCCTAATTCTCTCTTTCCTTTCCCCCTTCCATGAGAATGTGAGCAATTGGGGGGAGAGAGGGGAGAAATAGGGGGAGAAGAAGGGGAGGGTGATATGTAGACACGGAAAACCCCAATCCTCTGATCTAGCAATGATGCTTCTATTGCTTTTCCTTGAACCCAACTCTCTATCCCCCTCCAGTGGGGCCTCTTTAATGACTATCTCCCCTGCTATATCATGGACTTCTCTCTATCCTCTCCTTCCTAAGCTGCCTCCCTGCATTCCTTCAAGACTCCCACCAATCTGGGATTTCCAAGAAGCCTTTCTAAGTCAGCCCCGGCTCCTTCCAGTCCCCCCAATACCCACCCACCCCCAGTCCTGAGATGATCTCACACCTACACTGTCTAGATGTTGTAAGTACATAGTTGCCTGTAGGTCATGTCCCCTTTAGCGTGGCAGCCCCTGTCCTTTTGGTGGAATTTGTGTTTCAGAACTTAGCACACTGTGGGGGATTACAATTGCTTGTTGATGGAAATAGTGAACATTTTTAGCACTTCCTGGAGGACACTATGCAAACCACTTTACAATTCTTATCTCATTTGATTCTCACAACAACCAGTAGGTAAGTGGTATTATAATACCCATTTTACAGATGAGGAAACTGAGACAAGGAAAGTTAAATGACTTGCCCAGGGTCACACAGCTATAAATGTCTGAGGTTGGATTTGAACTCAGGGCTATCTGATTCTCAGTCTAGCCTCTATCTACTGTGCTACCTACATGTCAAGAGAGTCCATTTGGAGGATTTACATATAAACATGAGATTTTAACAGTACAGTCAGTAAAATTTCTATCAACCCAAGATGAACTCCCAGTATATTCTAGAGAATGTTGTTCTAGGATAGCTACTTCCTAAAGCAAGGGAGGAGAATTAAATGGCCAAAGTAGATGTGATTTCATTTGAAATTCTTTCATCTCCACAGAGCTGATGAGGCATAGACCAAATTAAGTGATTTTCTTGGGGGCATTGCACCAGACTCCATGAAAAGAGCCTCCTTACTATCAAATTATTCAAATACATTGTCTTGATAAAGTGAGTTCACTGTCCCTAGAATAGTCAGGTAGAGGCAGGAAGCTATTTGGAGCTGAAATGTAGGCATTAGTCAGGGTGCTCAGTCATTTCCAATGCTGTTTCCAGGATTATTCCATAAAATCTATTTAAAGTGTTACCTCTTTCAGGTCCACTTCATGCAGAGAAGCTTAGTGCTAAAAAATTCCCCAAAAGTATTTTGTGTAAAGGAAGAGTTCAATCAGTGCCATGTATCAAAGGCATTGTTTCTGATATAGCTGAACATTTTAATGACTAAAAGGAGGAGGGAAAAGGCTTTGGTTTATTTTTTTAAAAAATGTTAATATATATGTATGAGGAAACACAGTTGTCAAATGGGATTTGAGTAGTTTGGGACAGAAGATAACCTGTGGTGTCAATATAAAGACAAATTACCTATGGAAGAAAGATAGGGTAATGCCTTGTTTATGTGAGCAATGGTTTTAAGTTGCATAAGAAATAAGACTTAATCATTAAAAACTGAAAATAATTGAATATACAGAAACAGATTCCGGGGTACAAAATGAGAACTGAGCAAGTGATTTTGGTCCCTATGTCCATTTACATATATCTATTAGATGACTGAAGATTAAAACAACAAAAAAGAACTTATGTAGTGATATGGAGAGTGTGGTACAATTTTAATGATTATCAATTTCTTAGGGGAAATTTAGAGTGAAAAAGTAAATTAGAGGCTCTTGACTTTAATTCATTGAATATATATAAATATACATAGGAGATCAAATCTGAAACTATTGTGGTGAAAAGTTGGATGGAAGATGAAGACCATGACATCAGGGAGGCGATGCCCTGACAGCCAAGTGAATTGTATTTGAGTGAAGAGGTTCTATGCTAAGTCACCATCCTCACTTCCTTCTCTAGAACCATCTGGGTCCAGTCACCAAATATGAATCTGGACACCTGGAGATGGCCCTAGATGCAAAGCAATGAGGGGTAAAGGACTTGTCCAAGCCCCACAGCTAGAGTCAAGCATCTGGTGGTTTGAGAGAGGCTTAGCCTGCCTGGGAAAGATTCCTTTGTAAATGCTGCCCTTTAGTACCCCCTGGAATTTGGATCCTGGTTGTCCTTTTTTGCACTCAGTCTGATTGAGTGAAAAGACAGGAAGGGGAAGGACAGTTAACACAATTGCTTTGGATATATGAAGCCAGAGAGAGATTTGATCAAATACAGAATCCTAATGAGTGAAAAGCTGGCTACTATTGTTTTCCTTTGGGAGACAGTCAACCTGAGCTGTTTGCTGTGAGCTCTCCATTTCTGGGAACAGCATTCTGGTAAATGCAGAGTTGGAACTGCAGAACTCCTAAGCTTGGCTTAGTCTTTCGAAGTTGAGAGTTCACACTTGCAGTCTCCTGTTCGTGGTGATGGGGAGTTAAAATGGCTCATAAATGCTCCATCAATTCAAGAATAAGAGAAGAGCATTTGCCCAGCTGGAGAGCGGTGAGGACCAGCCCTCAAGCAGCTAGCAGAAAAGCAGTTTCCTGTGGAGAAGATACTCCTAGATGGCCCAATGCCATGAAAACCTGTCATCTAGGGCTGTGAGCTATTCTAAGTATTTGGGTTTTCCTTCCTCATATGCTTCTCCGCCAGGTTCCTGGACGTGTAGCCACTCTCCGCCTACAAAAGGGACAGAATGATTTCATGGGACAGTATGACATAGATATAGGTATGACTGGAAATGCATCTCTTATTACTTCATTGCTTTGATGTATTTGAAAACCTGTGATTTTATTACTACTTATTTTGTTTTATGAAATACATGTTTTAAGACCTAAGAGTCGTTTTTGGGAGCGGATATTTTGTATAAAGGGAAATGCACAGATGGAGATGTCAGATATTTGATGGTTGGGGAAGGAGCATGCTATCAACTTCAGTAAAGTTTCCCCCAAGACCCTGAAGGAATTAGAGTCACTTTGCAGTGGGGCCTTTTGTCAGAGAACCAATATCTGCCAATATGAGAGCAGAAACTGGGAGTGACCTGGGGTTATTAATATTGTCTATGTTTTTAATAAATGAAAGGTCTGGGGAAGCTAGGTAGATAGTGGCTAGAGACTGGCCCCAGAGTTAGGAAGACCTGAGTTCAAATCCGACCTCAGACATTTAATAATTATCTAGTTGTGTGACCTTGGACAAGTCACTTAACAAGTAATTTAACAAAACAAAACAAAAATGAAGGTTCCTTCTCTGTCCTCATTAAACCATCAGACTGGCAGTTGGTCAATCAATGAAAGAAAAAGCATTTTAAGTGCATATTATTGTGGGTCTAGCATAGTGACTGACCCAAAGCACAAACTAGAAACTCATAGCTAATGTTGGGGGAGGAGAACTGGGGGATAAAGTTAAGGGTGATTGTGCACTGGGTAAAGGAAATTTGTTATCTATCATCTATCTATTCATCCATCTATCACTTATCTCTATTATTATCCATGATCTATAGGCCTCTCTAGTTATCTAGCTATCATCTATATATCTCTTTTCCAATCTATCGTTTGTCCGTGGATTCATTTAGTTACTGTTTTCTCCATTTATTTATTTTTTGATTTGTTTATTTAGTTCTAGATCCATCAGAAGATTTTAAGTTGTGGTGTTGATTATTGGGTACTAAAAAAGGATGCGTTAAAAACTGATAGAATTAGGGGCCACTAGGTGGCACAGTGGATAGAGCACTGGCCCTGGAGTCAGGAGGGCCTGAGTTCAAATCCGACCTCAGACACTTAATAATTATCTAGCTGTGTGGTCTTGGGCAAGCCACTTAGCCCCATTTGCCTTGCAAAAACCTAAAAAAAAAGTTGATAGAATTGAATCAAGCCAAAAAGCTGAATTATCCACTCAGCTAGTAGTGCATGAGCCTTTTGTTCCTTTTTTTAAATATTGGAAAGAGGATCATCTAAGAGGGTGATCTCATTAAAGAGTTTTAACAGCTGCTCTTTATTTTGGAAAGGCCCTTTAGAAGCTGCCATGCTTTGGTGCCAACAAAAATTACTCCAAATTCTTCCTTGGGTAATCAAGTTAGTCTTGACCCAATCATTCATGCCCTTTGTCTTTGCAGAGGCTTTCACCCTTACCCCAAATACCTTCTCCTCTTAGTTCTGTTCTTAGAATTCCTAAGCTCTCAGCACATATCTTCCCTTTGGGGGGGGGACTTTTTCTAATTTCTCCAGTTGCTAGCACTTTCCCCCTAAAATTAGCTTGTATTTATTATGTCTGTATGTGTATTAAAGTGTGAGATATTCCCATTGGACATAAATGCTTAAGGACAGGAAGAATTTCACTTTAGGTTCTGTATGCTCAATACCCATCATAGTGCCAGGCAAACAGTTGGTGCTTAATAAATGCTCACTGATTGTTGAGTTGACTGGATGAACCAATATTTCTTCTGAGTCCAAGATCCCATGATCAATGAGAACTGAGAAGTTGACAGGATCCCTTGAAATACCTTGTTTGTCAGTGTTAAGTCACTGAACACACAAACACTAGACTTAGGTGATGCCTCAGGGCCCAGAAGCCATCAGATCTCAGAAGAGTCGATACTCTCAGTCAAGATGGAAGATGATGGATGCAATGACCCTTGGAGAGACAGACACATGACGGACCTGAATAGTCTGTCACATAATTCCAAAGCTATGTCATACCCAAGACATATAAAAGACATCAAGGAAATATAATGGGAAAAGATGTGGGCAGGTCCTGTAGCAAGTGTGAGGAATACCCAATCAGCAATATAATAATTGCTCTGATACCCACAGAATATCAAAATCTATTGAGAAAGACCTCCAATAAATAACATGGATTTACCATTGTGTTAGATCTTGATGATTCAAAGACCACCAGTCCCTGACCTTAGGAAGAATATAGTACTGGGAGAAACAGCATATATTTATAAGAAAATATGAAATATATACAAATTCAGTATAAATTAATTGGGGAGAGAGCCTTAATGACTAAAGAAAAGTCTCTTTGTATTGTGGTCCCTAAGTTGAGATTTGTCAAAGCTCCAAGTGGACATTCTGAGCATGACAGACAGCTTGGGCAAAGACAAGAAATGGTGAATACAGGGGCATAATGAGTAGACCAGTGTGACTAAAACACAGAAATCATGATGGATAGTAATATACCTGGGAAAAAGAGAGACCAAGGGGATCAGAGACAAGATAGCAGAGGAAAATCACGAATTCCCACAGGCTCTTCCCAAGACCAAGTGAAACAATTTTTCAGCCCAAGACAAACTGGAAGATCTGTGGGAGGGGGCTACAGCACAGCCTCAGTCTATCAGAGCAATCTAGCTCCAGACATCCAGGATCAGCCCATAAGACGCCTGGGTCCATGACTGCAATGGTGATTTCCAGACTTCTCAGTCCTGGTATTGCCAAGGACAACTTGGAAACTCCATAGGAAAATTCTGTCACACCAGAGTGAAAGGGGAGCCCAGGCCAGCATAGACCTCAGCACAGACCCAGCCTGGGGATCAGGCCTCCAGAGTCACCCAGCAGCTGCTTCCAGAAGGCTCAACCCACCTATGGAAGAGGGGACAGGGGAGACTGCAGAGGTTTCTTTGCTATCCCTGAGGCAGAACTCTCTGACTTTGCCCCCACTCAGATCCAGGTCACAGTCTGGGATCACAGTCTCAGCATAAAGAGCAGAAGCACCACAGAGCTCACAACCTGCAGCAAATCAGGGATCCTCCTCACATTCCAAGACAGAGGGTCATCCACAGACCAGAGCACAGGCCAGGAGAGTGGCCAGAAACCCCCATAAGACTTTTCGGGAACTAAGAATTTGCAGGTCCCTGCGGGGGGGGGGGTTATCCATGAAAACAGCTGCAAAAACCCTCAAAAGCTTGGGACAGTGCATCCTCCATCCTGGAAGCAGAGTCTACCATAACAAAGAGTTAAAATGAAGTTATAGGCTAGGGAAATGAGCAAATAATAAAAGAAAAAAATCCATTCACAATTACTTTGGTCCTATGATAAAAATACCAAGTCAGAAGATAACAAAGTCAAAGTTTCTATATCCAAAATCTTTAAGAAAAATATGAATTAGTCTCAGAATGTGGAAGAGTTCAAAACAGATTTGGAATGCCAAGTAAGAGAGGAAGAGAAAAAATTGAGAAGAGAAATGAGAGCAATGCAGGAAAATAACAACTTAAAAACCAGATTGAGTCAAATGAAAAATCAGTCAAATGAAAAAAAAGTAATCCAAAAAGCCAATGAGGAGAAGAATGCCTTAGAAAGCAAAATTGTTCAGATGGAAAAGGAGATTAAAAAGCTCTATGAAGAAAAGAATCATTTCAAATGTAGAATGGAGCTAAGGGAAACTGATGACTACATGAGAAACCAAGAAACAAAAAAATACTCTAAAGAATGAAAAACTAGAAGAAAATGTGAAATCTCTCATTGGAATAAACAACTGAGGGCAGATAGGTGATGCAGTGGATAGAGCATCAGCCTTGGAGTCAGGAGTACCTGGGTTCAAATCTGGTCTCAGACACTTAATAATTACTTAGCTGTGTATCCTTGGGCAAGCCACTGAACCCCATTTGCCTTGCAAAAACCTAAAAAAAACTGACCTGAAAAACAGATCCAGATAGATAATTTAAAAATTATTGGACTACCTGAAAGTAATTTAACCTATTCCAAAAAAAGTCTTGGCTTCATTTTTCAAAAAATTTTCTAGGAAAATTGCCTTGATAGCCTAGAAGCAGAGGGTAAAATAGAAACTGAAGGAATCCACTGATCACCTCCCATAGTCAAATTTCAGAACTCCCAAGTCAAGGAGAAAATATTACCACCAGTCAGAAATAAAACAATTCAAATATCATGGAGTTAGTCAGAATAAGACAAGATTTAACAGCTTCTACATTAGCTCAAAGAACTTGGAACATGATATTCCAGAAGGCAAAAGAGCTTGGGTTACAACCAAGAATCAACTACCCAGAAAAACCAAACATACTCTTTCAGAGGAAAAGATGGACATGCAATGAAATAGGGGACTTTCAAACTTTCCTGATGAAATGAACAGAGCTGAACAGAAAGTCTGATG
The DNA here is from genome assembly GCF_037893015.1 of Macrotis lagotis. Lineage (NCBI taxonomy): Eukaryota > Metazoa > Chordata > Mammalia > Peramelemorphia > Peramelidae > Macrotis > Macrotis lagotis. The sequence goes on along the minus strand of NC_133662.1, from coordinate 268,310,733 downwards.
TTCAAGTACAGGGCTCAGGTGAAGTATAGAGAGGGTGGACAGGAAGGGGAAATTATGATGGAATTAATGATATTGAATTGCCTGTATTCTTGCATGGAAAGGCTACAATAACTCAGGTGAACCTTTTCATCTATTAGGGCAATTGGAAGGAGCATATTTAGACAAGATACAGAAGGTACAAGATATTTAAAAAGTGGGGAGAAAGGGAAAGGAGAGATAGAATGGGATGTTATTTCACATAAAAAAAGAGGCAAGAGAAAGCTTTTTCAGTAGAATAGAAGAGGAGGAAGGTGTTTTCATTGGAAGTGACTCAGAGGGAAAAAAATAGCAACTATGGGAAAAAATATTGAAGCAATTTCTTATGGACTTATGATAAAAATGCTCTAGATCCCAAAGACAGAGATGATGGTTTCTGAATACAGAATATGATTTCTGAACCATATTTTTCCTCTCACTTTATTTTTCTTGAGATTTCTCTTTCCTTTTTTGGGGGGGGTTATTTCATGACTAGTGTAATATTATTTTTCATAGTTACATATTTTAACTTACTCCAAGGAACTTGCTTTCTTGGTGGAGGGAATGGGGTGAGAGGAAAGGAGAGAATTTGGATTAGTATTTTGGAAGTAAATGTTGAAACTTACTTTTGCATGTAACTGGGGGAAGAAATTTAAATTAAATTAAATATTTTTTTAAAAAGATAGAGAGAGAGACCAAGAAGGAGAAGGGCTTTCAATGTACTCTCCCCACTCACCCCCAAATAAAAGAATTTTTATCCAAGAGGCAATATGGTATCACTGAAAATTCTTAAGGAGGAGAATGATGTGATCTCACCTATGCATTATGGGCATCATTCTAGAAGATGTATTGGAGAAGAAGGAAGCCAGCTATGAGGGGAAATGGGAGGCAATAAGAGGGAAAGGTGATAGGACTGAACTACAGTGAAATTTGTAAAAGTAGAAAGAACACAGATGATAGAGAAAAGATAGGGAACAAGACATATTAGGGAGAACCTCTGTGTCTGCTGGGAGAATGTTGGAAAGAATAATCTTGGAAGAGCATGGTGGGCAGAGGAAGGGGAATGGAAGATGGAGGAATAAGCATTCATTAAACATTGACCATAGGCAGAGCATTTTGACTGTTGCCTTACAAATATTATTCTATTTAATCCTTACAATAATCCTGGGAGTCAGGAGCTAGCATTAGCCCCATATATATGACAGTTGAAGAAAGTGAGGTAGACAAAGTTTAAGTGACAGGTGAAGAAAATAAGGTAAATAGAGTTTAAATGAAAATTGAAGAAAATTAGGCAGAGTTTAAATGACTTGGCTGGGGTCAAAATGTCTGAAACCAAATACAATCTCAGAGGAAGCTGAGTCAACAGGACCTGAGTTTGAATTCAGTCTCAGATACTTACTAGCTGCGTGACCATGGGCAAGTCTGTTTGTCTATAAAATGAGCTGAAAAAGGAAATAGCAAACCACTCTAGTATCTTTGCCAAAACCCAAATGGGGTCACAAAGAGCAGAACATGACTGAAATAACTCAACAATAACTTCCTCTCTGTGGGCCTAGTGTTTTATCCATTGTACTATCTTATTATCTAATTACTTAACTTATAGTCAGTCCTATTGGGAAGTACATTTGCACTGAGGAAATGAAAAAAATTGAAATATCTACTTTATAGCTTGAAAGTTCATTAGAATCTTCAGCTCAAAGAAAAAGAAGATGCAACTGAGCCAAGACTTTAAGCCATGAAAATCCCCAAATCTAAGATGTGTCTAAGGAATGTTTCATTGTCAGTTAAGTAAGAAATAATTAGCTGAAAATTCACATACAGATTCAAGAACAGTCAAAGAATCTGGATTGGAAGCCGTGAGATCTGCAGTCAGGCTACAAAGGACCCCCTGGAGTATCAGCAGGGTAGAGACAAGGAGGAAGAGCCAAAAATCTAGAGAGTGGTGCAGTCATCAGGACAGTCAGCAGGAGCTAAGAGGAGAAGGAAATTGAAATGTGAACAGATGAAAAAATGAAAAGAAATGGATATCTTCATCCCTCAGGTCTGGAGGTAGATGAAGCCCTTGGGTATTCAGAGTCCGGCTGATGCCTCCTTATGACAACAGGGAAGGGGTCAGAGATGACAGTGAGTATGGATGTTCTCAAAGTCAAACACTCCAGCTGGCAGAGGGGCTATTTTTAACTTACCTATCAGAGCAGGTCCTGAGTGTTCTAGTGATTGGCAGCAGAATGGATCCTGGAGGGGACAGGGAGCCACTGGGAGGATGGGGGAGGGGGCTAGGCAAAGAATTATCATTGATAAGCTAGTAGGTGCTTTAAAGACTTCGCTGATTAATAATTTGGTTGGTTGACAATAAGCCAGATAGAAAAATAAAGAATATATAAAAAGTACCATACTGCCCAACAGGGTGAGACTAACCCAGTGGGGCTGAGCTCCCTGTCTTGAGCTTAAGGACCACGCTTCAAATACATCTCCCTAATGGATGCTTTGATTTCTCCTCTTTTCTTCTCCTACTTTTTTCCTTTTTCTTCTCCTTGTCTGACCTGGAGACCCAGGAATGGTTGGGGGGGTAGCCTGAAGCTTTCCAGGCTCCCTTAGGGTTCTTAATTCTTAGATAGACTGCCAGGTTAGCCAGGAAACGAAACTCCCAGTGCCTGTAAGCATTCTTTGTTATGTTATGTTTTATCTCCCTTCCCAAGGAGGATTGAGAGCTGGAAGGAATCTCACCTTCTTGGCCTTAGGGTCTTTAAAGCGTATTTAGGCATAAGCGCCCAGCTGGGGTACCAAGCAGGCCAGGTGATTCTTTTAAAACATCAATACTTTTGGATTTACTAGTTCTCTGCTAGCTACAGGTAATGACTGGGCAACCATGCAGAATAATCCTTGTTAAGCCGATGTGTTGGGTTCTGGAGCCAAATCCTACAGGAACTTCAATTAAACCAATTAACATAACCTGAGAAAGGAATCATAAGGTTTATTTCCCCCTTCCTTTCTGTTTTTTCTTTCATTTTTTTAGAAAACATTCTAGAATAGAGGACAAAGACACAGGACAAAGCTTTCCCCTGGCAGGAGGAAAACACGACTATAAAATAGAGAAACCCAATCAACCATACTGAAGGATGAACTCTCCCCCCCCCACCAGCCCTGCCCCTGCAGGGAGAATTGGTGCTGAAGCATTTATAAGACAATTACACACTCATCTCCCTCGCTCAGCTCACCCAGACTCTGGTGTGTTAGAAGAGCTCTGGGTCCTGATGCAGAGACCTGGAGTTGCCATGGCAACTGGGCAGGCGGGCAAGCAGGAGAAGATGGCCAGAGAGGCAGAGGCTGCATTGCGCCTTAGTGCGATGGATGGCAGGCGAGGGAGGGATGTTTTAAAGTCAAGTCATGCCTGTAGGAGAGGTAGCTCCCTGGTATTAACAGAATTTAAACCTCCAGGAGAGGAAATCTTAAAGGGGAAAGACCCCTGTCAGAAACTGTTCAAACCGTTCTGGATTCTGAGTTAGAAGTCACAATGGCAGGCCACTTCAGGCTGAGCAGAATGGAGATTTCACTCCTCTTTTCCCCTCTTCATCCTAACAGAAGAGCCCAGTGTCTTAGCCAACAGACCGGGGAGGGCTGCTTCCCAGCATATAAGATGGTGGGATCCTGGGCTTACAGCTGGGATAGTTGGGAGAGGGGCAGAAGGGAAGATTTATCTAATTCAACCACCTATTTTAAAAGGACACCAAGGGGTGGGAAATGAGGGTGGAGGGAAATTTTGTAACTTGGAATTAACTATGCATGTACATATGGATGAAAATAAATAAATTAAAATTAAAAGACATAAACCTGAGTCTCACAGAGGGGAGGACATATGGGGAATAAGTATGAGCCAGCATTTGGTCACTGGATTTCTGAGTTATAAAGGATCTCTAAGGGCATGAATCTAGACTGCACTGAATCCCATCACCAACCTTTCTGAAGAGGGATCATCCAGCTTCTGCTTCAAAACTTTTAATCATTCATTTGTACACATATGAATACATCCTTTCATGCCTTTGAAGACCAATTAGAAGAATGAATAGAAGCATTTAATGAGCTGATAATTGTGGGCAAAGTATTGAGCCAAGCTTTCTGAATTTGCTTTGCAAAAAGAGAGAAATGGGTGGCTGGGTGGCGCAGTGGATAGAGCACTGGTCCTGGAGTCAGGAGGACCTGAGTTCAAATTCAATCTCAGACACTTAATAATTACCTAGCTGTGTAATTTTGGGCAAATCACTTACCCTATTGCCTCGTAAAAACAAAACAAAAAAATGTTTACTTTAAAAGGAGAGAAACTCCTGTCTACAGTCTTTATGTGCAAATAGAGGAGTGGTGGCAAAGGGAAGTGGAGCATGGAGCAATCAATCAGCATACTCTTTTCCTCTGATTGATGTGTCCAGAGAGAGGGTTGGGAGGGGACCAGGTGCATGTGGGGCACCAGAGAGATGGACCACTGGCTAGTTTGTATATCTGGATTTGACTAGAAGCATCATAAAAGAGTAGATGGATATTCAACAAAGCCTTGACTTAAGACTGACTTTACAGCCCCCACTGTGCTAGTTCAAAGTCTCCTGGCCTTTGTGATACCCACGGTGGGTCCTCCCCACTCTCTTCTTCCTAAAGGATGGGCCCTGGAGCTAGATCCAGTCCTCTTCCTAGCTATGATGTGACCAGGCCAGAGGGGAGCAGGACAATTGCCTGTTGCCCAGAAGCCATGTTTTTTCTGAATGCAGTCCAAGATCGTAAGAGTATTCTTGGTGGCCACATCACACCAATGAATCTTACTGAGCCTTGGGTTCACTAAAACTCTCAGCTCTTTGTTTCCACAGAAGCTTCCCTCTCCCTGTGAGTATCCCATCTTATTCATTGATCCACAGGGTTACAGCAGGGGTCCAAATCCAGCTATTATTATTTGTCCTAGAATAATTATTTCTGACCTCTTGGGTGGCAATGCTAAAATTGCACTTCATTGGCTTAGCTGTGTGTTATCTCTTTCATTCACTATATCCCCTCTTATTTCTGCAACCTATAGATAACAAGATTTAATTGTCGAGTTCTACCTACCGGGCCAATAATATAGTCCATCTAAATTATTTGGTTGCTTTTCAAAAGGATCGGGGTAGACTTCTGATTTCACTGGTATAGGAACTTCCAGATGAGGAATCTCCCTCCTCTGATGGAGGTCAGCATCTTCTTGGGAATTTACAGTCTTGGAGAATTATCTAGAACACTGAGAGGCAAAATAACTTAGAGCCTCTAAGGATCAGGAGTGAGAGGCCAGATCTCTCTTCCCAAGACCATGATAACTCATGAATATTTTCTTTTGATTGTTCTTCCTGTACCACCTTGTCACTCTGCCAGCTATCTGGACCTTCCTCTCTCTCAGGTTCCCAACGGCAGAGTCAGCCCTGCTCCTTCCCTCTTCTTCCTCATTCACATCCAAATAACCAAGACCCTATTGAATCAGTGCTAATTGTGTAGCATCTCTCTGTCCTGCCCACTCACTGGGTCTCTGCCATGTCCAGGCTTTCTTAACTTCTTGCCTCAATGCTTAGAATTCCTTCCTAGTCCTTCTCCATGCTTTTAATTTGTCTTTTCTGCTCATAGCTTCCAGAACATTTTCCATAAGGTACAGACTTGACTCCATGGCTCGAGAATCTTCCATGGCTCTTTCTTACCTCAGGGATAACATACAAACTCAGCTTGGCATACATCACCCTCCAAAGCAGACCCCAACCTCTCCATTCGCACTTCAAATTATTTCCCTTCATACCCAAGTGGTCAATTAGCTCCTTTGTGAATTAGCCACTTCCTCTGGCACCTCCAAACTGTTTCCCATGCCTGGAAGCCTACTCTCCTCATTTCTACTTCTCCAAATCCTGCATTTCCTTCCAAGTCAGGGCAGATGCCACCTCCTCCCCAAGCCTTCCCTGATCTCCTCAATTATCCCCATTATCTCCCTTCCTCCCTATCTGGGTCCTCCTGGAAAATGCCCAAATATGCTTATACCCTTAGCTAAATGTAATCTCCTTGGGAACTAAGCTTTTTTAGCTTGTGTTTCAGACCTTGGTCTGTCACAGAGTGATCCCTTAAACATGTTTGTAGAGGTATTCATCCCTCAGTAGAGGGCCATGTAAAATCATATGCACGGGTGTGTCGAATCAACTTTACCCACATACGGTGGCAAAGGCAGGGGTCGAGAACAGATTTGTGGAGATCTAAGTGGTGGGAAGAGGACAATGATCTACAAGCCCCATAGGAGTCAGCTGTGGGATGGAGCTACCAGAAAGCGAATGTGATTAGGGACTGGCTGCATTAACAGGACCCAGCTTCCTGGAATAGAGAAAGGACAGTCCCTTCTAACACTAGCCTTCTCAGGACTTGGGCTTTCATTCTGAGCATGGGGGTTTACAGAAAACATGAATAAGCTGACAAGTGTCCAGATATGGACAATCAGGATGGGGCAAGACCTGGAATCTGTGTTATACAAACATATAGTAAAGGAACTGGGATGGTTTGGTCTCAAGAGAAGACTCAAGGTAGACATGAGCCGGCATTAAATATATAAAGAGATGTCATAAGGCAGCAGATCGCAGCTCATACTTTTTGACCCAGAGGGTAAACTCAGAAGTAGTGAGCGGCAGCTTCAAAACTTTAAGCTGAACTTTGGGGAAAAACAAACAAAAACCTTCCAGACAATTAGAGCAGTCCAAAGATGGAACTCCAGAAGAGGCATTGCGCTCCCCCTCTTTGGGGACTCAGATAACATCAGGACAACCAATGGTTGAGTATTCTAGAGTAAAGATTCCTTTTGCATGAGAGTTGGAATCAACGACCACTTAGGTCCCTTCCAACTGTCTCTTTCTGTGAGTCTGGAATTTAATTGGATTGACTCAGGAGACCAGAATTCAAGGTCTGGGTGCCATTCCCAAGTTCATGATGGGTTAGCTCAGAGTTTGGCCCCCAGTGGAAAGCTCGTCATTCATCATGTCCATTTTCAGTGTCACATCTTTTTAGAGTCTTTCCTTCCCTCCTGGCTATCATGACCTAACACTGCTTAATCCTGTCTTCTGCATTTCATTTAATCTCATAAGTAATGCCAGTGGCTACCCCAGAGATGATTGGATATGGAGACAGAGTGAAAACGGAATTATACTGCCTCCTTCATGCATCCATTGGCACACGTATGGTATATCAGCTAAGCAGAGCATTCTACAAATAAATTCTTCCGCAAAATGGGGTTTTCTGGGTAATGCAGAATCAACACCAAATGTTTTTTTAATAGAGTAATTTGTGATGCTACATTGGACATTCTTTGCAATTCTTAAACACAAGACAGCAAACATTATTTAATGTTTACTGGCTAGCTTAGAACCATTGTCAAGAAAAGGTTATATTCAATGATATACCTCTCATTGGCCCTAAATTGTTAAAATTTTGGATTGTTTATATCTGTTCTTTGTCATTTTCTCTCTTAGTGATCTCCCCTGATTCTGTCTGTGAATCTGCCTCAAGCAGCCTTCCCCCCCAACAGACTGCTTTTAATCTATTCTGAATTTAGGATCCAGATCATCATATATATATATATATATATATATATATATATATATATATATGTGTGTATATATATATGTGTGTGTGTGTGTGTGTGTGTAAAAATGAGAGTAAATGAAATCTAAGTGAAAGACCAAGGCACCCTTCCTGAGCATTCACATAGATATTGGGACATTTAACTTGGCTACTCAAAAGATCATAAATTTGGACCTGGAAGGTACCTGAGAGGTCAACAAATCAAAGCCCCTCATTCTAGAGGAGACGGATTTTAAAAGATGAGATAAAAATGAAATAATATTGAATTCTACAACCAATGGAGAGACACTGAGTTTCACTGATTAAAGGAGTGACATGAATGACCCAAGTCTTAATGGTTTCCATTTGTCAGTTGCCTAAAGATAGCAAGAAAAAAATGGAGTCAGGGGAATCAATTGGGGACTATTGAAATAATAGCTGAGAGAAATGATGAGCACCTGGAGTAGGATGGGGGCTATGTGAGTGGGGAGAAAGGGATAGATTTGAGAAATGTTCTGAAGGAAGAAAACACTCGCCATGGGAGCTGCCTGGATGTGTGACGGGCTGAGGAGGGGGAGGACACCAAGGCGACAAGTTTAGGTAACTGGGAGGGTGGTGAGGTTTGCTTTTTTTTTCTTTTTTTGCAAGGCAATGGGGTTAAGTGGCTTGCCCAAGGCCACACAACTAGGTCATTATAAAGTGTCTGAGGCCAGATTTGAACTCAGGTCCTCCTGAATGCAGGGCCAGTGCTCTATCCACTGCACCACCCTCACCAATGGTGAGGTTTTCAACAGAGATAAGAATGTTCAGAGGAGGGGAAGATTTGGGGAAGGAAAGATAAAATGATAAGATCTGCAATACAGATCCCAGATTATCCACATTTGCTCATACTGCTTTGGTAATTACCTCTCAGATTCAAAATAGTTTTCTCTTCCCCCTTAGAATGTAAACTCTTTGGGAGGAAAGTCTTGGTTTTGCCATTCTTTGTATCTCTAGCTTAGCCAATGTTTGGTGACTGATGGATGGATTGACTGAGTCGATCTATTTTCCCCTCATTTCTTTCAGTGCCATGTTGTATGATGCTTCAAGTCCACTGGCACCCTTTTGGATAAATCTCTCAGAATTTTTGGAGAATTCTGATTCTTCAGAGATTATGATATCCAATGATTTTCCATTATGGGGCAAATGAGTTTTAACCTCCCAAAGCTCTGTGATCTTGACACAAAATAACTACTATGTCCATATTGTCCATGAAATTCTGCTAAGCCTTCTGAGAATGGATGCCTAATTCCGGTTATTTTGAGATTTATGGGACAAATTCACAAATAAATTGGCAGAATATGCAAAGAGGGAACTGATTCACAGGATTTTTTAAAAATTTCCGTTTCAACTGCTAATCAAGCAGTATACAGTTGCAAATGTAGAAATCAATGCTCATGCAAATTAGTTCCCAACAGGCACAGCTCCAGAGATGCAGCTCAGATCACAGAATATCAAATTTCAGAGCTAGGAATGATTTAAGAAACTAGCTAAGCCAATACACACCTGGACAGGCATCCTCCCCGACACCCCTAAGGAGTGGGCATCCAGCCTTTGTTCAACGAGCTCCAGTGAGGAGGACCCCAGTAATGGGTAACCCATTCCTTTGGAGAATTCCTGATTTCTAGATTTCCTGTTATAAAGATGGAATTTGTCTTACTGTAATTTCCAATAATTGCTCTTAAATTATTTCCTCTGGGGTAAAGAGAAGCAAATATAATCCCTCTTCCTGGAGGCAGCCATTCAGTATCAGAATCCATTAATGAATGAATCAACAATCAAGGTGGCTGAAAATTGTAGATCAACCCTTTCCCAATCTGGTGTTTTTCTTCAAATAGTGATAAACAGAACTGAAGCAGACTAGCATCTATCAAGCTACTAGAATGTGCCAGATGCTCTGTCAGACACTAGAGATACAAGGGGAAAAAATGAATCTCTGTTATCTAAGAGCTTATAGCAGAAAAGGGGGTCATCATGCATGAATATAAATAAATACAAAACAGCATAAATACCCCAAATGCCCCAAACAACCCAAATATTCTTCAGGTTAAATATTCTCTAGATTGGTTTGACTTTTCTTCCAACTCCTCTATTCAATTATGTGATACTAGAGAGTAAACACCAGAGTTCCAGTAGAACCTGCCCAATCCTTTGGAGCTCTTTGAAATCATCTAATGAATTAGAGTCTTTGCCCCTTGGAAAAGAAAGCATTGCTTATACTTTCACAAGGATACAATTTAATTCGAGCCAACCCAAGCCTAGTGGGGAGACAAAGCGGAGTCTCACCTCTATAAACTGACAATGACTTCAGATGAGAGACTGCTGTGGAATTTCCCATCTGCTCAATCTCTGTTTATGTCTATATGAAGAAAAACACCAGATTGGGAAACCATGATCTGATATTTTCAACCACCTTAATGATGGCAACAAACCAACCAGTAACAAATATCTCTCCCCACCCCAAAGAACCTATCATGTCTCACTATTACACCTCCTTTCAAGTTCAAACTCATGGGCATTCAAGGTGCCTCCTTCATTTTGATTAATCCCAATAATCCAGGTGCTCTACTCTATTTAGACTTGAATCCACACTGCCCCCCAGAACCATACTCTGCCCCTCTTTTGTGCTTTCTCAGGGCTATGCATGTCCCAAGCTTGATTCCATCTTGTGTTCCATTCGTCCTACCCAGTGGTCAAGAGATGGCTTTCAATCCCTGCCACTTTCTATAAATCCTCAGCTAAAATTGATCTCTTTTTTTTCTTATGGCCCAGAGCTCACCTGCAGCAGAGGTTTTCTCTAGGAAAGAATCTGGAAAGCTTCATTAGCTCAGTTCAAAAGCATTACTTTTTGATAAATACCTAATGTATGCAAAAGTGAGGTGCTGGATACAGGGACCTCCCAGTCAGGAACTTTCCTTCTCCCCAAAATCAATTAAAACCTGCTTTATAGTTCCTAGTCTTAGAAAATTGTCTAGAATAGAAGTATCCAGCACACAACCACAGGCAGGACAAAAATTTAACAAAAAATATATACAATAAAACATGGATTACATTCAATTTTTAAATCTAAGTTGTAGCCCATAGGGAGGACCCTTAAGGACTGATTCATGGCATTTCTATTTAAGCTTGACATAACTTATCTAGAACCTTTAGGGGATGAGTGACTTATCAAAGTGACTTGAAGAAGAGCATGATAAACATGATTTAGATTTAGATTTAGATTTAGATTTAGATTTAGATTTAAGATTTCTTTTCCAGATCCAGTGGCCAGAAATGAGTTAGAAATGAATCAGCTGGAGATGCCCTGGGGGAGAGGTAATACAGGTTAAGTGACTTGCCCAAGGTCACACAGCTAGTGATTGTCAGTTGTCAGAGACCAGATTAGAACATCTGCCCTCTGTCCTCCTGACTCCAAGGCCAGTGTTCTCTCCATTGTGCCACCTAGTTTCCTAAGGTCACTCAATTAATCTGTGTCAGGGGCAAGACTAGAATCCAGTTCTTCCTGGCTAAGGACAGATTCCTATGTGACATAAGACCCTGTATAAATGCTACAGCTGCAAAGATAAAAATGAAACAGTCCCTGTACTCAGGGAGTTTACATTCTAAGAAGTACAAAGTTCAAGAAAGGAGAGAGACCTAACCATCGTGGGGATCAGGGAAGGCTTCCTGAAGGAGAAGGCATCTAACTATATGTTGAGGGAAGTTTGGGATGATTCTAAAAGGCAGAAGTGAGGAAGGAGAATATCATAGACCTGGGGAAAAATGTAAGCAAATACACTGAGGTAAGATAATGTAAGCAGGAAGGAAGAAAGCAAGGAAAAGCAAGGGGATAGTCCTGGGCCTGAAGTCAGGAAGACTTGAGTTATAATTTTGGAGTCATTAAATTTTGCCTTGTCTAAATGAAAAATTCAAGATTTTTTTCATCCTCTGTAAAACTGTCCATTTACTTTCATGCTACATGAGCTACAAAATCTTTGCATTTTTTGTTTCCAGAGCCTAGCTTTGATACTAGCTCTATAGAGAAAAACAGATATTCCAATGGCTTCAACAACACAACGATCTCTCCCAGGAATGTGTATCATTTCAGCATCACAGTCCAGAAGGAAACAATTGTAAATGGGATTTGGGGAAGAAAGATTGTTTTGGTTCAAACCTTACTACTTATGCTCATTTTTTTCAATCTTCTTGAACACTAAGAAAGAAGAAAAAGAATTGGGGTGGGGGGAGTTTTATCACTAACGGTGATCTCAGTTAGCCAGGGCCATCAATCTTGTCAAGGAAGCTGGTCACCTAATGGGCTTCTCCATTGGTTATGCTGACTCTTATATTCCATTAATGTACTAACTTAGCCACGTGTGAGGGTTCAGTGACTACAGCCATCCATCATGGACTGATCACACATCTCACCAAGGCCATGTCCTCAGGGGAAAGGGGAATGGATAGAAGACATTTCTTAGCCTATCCTCAATATGAACCAGTGCCTGCTCAATGCATATTTCCGCATTATCCATGAGTTGAACATGAGTCATGATTCTATATTCAAAGACACAGACATATAAAGTACCAGATGGTAGAGCCCAAGGTCAGCTGTAATTATGTAGCTTTTCAGAAGATTTCTTAAGAAAACTTCAAGGTGCCTGTGACGCCTTCTAACCTGCAGATCTAACTATGTGATATTTCTGGGAAGATACGTGAAGTTCTTCCCTAATTTGTGATAAAGAAAATTTCCCAGAAGAAAAGAGAAGGAACCAAAGTTTCATCTAAATGAGGCCATTCTCGATCAATGCAAATCACAGTCCCTCTAGACAAGGAATAAACATGGAGTGGAAAGAGTGCTGTTTTCAGGGTCAGCAGGGTTCTGGGTTAGAATCCTTTATCTAATAGCTACTAGCTATGAGTCAGGGAAAACACATCATTTCTCTAAGCCTCCACTTGGGAAGTCGGGATAACACCTCTAGCATCCAGGACACCAGGCATTGAGGAACAAAGGAGAGAAAGTATATAAAGCATTTTCCAGACTTCAAGTGCGATCTGGCAGCTGGTGTTCTCATAGAAAAAAAAGCTTTGGATTGGGAGTGAGGAGATTTGGGTTCAAATCCTAGCTCTTTCACATACAATCAATCTGTGGAACTTTAAGTGAGTTACTTCCTCTCTTGAGGACTCAGTTTCATAGAGCATTTAGAGCAGGAAGGAATCTTAGAGAACAATAATTCCAGAATTCCATTTTTCTTACAAGGAAACTGAGGTACCAGGAGCTTGACTATTTTGTCCAGGATCACTAGGTAATACGTATCTCAGGTAGGATTTGAATCCAGGTCTTCCTGTCTTGGTGAACTCTAAGATTACATCCAAATTGATATAATTAATATAAAAGAAAGCTATCATTTGAAAACAATGGGCCCTAAGATTCTTTCCAGGTCTAAAACTATAATCTTATGATCACTCCTGAGAAATACAGAGAGAGAGAGACAGAGAGAGAGAGAGAGAGAGAGACAGACAGACAGACAGACAGACAGAGACAGAGAGACAGAGAGACAGAGAGAGACAGAGAGAGAGAGCTCTTTTTTATGTAGAAGATGGGAGGAGTATGATTTGCAGTCCTCAAAAAATTGCATCCCCTTGTGGCTAATCTGATCACAAATCCCTCAAGACTTAACTAAAATGATCCTCCGATGTCTGATCTGCAGTCCATCATGGCACCTATATCAGAGGCTCCCAGCTGGATAGGACTCAACAGAATTTGAACTCTGCGTAAAAAATCCCTGGAGAAATCATCTCTGCCCTGAAATGAGGAATTAGCCATCGCTATTTCTTCTGCGTTAAGTGACTCAATGAACCTGTTTATAACAACCAAAACAGATAATAGATACACAAGCCTTTTCCATCCTTTAAAATAATGTTAGGTGTGGTCAGCACCTGGGACAGATCCATTTAGTCTGACCATGCTTCATTTTTTCTTGGAGTCTTGTGAGATGAAAGAATGAAAGGCAGAGGAGAGGAAGGCAGGATCAATGAGACAGGAAAAAGAAAGAAAGAAGAACAGAAAGGAGAGAGGCTAAGATGAAAAAGCAATTCAGACTCCCCTCCCATTTCCCGGAAAATTCAGCATATTTATCTGTGCACATGTCAAACTCTACTCTCTTCCATCTGCAGTGGAAGGTGTGGTTCCAAAGGGGTAAACCTGGAGCAATGGGGAAATCTATAGAAACAAATATGATACTTGTCTATAACCTACCAAAAAGTTGGGACTGAACACTTCTATCCCCCCCCCCCCATACACATATGTATCAATTCCCCGTCACCTCAAGCATGACAGATAAGGAATCAATCATTCAGTAGCCACCTCTTCAGCATCCCCTATGTCCCCAGCATCTGGCCTGGCTGGGGGGGGGGGGCATGGAGACAATAATTAAAATGATTCCATTTACATTCTTACCTCTATGGCAATCCTAAAGTTGAATCCCAAGGAATTCATCTCCTTCTATGGCCTGTCTCATGCTGAAATCAAAATGCATATTTAGCAGAGATGTTTTCCCATATGTTTAATTATGCCCTTAATTTAAACACTGTGATGCAATCACAATATGTCAAATCTCACATGATTAACGAGCTGTTTATGGAAAGACCCATGTGGCAGGTTTTTAAGGCCGATTGCTCCCAAGATGATGTAACTGTTTGTTTCTCAGTAGAAAAAATTATCTCTTTCTTTCTCTTGAGTTCAGTCTTGAGGATACTGGACAAGGGGTCAGGAATATGTGTTGAAAAATTAATAATAGAAAATAATATTTATATATCAATATAATTTTGTGAAGTGGAATGTGTATAGCTATGTATATGGTTTTCACTCTATCCTTAAAAGATGTACTGTTATAATCTTTTTTTTTATAAATAAGAAAACTGAAGTTCAGATGTAATTTTTTTTCAGGGTCATGGAGCTAGTAAGTATCTGAGAATGGATTTGAACTCATCTTCCTAATTTCCATATGAGAATGGGTTATAGATATTAGGGTCATTGAACCTGGAAAAGAGAAGACTAAGGAGGGCCATGATAGCATCTTTCAAGGTTTTAAAAGAATACTCTGTAGATTAAAGGTTAAATTGGCTCAGCATTCCCATGAGGAGGAGAGCAAGGGCCAGCTGGTAGGAGGTAATAATAGGCAAGAAGCAGCTCGCTAGCAAAGAAAGCTATTCTGAAGGAGGCAGTGGTCTCCCCTGACTGGAGGTCTATCAGCAAAGGCTGGATGACCATTTCTGGAGAGGATGGAGAGTAGAAAAAAGAGTTCTTTGGGGAGCAGGACTGATTCATTTTTGTCCCCACTGCTTGGAGTTGGGGGGGGGGCAATTTTTTTCCATTCTTTTGTTCATTCACTCAGTTACCAAAGTATTGCTCCAGGTTGAAGTTCAAACTCCTTAACTTGGCTATCAAGGTTTTCCAGCTCTCTAGGTGATTTGGATTTCTCTCTTTCCCTGCATCAGTTAGAGCACGTCTCATTATAAGTCTCCTTATTTTCTCTTCGCCCCCCTAAAGTAAGCTTTTCATATGCTCTTTTATCAAGCTTTGTCATCAAATGTTAGAGCTGAAAGAGATGAGTCTTAAATATCTGATTTTCTTGGGAATCAACATGAGATCTGGATCCAGGAAGACCCAAGTTCAAATCTAGCCTCGGATACTTCCTAGCTGTTTGATCCTGAGCAAGTCACTTTGCCTCTGTTTGCCTTAGTTTTCTCATCTATAAAATGGAGATTAAAAGATATCTATCTCCTAAAGTGATTGTGAGGATCAAATGAGATAATTAGCATAGTGGCTGACATAGTAAATGTCAAATAAATATTACTATGGTTTGTGGTGGTGGCTGTATTCTCTTACAGTCAGATTTCAAAGATATCATACTCAGATCAGCATTACATGCTCACATTACCCCTTCTTTGGAGTCCCTTTTTTCTCTCCTGTTTCATTGTCTTCTGATACCTCTGAACTCATGGATCACATGTCAAGGCCTTTTTTTTAGGTTTTTGCTAAGTAATGGGGTGAAGTGGCTTGCCCAAGGCCACACAGTTAGGTAATTATTAAGTATCTGAGGTCAGATTTGAACTCAGGTCCTCCTGTTTCCAGGGCTGGTGCTCTATCTACTGAGTCACCTAGCTGCCCCTGAATTTTTGTTAATAAATTTGTCAGAAAAAATACTGCCTAAAATGTGTATTAATATACTATTAATATTCTAATATACTACAAATGTATATTAATATTGTATTTTTAAGATAGAAATGCTGTTGTCTTTAATGTGCATAAATTGAAGAAAATTGAACAGAAACAGGTTCCAAGTCTTTGTAATCATTCAGCATTGTTCTTCAAAATAATTTCATGGTAGAAAATGTATTCAATACTTTCCCCCTAATAAAATGTCACTATAGACTAGGAAAGACCAGAGTTAAGTCATCTGAAAAATTGAGAATGGTGGGAATTATTTACTAGTATGATGATGAATTAAATCACAAACAAAATCCCAAAAGAGGGGAACAACTACCTCATAAGGACTGATAGGCAGAAAGAAGAAATTGGACTCTATATTTATATAACCAAAAAATTACCCTTTGATTTAAGATTTGATAATGGGGATTATTTAGTTCACAAATCTTCTCTAAACATTAAAAGCCATTTAGAGTTTACTGGATTACAGGGGAAAAAAAGAAAGGAAAAACCTGAAACTCTGGTGCTCTTAAGTATTCTTTTTCATTTATTTTGGGGGAACTCTCCATTTTTATATATTTTTTTAATTCAAAAAACTGTTTTATTCCTGAAAAAAAGAAAGAAGGCAAAATGACTGGTTTTCAAGTAAGAAACAACTACATGAAAGAATGCTCCAAAGCATCCATAAGACCAGGACAAATCAAACCAACCTTGAAGTTTCACCTCCCAAGTGGCAAATTAGCAAAGATGACAAGAGATGAGGATAATCAATGTTCAAAAGGTTGTTGAAGGACAGACACACTGGTGCATAGTGGGTGGAGCTATGAAATTAAAAATAGATATTCTGGAAAGCCAGTTGGAATTAGACTAATAAGTTGATTTCAACATCCACTCCCTTTTACCCTGATTCCACTTTTAGGTATATACTGTTACATGTCCCAGATGGAAAAAACAAAAAACCTCCATATATACCAAAATTGTTATAGCATTGTGTGTGTGTGTGTGTGTGTGTGTGTCTGTGCACGTGTGTCTGTGCACACACACGCATTGGAAGGATTCCACAAATGCACAATTCTGTCTATCTATAAGGAAAGATTTTTTTCTTCCAAAGTATTACTACTCTTTTTCCTCCTCATCTTCCTCTTCTTCAAGAAGGGCTTTTTAATCTTAATTTTCCTATGTTGGAAGGCACAGATGTCTGATGAAAGGAGACAGATTCATCTAGAAGGAAATCTAGGCAAACAGAAGGTATCATTTTTTAAAAGAAAAGTGAGTCTCCTCATAGTGGTGAAGAATGGTTTCAGACAGATTGGGTTTAAAATACTTTTTGTTTTCCCTAAAACCATTATGATGCCCTCTTTGCTTTACCTTGAAGATTAAAACCCAGAACCCAGAGCCATAACCTCCCACCTGCCCTTGGCCTAATAACCCCAGCTTTCCTTCCTCAGGAAAATCTAAGGGTCTTCTTGCAATAACTCAGAACTGGTCAGCCATGAGATCACAAGCAGAGAAGGGATTTTCAGTGACCGTCAGACCCTTGTCTCTGGGCTGAATTTCTGGGAGCTGTTCTGGGGAACAAATGAGGCAGGCAGGCAAGGATTGCATTCACTCATCCCTGTCAGTTCTTCTTCATGGTGGGGGGGAGATAGGGACGTCTTATGCTCAACAGGATTCTCTTCTCTCTCCTTAATAATAACTGGCACCTTAAAGATATTGTCTCTTCTAATTCCCACAAACAGCTCATGAGGAAAGGATCCATATGCTATAAAAGCCATCTTCCAGATAAAGAAACTGAGGCTCGGACAGGTTAAGTGAGTCACATCATTTGGAGGTGACCAGGCAGGATTTGGGTCTTCCCTTTCTTATGCCTCAGACTTTGGGGGTTGAGATTGAGGGGAGGAGGCTGCATCCACATCTTTGTTCTTGGCAGGCTTGTTTCTGTTTTGCTTTCATCTGCTTCTGTGACTGCAGAGGAGCTCAGTTTTACTGATTCTCCCCCCCATCCTCCCCCCACAACCCTCCAGATGAGGAGGTCACCAAGCGACTGTGATTCCACTGAGTCAGTCCTGCCAGCTGCTGTGAACCTGAAAGAACTTCTGGCCTGGGAGCATCCCAACACTGGCCCCCAGGCAAGGTTCTCATTGGCTGAAGACAGGAATATTGACAGGTGATGAAGAGTGTAGGGCATTGAGTTCTGTGTGTAAACCTGCATGTTTAAATTTAATCTCATCTTGCTAAAAAAAAGATTCAAAAGCATAACTCTTAAAAAGGGTTTTTTTGCTTTGTTTTGACATCAGCAGATGCAAAATACTTCAAAATTTTGTCTGGTCTAGGATGCTGCAGTTTGAATACTGTTTTTGACATGGCCTTCCTGTTTGACTCTTCATCTCTGAAAGCAGGGACTTCCTCTCTTTAGAGCCCATGGTCTTTATCCAGAGATGTCCAGGCCTCAATTTCCTCATCTGTCAAATGACAAATGAAGGGGTTAAGCTCTGGGATTTCTTCCAGCTCTAAAATATGCTGTGACTCTTTTCCAGATCATCTTCCCATGTCCAGCTCTCAGTTTCCTCATCTGTCAAAATTAATTTTTTTAAGTTTTAAAAGAAGGGATAAAACTCTAAGAAACCTTCCAACTATAGGACATTCTGGGATCCTTTTCCAGGCCATCTTCCTTGTCTGGGTCTCAGTTTCAACATCTATCAAAAAGAGACTTGAACCAAAGGACCCCTGAGATCCTTTCCAATTCCAGACTTCAATCCTTTGACTCTAACTTTACAATCCTCTTCAGAGAGGAAGGTGCAGAGAAGACCCTGATCCCCCCTTCCCAGAGCCTCTCCTAGGTGCAGGGATGCTGACCAGCATTCCTGCTCCCTCTGACACGTTACCAGCCCAGTCAACTCAGGCCCAGGATGGGCAGGGGATGCTTCTACTTCCCATCACTCCACGACCCAAAAGTTCACAGAATAACCTCCATCCCAGGTCATCCCCCTCACCAAACAGTTCTAGAAACTCTTGGGAATTTCCCAGGTGCCTCACCTGTAGCCCAGTCAGAATATAGAGCCTTTCTCCTGCCAGGGTTCCATAAACTCCCCACTCAGAGACATCTCACAAACCACTCACCCATTTCCATTGCATGTGAGATCCTCAAAGTGCAACCAGTGTAGCAACAAGACCCCAGTGAGAAGTTCTCTCCCTTTTGAGGGAGGGGGGACCTTCCTCCCAGTCCCAGGCTCAATAGCACCTGAAAACACAAGGCACTAAAGACGGTACTTACCCAGGGGTGCTCCAAGTCCTGGACCACTTTCTTCTTCCTCCTGTTTTCTCCTCTGAGCACAAGTGAGTGGCGGGCGAGCCTAAGAAATCGCTTTTTCCAGTTCTGGTGGTAAGGCACCTGAAATTTCTAGGGGAGAAATAAACAATAATGGCTGATGATTTACAAAATACTTCCAATACTTCCTCTGATCTGAGTCTCATAACAATTGTGCCAGGGGAGGGAGTGCTCCGTATTCGAATTTCCAGTTAAGAAAATTGAGTCTCAGAAGATCAAAGTGGTCATGGTCCCACCACTAAGGAGAATCTGGGGGAGGATTTGAATACAATTGTTCCAACAGTAGGACAAGGCTCTAGAATGCTGAACCAGCCCTAAACTGGGGAGACAACTTGGTAGTGGGAAACAAGCTTCAGAGCCCAAGATGAAGAGTCTCACCTACGGATACAAACCTCAGTGAAGCAGACATGTTTAAATGCATGTAAATTATAACAACTATCAGGTTGGCTAATGTGACAAAAGTGGAAAATAAGAGACAGAGGGGAGGTGGGAAAACTGGGACATTAATGCATTGTAAGTGGAGTTGTGAACTGGTTCAACCATTCCAGAGAGCAATTGGAAACTATGTCCAAAAGGTTATAGAATTAATGCAGATCATTTGATACAACAATACAACTAGATCTGTATCCCAAAGAGATTATTTTTTGTAAAGGAAAAAAGATCTATTTGTACAAAAAAATTATTTATAGCACATATTTTTGTGATGGCAAAGAACTGGACATTGAGGGAATGCTCAACAGTTAGGAAACGGAATGACTGCGATGGAATATTAGTGCGCTATAAGAAATGACAAGCAGGATGATTTCAGAAAAAAAAACTGTTGCAAAGCAAAGTGGACAGAACAAAGAGAACATTGTCCACAGTAACAGCAATATTGTCCAATCATCAGCTATGCATGGCTTAGCTATTCTCAATAATAACACAATCCAAGACAATGCCAAAAGACTCAGGATAAATTGTGCTATCCTTCTCCAGAAAAAGAATTGGCATTGTCTGAATGCAGCCTGAAGTAAACTACTTTTTCATTGCCTTCCTACCTCCTCTCCTGCCTGCCTTCCTGCCTTCTTTCCTTTCTTCTTTCATATTGTTTGAGTCTTCTTGTAGAAAAAAGGACCAATATAGATATTTTGCATGACTGCACATGTATAACCTATAACAGGCAGCTTACCATCAGAGAGAGAGAGAGAGAGAGAGAGAGAGAGAGAGAGAGAGAGAGAGAGAGAGAGGAGAGAGAGGAGAAAGGAAGGAAGGGAGGAGATAAATAGCATTTGGAATTCAAACCTTTTAAAAAATCTTAAACGTTTTAACATGTAATTGCAGAAAAATCAAATATTTTTTTTAAAAAGGCCAAAGAAACCACAGCTCAGACATGCCAACAAGCATTCAGGAAATGGAGAGGGCACTATCCTGAGTAATGTGAATAAAAATAAAGAGAAAACAAGTCGTTCCTTATCTTGAGAGGGTCTCTTCTGACGGGAGAAAATATTATAACAACTATACATAAAAGAGTTACACAAAGGACAAACAGTGAAATCTCAGAGGGAAAGCCTGGGAGTGGGGGAGCACAAGGTAATAGCTTAGTGGAGAAGGTAGGATTAAAAGAAGTCAGGAAAGGCAGGAAATGGAGAACATTCAGGAAATGGTGAACATTCAGGAAAAGGGTGAAAATTTCCAGAGTGGGTAGGTGCAACATGGGGTTTGAGGAGTAGCCATGAGTCCAGTGTCACAAATAGAGCACATAGAGAGGAAAAAAGTGTGAGAAAGTGTGAGAAATGCAGGGAAAGGAACAGAGTGTGAAGATGCAGCTTTACAAAGCTATTTGACCCCGAAGATGAAAGAGAGCTATTGAGATTTACAGAAGGGAAGTGGGGAGGGGGTGATATGGTCAGACTTGAACTTTTTTTGAAAGATTTTATTTATTTTGAGTTTTACAATTCCCTCCCCCCCATTCTTGCTTCTCCACCACCACCCCCACAGGAGGCAGTCTGTTAGTCTTTCCATTGTTTCCATGGTATACATTCATTCAAGCTGAATGTGATGAGAGAGAAATCCTATCCTTAAGGAAGAAACATAAAGTATAAGAGAAAGCAAAATTACACAATAAGATGACTTTTTTTTAAAAAAAAACTTAAGTAATAGTCTTTGGTCTTTGTTCAAACTCCACAATTCTTTATCTGGATACAGATGGTATTCTCCATTGCAGACAGCCCCAGATTGTCCCTGGTTGTTGCACTGATGGAATGATCAAGTCCATCAAGGTTGACCATCGCCCCCATGTTGCTGTTAGGGTGTACAGTATTTTTCTGGTTCTGCTCATCTCGCTCAGCATCAGTTCATGCAAATCCCTCCAGGCTTCCCTGAATTCCCATCCCTCCTGGTTTCTAATAGAACAACAGTGTTCCATCACATACATATACCACAGAAAAATAAAATATATTTTAAAAGCGCCTAAGAAAACACAACTAAGACATGCCAACAAGCATTCATGAAATGTAGAGGGCATTTCCCAAAGACGGATATTCACTCAATTTCCAATTCTTTGCCACCACAAACAGGGCTGACAAATATTTTTGTACAAGTGATGTTTTTACCCTTTTTCATAATCTCTTCAGGGCATAGACCCAGACTTGAACTTTTGGAAGACCCCTTTAGCATCCAAGGGGAGGAAGGATTAAAATAGGGGAGACTGGAGGCAAGCAAATCATGTTAGGTTATTATCACAGTCCAGAGGTGAGTTGATGGATAAGGAGCTGTCCAGGGTGATGGCCGTATCAGATGACAGAAGGAGGCAAAGCTGAGATATGCTGCAAAACTACACATCAACAAGAAAAAGCAGCAGGTTGGCTAGGGGGCTTAGGAGAATGACATCTAGGTTGTCCTCCTGAGGGATGGAGAGGACAGTAATAGAGTTAGGAAGAAGAGTGTGGAAAGGAAAGACTAGGAACTGACCCATAGCATTTCCAGTTTCACAAACCCTCCCAAAGGGTCCCCTCATGCAAGAACTCTTAGAATCCTTGCTTCTTATCAAAATCAATGCAGTTGTGGAACTTCTTGGCCAGGTTTAGTGAAAACCTAACTGCCTACAGGAGCTGGAGCATCCCTTGCGTCCAGAAGAGGGAGCAGTCAGGCATCCATTTGGCCTAAGCTGCATTACAGAGACTCTCCCTGTTCATATCGCCTCCTCCCAGAGGACTTGTGGGCTTCATTGCCTGGAGGCAGATGCACTGCTGCCAAGTCCCATTTTACTTCTGTTTTACCAGGTCCCTAGAGCCATAAAAAATTCACCTGGGCAATCCACTCACATTTTTTCAGCTGTCACTTTGGAGGAGATAATAGCCAGAAAGGGTGGGGGTGCTGCCTTTTTCTTCCCTCATGACTTTACCCTTGTGGTTACTATGAAAAAAATGAAAGGAAAAAGAGGACAATAAAGAGACGTCCATGATGCTGCCCCTTTCATGGGGACGAATTCAAAAATCCAAATTCAAGAATAAAAGCTTAGGGTTCCATAGGGAGAAAAGAAAACAGGTAAAATCCATTTAACTACCAAAGACAGGACGCCATAATGAATGCTAGACAACACTTATTAGCTGCGTGGCCATAAGCAAGTTACTCTAGGGAAAGGCGATTTAAAAAAAAGTCATCTCACATCGTTCCTGTAAAGCTGAATTAAACTGGGGGAGGGAGGGGGAATTCTAGGGCTTCCCCAACACTTAGTAGTCAGTACCTTCTAAACAACTCTTCATTGTTGTTTGTGAGTGGCCATCCCTAAGATGAAAATGATAAATGACCCTCCCCCATAAAGCTTGGGTGTTCAGCAACAAGCACAATGTTTATTCACAATAATAGCATAGAACTTGGGTCAGGAAGACCTGGGTCTGAATCCTGTTTCAGCCACATTAGCTGTGAGGTCCTAAGCAAGTCATTTAAACTACTATGTGCCTCAGTTTCCTCATTTGTGAAATGAAGGAGTGAGACTTGATAGCTTCTAAGTTTCCTTCCATCTCTAGTATTTGGGGTATGATCTTTGAGGTGTTTCAGGAGGACTAGCAGCTCTGGTGGGAGGCTTATCACACTCTTTGGGGGGTCTGCTTAGTACCTTTCACCCAACTCTCACCTATGTCTCCAAGAAGCTATAGTATACACAATGGCCATACCCCAGTAAAACCATCTGCTGGGCTAAACCAGGTTGAGAGTAGCTGACAACCTCAAACCCATCAGCGAGATAGGGGCCTATCTGATGACTTCCCCTGGCAGACTGAGTGGACAAGAACAACTTAGAGCCTGGTCAAACATCAAAGACACCAAGGTCATCTGCTGCAGCCTGGGCCATCACCAGCTATCCCGACGTTGGTTCTGCTGGTGGACTTTCATGACTCTGAGAGTGAGGCTGATGAATTTTCCAAGCCCTGCTTCACTTCAATCCAATCTGCTTGCAAGTCAAGATATCACCCCATGATGTCATCAGTCCTCTTTGAAAGAAAAGGATGAACAAGTTTACCAGAAAGTTCTCTTTAATAATACAAACCATGCAAACTTAAATGTTTCTTGCTCGGGAAGAAGAAGACTAGAAACGAATATGTCTTTTCTAGAGCTAGTCATCGCCTTGACCTTATTTACCCACTGACCACATGTTCCACTTCCTTGAGGAGATCATTGGAAATCCTTTTATCCAAACATGATCTATTTATTTCATTTTCCCTCTGCCTTGTGAGAGCTAATTCTTTAGCCCTAACCTAACCTCTTGTCCTGCCATGTATTTCCTCAACCATCATCACCCTTTTACATTTGCTTCATTCTCCTCCTTTTTCCTTTCTTTACTCTTTGGCAAGCCAATTCTACTCTACGGTTTCTTTTACCCTCTCATTTCACATCCCCTTGTCCCATCATCTACTATAACTGGACAAACCCGAATTCTAGATTTCCCCCACCATCCATCTTCTATTGACATGCTGTTTAACGGAGCTAGAGGAAATTGAGTAGTCCCACTACAGAATCATGATAAATCATTTAATCTGGGCTTCCAGAAAAACAAAAGAAACACTTAATTATTTTACTTTTCGTACACTATGGTGACTGCTCCAAATCTCATCTCATCTCTCTCTCTCTCTCTCTCTCTCTCTCTCTCTCTCTCTCTCTCTCTCTCCTCAAGCCTCTCCCAGTTTCCCTCTTTTGCCACTCTCAGCTGAAGTCCTTACCTCATATTTCACTGAGTCCATGGACAGAGCTTCCCCTTTCCCTTCTGGAATCATCCCATATCACTATGTCTTCCTCCACTTCTTTTTACACTTTGGTCCCAAAGGAAGATGAAGCCCTCATCCTTTTCAAGGCTAACCCCTCTACAGGCACCTTTGTTTGGTTTGATACCATCGTGAATTCTCCAGCCACTGTCCTCACTATCCTCCTCGCCCTCTCTTATATTCAGTCTCTCCCTATCCACTGATAGACATTTGCTCCTACAAACACAAATCTTCCCATCTTTAAAAAACAAAGCAAAACTACACCCTCCCTTGATCCTTGATGGATTCCCAAGCATCATCTTCCTATGCCTCTTCTTCTCTTCTTGGCTAAACTCCTTGAGAAAACTGTGTCCCATTAGTGTTCTCATTCTCTTCCAACTTCTCTGTACTCTGGTCCCTTGCTTCATTACTCTAAAGAAACTATTCTCTCAAAACTCTGTGATCTCAAGGGTGGCTAGGTGGCATAGTGGATAAAGCACCGGTCCTGGAGTCAGGAGTACCTGGGTTCAAATCCGGTCTCAGACACTTAATAATGACCTAGCTGTGTGGCCTTGGGCAAGCCACTTAACCCCATTGCCTTGCAAAAAAAAAAAAAACAACTCAGTGATCTCTTCATTGCCAAATCAACTGGTCTTTTCCCAGTTCTGATCATCCTTGACCTCTCATCACCTCAATCACTCTCTCCTCTATAAATTTCTTGTGCCACTTGTCTTTCCTGGTTCTCCTACATCTTCCCTTTCCTCTTTTTCTTTGCTGAATCTTAATCTGGGTCACACCATCCTAGACATCCTCTAAGTCTCTGACCTAGATCCTCTTGTCTTGCCACTGGATGTCCCTTGGCATGCCAGACTCCAAAATTTCCTAACTTATTTCATTGCTGCTCCTCTCCAACCCCACTCTACTCCCCCCCATCCCTTGTTATAGCTTAGCAACCTCCATGTCCCCCTTTGATTCTCCTTCTCTTGCTCACTCATCCCCCATCTCCAAAATGTTGTCAAAATCTGTTGTCTCCACCTTCATGACATCTCTGCTGGGTCCCTTCCCTCCTGTGACAGTCACTACCTGTCATTCAGACCCTCATCATCTCACATCCAAACTATTCCAATGGACGTGGGGTTGATTTCCCATTCCAATCCACTCAGCTCAGAAATGCAAAGATGATTTTTCTCAAGTCTAGATGTAATTAGGTCACCTCCCGCTTTCCCACTTTTCAATGAGCTCTAGTGGTTCCCAATTATCGTGAGCACACCTTAAATTCCTTCACAACCTTCTACTTCCATCACCTATTTCCCTCCACAAGCTCTATAATCCACCAACATGGACCTGCTTGCAGTTCATCAAACATGGCACAACATGCCATCTCCACTCCTTTACACTGACTATCCTCTTCCCCCTACCTCAGTTTCCCTGCTTCCTTCAGGATTTGGCTCATATTTGATCTTCTGCAGGAGGTTTCTCCCAATTGCCGGGCTGCTAGTGTCTTTGCTCTGAAATTGCCTCTCGTTTATACTCTAGGTACCATGTAAGTTCATAGCTATTTACATGTGGTCTCACTTCATTAGGCTGTAAAGCTCCTGAGGGCAAGGGTTCATTTATAGCTGTCCTTATAACTCCTAACTTTATCAGGGTAACTGGAAATAGTTAAAAAAAAAAGAAAGAAACAAAAAAATAAAAAATGAGGTTGCGCTGTAGTTAGAAAGCTGAACTTGGAGTCAGGAAGACCAGAGTCAAATCTGCTCATATGCTTACTGAATGTGTGACTTTGGACAAGTCACAACCTCTGCCTGCCTCAGTTTACTCAATGGTAAAGTATTAATAGAATTTACCTCCCAGCGTGGTTGTAAAGTTAAAGTGAGATAATATTCGTATCCACTTTGCAAAACTCAAAGTGCAATCTAAATGCTGTTATTGCTGTTATTAAGGTAATTGCCTGTGGAATAATGGATCCTCTCCTACCCAGCTCCACAAACCCAGTTTCACCGAAAAGGAAATTACATGGAACCCAACTCCTTCATTTTACCCAGAAGAAAACCAAGGGATGGACGTGAATGGGCACACTCACTGACGGGGAAAGTGAGGAGCAAAAATGTGAACTCACACCGTCCCAACGCAACACTCCTATGACAGAAAGGACTGTGAACAAGATGGGGAGATGCTAAAGCAAAGCTCCTTGAATAGGTCACTTCACAGCCAATCAAACTCGGAAACGAGGGGCCAAAGGAGAGGTCTACAGGCTCCCTTTCATCCCTCAGGTCACTGGCTTTGAGCTGTCCTTTGCCTCTGGGCCACCAGAGGGCACCGCAAGCACACAAGATGGCTAAGGCATGCCACTGGGGTGGCCTCAGAATACAAGAGTGGGCGCCTCCCGCCGCTCTGTGGCTGCCAGCTCTCCATTGTGGATTGGAAAGGGGGGTCCGGATGAGCAGAGAAGACTTGGGGAGACTCTGGATGGCCAGCTTCTGCCTCTGGTCCCTGGTGCAGCCTCACGGAAGGGGTGGCACTGTCTTGGGGATGGGCTTTGGGGCTGAGCCTGAGGCAGGGTCCCTGGGTCTTTGGAGAAGGGGGGGGAACAAGGTGAAACCCCACCACAGGGAGCCCATTCATAACCAACAAGCCATGCAGTCACTGAGCTTTCATTGGACAAAGTCTAGAAACGCTTTCCCTCCTCCACCCGCACCCCACCTCTGACCTGTGGAACCCTAAGCTGTGACCTTTACTGGACAAACCTCCTGACTATGATGAAAAATAATCAAAGAATAGACTTAATAGACTTAATATAATAGAAGCAAGTTCAGAGAATGAAGAAAGGAGCAGTGATTTTAAAGTTAGGAACCTAGGCTCAAACACCTAGCACCCTGTCTGACCTTGGGCAAGTCACTGAAATTCCATGGGCCTCAGTTTCCTCATCTGCAAATGGTATTCAATCTCTCCCCTCCATGCAATCCAAAGAGTGTCCGATGCCTAGCAACTTCTGCTTTTTCATTTCCTCCTTTTGGAATCCTTCACTTCCCAGGAACTACCTCCTTCCAGGGGATTTCCTGATTGCCCTCACTTCTGAAATCACCTTTGCCTGTTATACACATTTATACATGTATGTGCATGTGCGTAGAGATATACATCCATGTCTAATAGGATGACTGCATGTGTCACCCTGACTTATTTAGACTAGACATGTGATTCCATTAGTCCTGAGGACTCCAGGGAAGAGGTAGATCAGAATCATGAATGCCCTGGGAGGCCTCAGAGTAAGAAGCCCTGTGTTCAAATCCTCCTTGGACTCATTCTGGCTTTGTGACCTTAGCAGGGTGCTTCAGGCATCTAAGAACAGAAACTGGAGGGAAAGTGCCAATACACTTTGGTGGAGGGCATTTCCTCACTAGGAGTACCCTACACACCAGTGTCATCTGAGGTCTAGCCTTTATAAAAACTAAACATATTTACAGACACCTAACTGCCTTGTCTGCTTTCATAGAAAATGAATTCTTCTGTAAAATAATGGGGCTGACTAGATGGGTTCTGAGCTTCCTCCGCCTTTGTAGATTTGAACCTAAGATTCTAAACTCCTGAAAGGGTTGAGGTTTTGATTTTCATCCTTGCTGGACCCTGGTCCAGCACTTTCTTCCCAACTACTTCATACCAAAGGTAAATAAGAGTGTGTTCCCATTTTTCAAATGGAAAAGTTAAGGCTCAGAGCCTTGGGTATTTTTTGCTCTAAATCCAAAACTTCCCTACTATGTGTATCTAATAGACTTTCTGTCTGTGTGGGTTTAAGTCAGTTTGGGTCTCAAAGCCCTCAAGGAATCTTTCTAGGTTTCTTCCATCATGTAAATCTGATTTTGGAGATCCTCCTAACAGAAGGGTGGCCACTTGACCTCAGCAAACCCCATGATTAAGAGGAGAAATGGTATGAAGGCTACTCCAAGCTCCATTTTACAGATAAGTTAAGGCATTTCCCAGGGTCCCATGGTAAGCGTCCAAGGACAGACAATAACACAAGGCTCACCAATTCCAAACCCAGAGCTCCAACCACTGTACCACCATGCTCTGTAATCTTTCCATTGACTGAGTATTCCCATCATAGGACTCATTTCATATTCTGGAGCAAACTGCTGACAACGGGAAGGCTTGCCTCTCGGATGCTTACCAGACCTTGTGGCTCTGTCAATAATTCTCATTGTCTGGGCCTAGGAAGGAGAAAAGTCTCAATTATTTGGCATTCCAAATCCTCCTCAGTTCATTCATTAATTCAGCCTCCTCCCCCCTCTCCCTCACACTTCCTAGCATCCTCAGCTTTGCGGTGAGAAACACTTCTCAGAAGAGTGGGCTTGGCAGTGACTGCTGACAGCAGAATCACTCAGTCTGACCAAGTCCTCAGACAGAAGCCTCTTCTCACTGCCCCAGCCTCAGATGGCCAAGGGATACATCTGTCCTCCTTACTGCATCCAGAATGGAACAGGACCACTGAGGTACTCATTCTAATTTGGGATTGCTCCAGTGACAGCTTCCACCTCTTGGTCCTGCTTCTGACCTCTGGGGTTGAACAGAGACATGCCCAACTAAATGGCAGGGCTAGTGAAGTTGGGAGTACAAGGTCCACATGGCAACCTTCACCTCATCACTGAGGGCCAATCCCATCACTGCCAGGTTTTCTCTTTGGCAAAATGAGCAGCCTGAATCAGATGATCCCCATCTTTCAGCTCCAGATCTTGGGGTGGGATCATCCATGGCAGCCCCTTGGGCTCTGGAAGTCGGTCAGCCATCAGACCTGCCCTCCCATTTGCCAGTGTGCTCAACACTGGGAAACTTTTCAGATCTTTCTTTTGAAACCTCCTTTTCCTCATCATTCAAGGCCACAGATGGAATAGGTGCCTGACAGAGTCAGGATCGAGCCTGGGCCTTTTGATTTCCCATCCAGCACATGAACCAACCAACATGGGCATAGACTGGTAGGAGAAGTCGGGACAAATTGCATAGTTCTGTAAAGGACAAATAAAAGAATTCCATTTCATCCTGGAGGAAATAGGTGAATGACTTGCTCAGATCTCTTTGAGGGACGTCAGATTGGTCATGTCGAGGATGGTGGAACAGAAAGGCTGGGGAGCCAATCAGGAGGTTGGGAGAGGGAAGGCTCAATGGGCAGTCGACCCTGCCAGTTTGACTGAAACAATGTGTTTCTGATCAATATGCACCTTCTCTGTGACAAAACAAAACTTTCCCCACCTGGGCTGATTTTTCTTTCCTTAATAAAAGAATTGGATTGAATTTGGCTTTTTCTCTTTTGAAAACTCTCAGAGCAGTTCCATAATCACCTTCATTTGTTAACCAGGCATCTTGGACTCAACAGATCTGACCTCGCTAGTTTAGAACATGAAACAGAAATAAGGATCCCCTCCAGCAGAGATCAGAAGCCGAGTAAATTATAGGTGTTGTGTGAACCACAGGAGGGGGTCTCCTGCTGCCCCCAGCACATGAAAGAGGCATGTTGAGAATTAAAAGAAAATGATTACTAAAACATTAGCTGCCAGGTGTCCACACATTTGACAAGCCTGCCTTCTCCAAGGCCTGGATGAGGAAGGGATCCCCGAGACTGTCCTCCATAACCTCACGCCTCACCATGGGGAGGGGGAGAGAAGAAGAGGCTCCTCGTCAGCAGGGAATGAGAGGAAACAGTCTCCCTTCTTTCCTTCAAGTAGTAGCACTATACTGATGCCTGGTAGCTATTTCTGAGATCATTTAATCCAAACCCTACATTTAAAAATGTACATATAAATTGCATATTAGATATAATTTTTATTATTATAAGTTTATCAAATAGGAACATTTCCAATATAAAGAACTGAAAAAAAGAGTGCATAGGAAGCTTTAATTTCTAATACTTAGAGCTATGGATTTGGGATATTTTAGACTTCATTGACTGTTACTACTGCCCTGCCTGTTGATGTCCCCTTCTGGTCCACCTTCTGTTTCTTAACATTTCAGGCTATGACACTCCCTCTATCACTATCACTATTCCCATTTTCTTTTAGAAACTAAGAAGTCAATTGACTCATGAGAGAGTTCACAAGATGCAGAGCAGCCAGGTGGCAAAGTAGACAGAACAGTGGTCCTGGAGTCAGGAGGACCTGAGTTCAAATCCAGCCTAAGACATTAATGACCCAGTGGTGTGATCTTGGGCAAGTCACTTAACCCCATTGCCTTGCCAAAAAGGAGAGAATTGACAAAGATGGCACCTAGTGGAGGAAGGTAGCCAGGATGGAATGGGGGCAAGTAGCAAAGAGACTAGGTAGACATGAGCCCATACTCAAGGCTCTTTTATTCTAGACCCAGAAGGAACATCTGAAGACTTCACCTTCATTTTTCCTAAGAGGGAAGTCTAGGGACTTGAGCAAAGTCCCACAGAAATGAAACAACAGGGGCAGGAATTAAACCCATTATCTATTAGTTCTAACTTGAGAATACCCTTCCCAATAAGTAGTCCTGGCTATTAGGAAACTGAAAGTCTCTCATGGTCTGTCTCCCTTTTATCTTTCCAACCTGATATCACGCAATCCCCCCCCATACACCCCACATCCCAGCAAAAATGGTCAACAGACTTGTTGTTCCCTGTATGGAACATTCCCAGGGCCACCTCAAGCTTTGAATGCTCTCTTCTCACCTTTAACATGAGCTAGGACAGACTTCAAGCTGGCAGAGGTCAGAAGAATCTGGCCTGCCATGGTCAGACACAGATGGGTGCTAAAATCTCATCTTTCCCTCCTTAAGGCCCTAGTAGCAGGGATTTTAACGGGAGTCCCTCCTGGGAGAGTCTTATGTGATTGTCACGCATTTGCATACCTCTGCCTTTAATTATATTAGACTACTGTCATAGTTTTATTAACTTAAAACATTTAAATTATTTTATTTTAAATTTCATGTATCTTTTATTGTATGCCTCATTTTCTCCCAGCATAATGTAAGCTCCTTGAAGGTAAGGATGGACCTCATAGCAGATACTTAACTACTTTGTTGTCTTAATGATTCTTGACTGGCCCAGGACCACCTCCCCACCACAATGAGGCATCAGAAGGTCACAGCATTGGGGACTCAAGATTCCAGTCTCCTGAGATAATGAGCTCCCTAAGTTTTTACCAGAATCTGAAATGAGAGAATCTGACACCACTTAGACTGTAACCTGGATGAAAGGGAAACTGGTGGCAACTCCTGCCAGGGAGGAAAAAGGTGCTTGAATACAAATTCAGTGTCTGTAGAAGTGAGAAAATGAAGGCATAAAAGAATTGAAGCTATAATTTATTCCAAAATATGACACTTATTAAAATGTGTTGTCTGTGAAGAAAAAAATTAACACTTACAAGTTTATACTTAGGCTTTAAAATATGCTTCCCTTCCACCCCCCATGTCCTCACCCCAATGCATGATAAAAGTATTTTGTTAATAAAAGAGGACAGCTAATTTTCTGAAGGTTGAATTTTCTGCTCTCTTTGGGTCCCATCCTTACCCCCACTAAGCTCTGCATTTTGAGACCTACAGAGAGGGAAGCAGACCTTGGACAGGGCCCCCTTTAAAGGTAGTGCAGGTTCTGAGATCCAATCAATAACCTTCACTATTAACAACTGTTTTTTTTTTCCAACTCTGTGCTAAGAATGATATGAAATACAAAGAAAGCATAAGCCAAGGTCCCTGACCTTAAGGAACTTTCCATCCAGGGAGGAAGGACAAAAGTCAATGTGAAAACAAAATGCGATGTCAGGGCAGCTAGGTGGTACAGTGGTTAGAGCACCAGCCCTGGAGTCGGGAGGACCCAAGTTCAAATCTGACCTCAGACAATAATTACTTGTTTGTGTGACCTTGGCTAAGTCACTCAACCCATTACCTCACCAAAGGAAAAAAACGGAATATCATAGTGTCAGTGTTGGTGTGTTGGCAATACAGGAATTCAGAGAAGGATGGATGAGTGAAAGCTTTGAGGAGGTGAAATGTGGCAGCCTGGAAGGATTAGTGCCCCTGGGAAGGAGAAAGCAGAATGAGGAGCATAGGTCAGGGAAAACAGCTTTCAAGGAGCCCAGATGGACCGAAGTGATGTCAGCTAGAAGATGCTCAAAAGAAGGAGCAGACCCTGGCAGTGGTCACCAATGCTTGTGAAACACCCACTAAGTTCTGATATAAAGACTAAAGAGACCTGCCCTCAAGGAGCTTACAATCTAGTGGGAGAAGACAATGCTAGTCAGAATGGGGAGGGTACCCAACCCAGGGGCTTGATATGGTCTGGAGAGCTGTTGGTGCAGACAGACCAGCCAGTTGGGAGACCTTGAGCCCTCTATGAAGGGACACTTTGGGGAAATCTTTTTAATCCCAGCTTCACAACCCTTCAGCCAAAGGGGAGAATTGAACCTGGAAAATGTACCCAAAAGGAAGACAGGAAAGTCTGACCATCAGGGGCTATTTGATGCAAAAAGACCTTTTCAGAAGCATCCAAGAACATTAGGCAATTTAGTTGGGCTTGGTTGTTTGGGGTTTTTTGATAAATGAAAGAATTGCCATATGGTTTATGGGGCTGAGGGAACACAGAGCATGAAACCTGAAAAATGAAAGAAGTCACAAAACCCCCAAATCCCTCTCTCATCCCCAATAGTCATGTGGCACGATGGGTAGAGTACAGGGTCTAGAGTCAGAAGATTCAAGTTCCTCAGACATTTCCTGGCTGTGTGACCCTGGGCAAGTCATTTACCCTCTGTCTCAGTTTCCTCAATGATAGTGCTTCCTATCAAGGTGAGATAATAAATATAAAGGGCTTAATACAGTGCCTAGGAAAAGAGAGTACTTTATAAATGCTTTTCTTTTTTGTCTCTTCTCTTTTGGTGAGCTCCCCAAGGGGCCAGGTTTCAATCCCAACCTTTTTCCTCTCCCTCCTTTTGTCTTCGCATTCCTTCTCATTCACTTTTTCCTCTCCGCCTAAGAGACTGCAGGAATCATTTCCCCTTCATGCTTGGCCTTTTATTTAATGAGAATCTATTACAAATTTCTGTCTCCTCTTCTTCCTTTCCTTTCTTATATGCACCCTCCCATTCTGTGATTAGTCATGCCAAAAATATATTTTTTTTAAAAAGAGGAGCCTGGAGGCATGATGTTGTAGGGTTTAGTCCATGCCACTCTGGGCCTGTTTTTTCACCATCCCTTCCATCTGACTTCTATTTTCATCCTTGTTTTCTTGTAAACATTTAGAAGGGAATCTCTGCATAATCCCTCTGCTATTTTGTTGTCTTTGGTTGCAAAGTGGGGGGTCCCCAAGAAAAACATCGGAAAGTGAGGTTAAAGATTGAGTTTGAGAAGTCTCTGGGAATCAGAGTGGAACGTCTAAAAGGCATTTTGAAGTGTGGGATGAGAGCCCAGAGAGAGGCAGAAGGGTCTGGTGGCTAGGGGGCTGGGTTTGGAGTCAAGGAAAGCTAGCTTCAGATCCACCCTTGGGGACTCCCTCTCATTTCTGAGTCCCAATGACTTCACCTGTAAAATGAAGGTGCCCATCTTGCTTCCAGCCAAGTTGCTTCCAACTGCAAACATACAATCTTACTTAGCACTGGATATAGAAATTTGATTATCAGCATAAGAATACTAATGAAGCTGATGATATCCCTACAAGAGGAATCCTGTAAAAGTGAGGAGGACCCAGGATGGAGCCTTGTGGAGCACCCACACTTCGGGGACAGGAGGGAGATGATCACTTACCCTTATGTCACCACTTAACAGCACACAGTTCAGATGAGCACCCAACCCGGCTCTTACTACCTAGCCCACAGCAGCCTATTTATACCCCCTACAAGCAATGAATATACATAGGAAGCAAGAGTCTGAACCACTCATTTGGAATTTTCTTCATCTGGAGAATAGGGATGGTAATAGGGCCTGGCAGCTCCAGTCTAATGTCTGCTTCTGGTAATTAGAACCGACATAATTTGAATCTGTCCAGGAAAAAGAGCTACGCGACAAGCTTATCTCATCAAGGGCTCATTTCTCCTTTCAATTCTTTCTTGAGATGGAAGACCAAGCCCATGAAATAAGGGACTGGTAATGAGTTATCTTTCCCAACTATCATCTTTCCTCATTCTCCACTGCTCTCTGACTCCAATTCAGTAACAGCAGATTCCATTTCTCTCTAATCAACTAAATTATTGCAGGGCGGGCTATGGTGATGCTGCTAGTATTTCATTGCATGGGATATATGATCTTTTCTCTTCATAGGGAATTTCAAGGTTAGAAGGACCCTCCAGGGAAAATCCAATCTCTCTGCAGGCAATAATCTCTGCTCTGATATCCCTGCCAAGTGGCCAAACAGAGTTGGCCTGAGCATCTTCAGGAAAAAGGAAATCTAATTCATCCTCTTTTTGTCCTTTTTTCATTCTTCTCCTTCCCTTCCTCCCTCTCTTTCTTCCTCCCCTTCATTCCCTAGTCTTTCCTTCTCTTTTTCCTTTCTTCCTCCTTTCCTCCTTGTCTTCCATCCTTTTTTCCTTTCTTTCTTCCCTTTGCTCTTTCCTTCTTTTGTTCTTTACTCCCTCTTTTTCTCTTTCTCTCTCTCCACCCCTCTTTGGTGTTAAATGTAGTATATCTCAAAACTCCAGTTTCAATTATGAACTTAGGTATAATAAAAAAGAAAAATGCATTTCCGTATATATTTCTAAGCAGTCAGACTATTAAGTGGCTACTATGTGTGCAAGGGAGACAACTAGGTGGTTCCTGGATCCAGGAAGAGCTGAATTCAAATTCAGTCTCAGACATTTACTACTGTGTAACCCTGGGGAATTCACTTAAACTCTACCTTAATCCACTGGACAAAGAAGGAAATAGCAAACTATTCCAAGCTCTTTGCCAATAAAACCCTATGGACATAGGCTCATAGGGGAAGGAAGAGTCAGACATGGCTGAATAACTGAACAACAATGACAAAATGTATGCCATTTGTTTGTTGGTTGTCCTTTCTTCTCAAAGGGGACTATGGCATCAGGGAGGTGATCCGGGCCCAGGGGCCAGATATGGATGAGGATGAGTGGAGATGACCCTGCATGTGAGGCAAAGAGGGCTAAGTAACTTGCCCAAGGTCACACAGCTAGTAAGTGTCACATGTCTAACTAGATATGAACTCAGATCCTCCTGACTCCAGAGCCAGTGTTCGATCCAATGTACCATCTAGCTACCTCTAAAAATATTTGCCCATCACATGGGGCATGTGAAGAATAATAAGAACATCCGCGCTTTCACAAATTTACATTTTACATAAAAGATACACACAGAAGTAACTTGATCAGCAATTGAAATTTCATAGAAACCAATCACGCCTTTACTTGTCCTCCAAGTTTCCATCCTCAAAATACTTACAATCTATTGGAGGGAAAGAATAAATAATAAATAAGTATAGTGGAAGGAAAACTGAAGGGGAAGAATGACCCTTACAAATGGAGAAATCGAGGAAGGTTTTATGGCGTTTGTGGCCCCTTAGCTCAGTCCTGAACACTAGAATTCAAGGATTTTAGTTCCAGGAGAGCCTACTGAATTCAAGGTAATGTGTAGAATGGGGCCATAAGGTGTCTGGGCAGCAGAGCATCAAGTGAACACATTTCAAGTAATTCTGTTGGAGTTTAATCATAATTCACTGTTGATTTCCAGTCGATGCCAACAGAAGCGTGACGGCCTAATGGTTCCCTGCCTCATGCTGATGCGGAGCTGAAATGTTTATTTTCAGAGTCAGAGGCATCGATCCCATGACAGGCCCAATTACAGTGACTTGATTTTCTGTTCCACCGAGTGACTAATGTCTAATCCATCTTTAATCATTTTATAGCTGATAGCGGTACTTTCGTGGGAAGCGAGATGGGCTCTCCGAGTGCTTGTCAAGCATTCCAAATGCTCCCTAGGATGTCAAGGATAAATATTGTGCATTTCAGTCAATCAATGAGAAAAGCCCATGAAGTCACCCTCTCTCCAGGCCTCCCACATCCTCTGTCAAAGATCGATTTGGGGGGATCAGGACAAACCATAGTTTACTTTTAATTTACTAGTTAACCACAAGAGATGCAAAGAAGAGAAAGGGAGTGTGAGAAGAGGGAGTCTTAGAGGGAATAGTCTTCATTTATAGATCCCCTCTGGATTGAATGCCTGGGTAGGCATAGAAGAAGGCCTCCTTTAAACAACCCTTGCTTACATGGCTGGCACCAGAGCAAACAATATTTGATTGATTTTTTCCTTCAAAATCAGGTCATTAATACTCTGCCCATTCAACTGATGCTGGTCTGTTCTTTTCCCACATCTAGTATGGAGAAAAAGAAAGAACCTTGGGTTCAAGTCACTTCAAAGAGCTTTAACTGCCAGTTTGTGACCGCGGCTGCCTTGGGTCCAAGCCTACTCATCAGAGTTGGAAGGGACTCCAGAGGACAACTTGTTTGATCTGATCCTGGTACCCTGTCTCCCCTCCATCATCTCAAGCAATGTCTCTTTGGTGAACTGGAGCAAGGAGAGGCTCCCTTCTCTCTCTCTCTCTCTCTCTCTCTCTCTCTCTCTCTCTCTCTCTCTCTCTCTCTCACACACACACACACACACACACACACACACACACACACACACACACACAAAGACACCCCTCTCCTGGTTCTAAAAAGATCAAAGCTAATCCCTTTTCTGGAGCTGTGTTGACTCATTATCATACCTGGGTCCAATTGCATTCATGGGGGCTGTGGGCTGAGGCAGGTCTGCTAGCCTTCCTGATCAATCCTGGGTCTCTTCCTGGGATTGTTCCATCTTCACTTACTATTTAAACACTCCACTCCCCTCCATCTTTGCTTCTTGCCTCAGATCCAGAAGTTGCTGGGTTTGGTTCTACATATTTTATCTCCTCCTTATGACAATAAATTAATGATGGAAGAATAATGAGTGGATTTCAATAGTGTAGAAACTCCCAAAAGAGGACATTTCCTCTACCAAGGTGGGGGAGAGGGAAAGTGGAAAGGGACAGGAAGTGGTAAGGGCAAGGGAAGAGACATTTATAGAACTTTGTGCCAGACTATCCTAAAGATTTTCTCAAACCCTATCTCATTTGACCCAGTCAACACCTCTGCAGTAGTCTTGGAGGGTGAGCTAGAGCACTGAGGAGTGATGTGGCTTCCCCAAGCTCCCTCAGGCAGAGTACGTCAGAGGCAGGACCAGAATCCAGCTCTTCCTGACTTGGAGTCTGCTTTTCTATCCTCTTCTCTCAGATGCATCTCTTCTTATCAAGAATAATCCATTATTCCCCCCACACACATACACACTCACCAGCAGAACCTAGCAAACTATTTTGTATAGACACCCACTAGTTGTTGAGTTGAACACTTATATTTTTTCCAAAATTATGAATTCACCCACTTAAAAACAAAAATAAAACCAAATAAACCACTTGAGCCCCACACACAAAGAACGGCTTCATAATTTCTCCCAAATGCGTGATTGTTAACCCTTTCTTGTCTTCCTTTCACAGCCTATGGTCATATTCATTCCACCTTTCCCCAAAATGTTGCCAAAGGACTTGAGTGGCTGACTTTACTTCTTAGTGGCTTCTGACTCTGTTCCCCAATTCCTCATGCTCCCACATAGTCCCACTGTGCTACCAGCTATCGTTTGTATCTGTGATAACATCTCAATAGAATGTCAGCTCCTTGGAAGCAGGAGAAATTTCTTTTGGCTGCTGATGCCCATACCTTGGTCCATAGTAGGCATCTAACCAATGCTTCTTAGACTGAATGGGATTGGCTATTACAAACAAATTCCCTACTTGAGGATGGGAACAAATTGATAGAATCTTTGAGTTGGAAGAATCTTGGTGATCATTCATCCTGGATCACTTCAGCCCCAGAACTCCCATCTTGGAAGTGTCCTCTGCCCCTGTAAGCTCCTTAAGGGCAGATATTAACATTATTTTCCCCTGTCTAGTGGTATTTCCAGCACCTATTCTAGAACCTGGCATCCAGTAGGTGCCTAATAAGTGCTGACTCCAGTTTATTTATTGATGACCTTCTTAAACTGTAGTGCTTAATTTTGTCTTTGTGTCTTTTTCTGCCTAGAACAGAAACTGAACCTTGGTAGGATTGGAAATGCTCGGTGAATTGATGGAATTGAACCCCATCCTATAGCTTCCAAAGAACCTACAGCCAAGGTGATCAGCCCCTCCTCTCAGGCCCAGCTGATATGTTTCAGGTTGTTTCTCTTTTGTCAAAAAAAAGTTGATTCAGGAAGTAAGAGTAATTCTA
Source organism: Macrotis lagotis (assembly GCF_037893015.1). Taxonomy (NCBI): domain Eukaryota; kingdom Metazoa; phylum Chordata; class Mammalia; order Peramelemorphia; family Peramelidae; genus Macrotis; species Macrotis lagotis. The sequence continues at coordinate 268,272,069 of NC_133662.1, read as the reverse complement.
CCTCAAGTAACCAACTAACTTGTTGGGTCAGGTTGGAGATTTCTGAGAGCAGTTATTGAATCTGGACAGTTTTCTCACATGCCAGAGTTGATAAGAACACAGGGCTATGAATCTGGAGAATGGGTCTATTCCCAGCTCTGCCACTAACTGTGGCATCCATGGACAAGTCATTTTATGAGTCTCCCATCCATGAATCATTATAAGGGGAAGGATGTAGTAACTGATTCAATTATTTGTATTTCCCCTACATTACCTCATTGACTATGGGGTCGATCAAAGTTGGGATTATGAGGGAAGGCTCTGGTGGTATTCTGGTAGTAGATAGAGATGCCTGATACCAGACCATAGACTAAAGGATCACAGATCTTGAATTGAAGGTACATTAGAGACCATGTCTTCCAACCCTATGCTCCCTTTTACTTGGAACTGGGCCCAAATGTTAGGAAGTAGCAGAAATGGGATTTAGACCTCAGACAAACCTCCTTTTGCAGATGAGGAAAGTGACCAAGAAACATGAAATGCCTTGCCCAAGGATGCACATGTAACGACAATAGTAGTAGCTATATAGTGAGAGTTTGATATATATCATCTCATTTGATAGTAAGTAAACAATTCAGACAGGAACCTACATCTTCTAACTCCAAATCCAATCTCCTTTTCTCTATAGAAGTCTGCTTTCATGTAATTTATTTTAATACAAAATGTCAAAAACATTTCTTTTGTTTAAAAAGCAACAATCTTAAAATAAACTTTCATTTCTATGACTAACAGCTCAAGTGCCCTTGGGGGATCTGTCAACATTCCTGGTCATTATCCCCCATCTATAAAATCTGCAAAACTCCAAATACAATGCTGCCTAGGATCATCTCAATGATCCACTTGAAGGACGAAACTTGGAAGATTTGCAAAAGAAGGAAAATCATATTTCCTGGTGCAAATAGAACCCCCAACAAACAAATGATCTACATTCCTTATACCTCAGTGGGGCTCTCAGTCCTTATCCCAGGGTTTATCCCATTGCTCCTCCAGACTCTCCTAGGACCAAGGCATTTTCTTTCTTGTCCTCTCCTCAGTTTCTCCCCCTTAAGGCTCATTTAGTCATTTTGCAAGGTGTGACCCTTGGAAGTCACTAGCCCTTTGTCACATAATAGTGCTTCTCTGTCATTATCCTTACACTATGAATCCACCATATCACTGAGAATACTCCAGAGTTGGCCTGAATTGTCCTCAAGACCATTACCTTTTAATTTTCTTAGTCAAAACCAGTTAAGTTGAGATGGCTTGGTGGACCTGGGATCAGGAATCCTGAAAGACCTGGCTTTCAATCCTGAATTCTGTCACCCACCATCTGTGTACCTTGGATACATCAATGGATCTCTCTCAGCCTCAATTTACATGGCCATAAAATGAGAATTGTAATACTATCTACCTCCCAGGGTTGCTGTGAGTACTAATTGAGATCATATATTTGCATCTTCATCATCATCATCATCTTTATTATTATTTGTATCCCTTTTGGCAATGTTGGGCATGGCCCCAGTGTCAAGGTTGGGAAGGCCAGACCTAGTTCTCTTGACTTGTGCCCATCTCTTCTCCAGTGTTTTCCCAAGTGTCTCTGGGTGAGCTGGGAGGCCTTCCCTCAGAAATGTCAAATAAAAAGACATTGTATTCAACATTGACCAGATGGTCTAATTCTTCCAGGAAGGATCATTAGTCCCAAGAAAGATGTAAACATAGAATTTCATGGATTTATTTGGGAGGCCCTAAATTGGCACTTCTTAACTTGAATGAATATAATCTCCTTTGGATTTCTGTTATTGTTTTTTCCTTTAATCTTTCCCTCCTAAAGGAAATAGTCTCTTATGAGTATTTATGGTGTATGTTCTTATGCTCTACATCCTGGGTCCCCAAGATGAGTTCTTTACCTAGACTGCAGCTGGAGAACGATGCTGATGTGGAGAAGGTAAAGTTCCTGCATAGTTTAAAGATCTGCAGCTTGGTCTCATCTAAAGTCATGTGAATGTTGGATTTTGAGTGACTGAAGCGTCCTGCAGCATTCTTCTCTGAATGGGTTGCTATGAGATCCAGCAAAGGGCCTTGTGCTCAAGTCCTGTTAGAGAATCCCCAAATGGAACAGGCCATCAGAGACCATCTCATCTAAGCAATAATCTTTATGAAATTTTTGACATGTGGGGTATCCTGAGTTTTATCTTCACAGGACTACATCAGAGACTTAGTAGCCATCGGGTTCAGCCACTGTAGTATCACATGCCCAAGAAGTGATGCTCATGTTTGCCCCTTGTCCTCAATGATGTTCATGACATCCCGGGTGATGCCATGACAACCACATCAGTTGGATTTAACTGAAGGTATGCTGTGCTAAGTCACTAGCTTCACTTTCTTCTCTGGACTCATCTGCGTCAAGTGGCCAAATACGGATCAAGATGGTTGGAGATGACCCTGGATGCAAGATGATCAGGGTCAAGTGAGTTGTCCACGGTCACACCGCTAGTTAGTGTCAAATGCGTGAGGTCAGATTTGAACTCAGACCCTTCTCACTCCAGGACTGCTGTTCTACCCATTGTGTCAATTGTGAGGGCTGCCTAATGCTCAAGAAGAAAGTTCTATCTGAAGACCTCCGCTATGAAAAGCCCCATTTCTTGGAGTAACCTGTTCCAAGACAGGAAGACTCCATCTTGGGGAGACTTATTCCACTTCGGACATACTTAAAAAGCTTCTTCTGACATTCAAATGAAACTGGTCTTGTTTGAACTTCCATCCAAGTTCTTAACCTCTCAGCCTCAGTTTGCTCATTTGACTAATGCAATAATAATAGAAACTCCCTTTTAAAAGCTGTTTCAAGTGTTAGATGATATCATCTTTGTAAGTGCTCTTCAAATCATAAGTAATAGCAGTAACAACCACCACAATGACAATAGCTGTCATTGATTTGGGGTGCTTACTGTGTGTCAAGAACTTTCCAAATATGATCTTATTCATCCTCCAATAACCCTGAGAAGTCGTACTGTTATTATGCCCATTTTACAGTTAAGGAAACTGAGATAAGCAAGTTTAGGGACTTGCCATAGAGTTAGTAAGTAGCTGTGGCTGCATTTAACTCAGTTATTCCTGACTCCAGAGTCATCTAGGTGGCACCATGGTGGAGAGAACACTGGTCCTCCAGAGTCCAGGAAGACTCATCTTCATGAGTTCAAATGTAGTATCAGACACTTACCCCCTGCATGACCCTGGATAAGTCACTTTATCCTGCTTGCCCCAGTTTCCTCACCTGCAACATGAGCTGGAGAAGGAAATGGCAAACCAGTCTAGTATCTTTGCCAAGAAAGCCCCAATTGGGGCTTACTCCTGGTGTTCTTTTCTTTGCATTACCTCATGGATTTCAGATACCTTGGGCTCCCCTTTCATTATTTTCTTATTAAAACACTCCTCCCAAGTACACATCTTTGTGAAAATGGTTTTTTTCATACATTTCAACCAAAACCACATATCACAACAGATTAAATGCAGAAATAAATAGGAGAATCTAGTTTGTTTTTTGAAGACAGGCCTTAAGGGAGGGGGGGAACAGCTAGGTGGTGCAGTGGTTAGAGCACTGGCCCTGGAGACAGGAGGACCTGAGTTCAAATCTGAACTCAGACACTTAATAATTGCCTATGACCTTGAGCAAGTCATTTAACCCCATTGCCTTAAAATGATTTTTTTAAAAAAGGAGACAGACATTGAAGAGATTTGCAAAAATATATAAAAACAATGCCTCCCTTCTCACTAAATGTTTGTTTTTGTTTTGTCACTTGGCAAATGTAGCTTGCTATTTGTCAAACACCAAGAGATACGAAGAAAGGCAAAAATCCCAGGCCCTGCCCTGAAGGGACTCACATTTTAATAGGAAAAGTAACACACGAACAACAAATACACATCAAGTTTATTCAGTGTAAATGAGAAGATAGGAAAGTGTGTTCAACCCAGAGGAGTAGGAGGAGGGGCTACAGCCCCTCCTCCAAACCCCACCTGGACAAGAGTCTTCTCAACAAATAGTCAAACAGCCTCCCCTTCAAGACCCATCGTGTTAGGGAGCTCCTCAGCTCCCAACAACCCCTTCCAATTCATATGGTTCTTATGATTGGGCCCAACTCTGCCTCTCTGTAGTGACTGCAGATTCACTTCCCAGGAAATTGCAAATGTTTTCTCAGCTTCCGATTCTGGTTCCTGCATAAAAGGCAGTTCTCTGATAGTGTTACCTCCTTCCTACTGGAACTGTGCTCATGGGAGACCTGAGGGAAGGAGCTGACAAGGAGCATCATTGATATTCTTGCCACTTCAGCACCAAGGGCAGGAAGCACCTCAGTTCTCTGAAAACTCTGACCATCCATGTCTGCTAGCTCATCAAATGAAAGATCCAACTTCCACTGAATTTAAGATTGTTGCTTTTTAAACAAAAGAAATGTTTTTGACCCAACCCTGGAGAGAAGAGCTCATTCAACCAGCCAGTCAGCTCCATCAAAGGGCTGGCAGCTATCTTCTGACATACCCACTTCTAGGGAAAGATGAATAGGCTACCGTCTCTGCCAGTATACAGCCAAGAGACAGAATATGTAGATACGTGGGCATGTCTGCATGCATATAGGCATATATAATTTCATAAGACATTGCAAGCAGCAACAATTCACGTCTATATGAAGGATTATGGAAGTAGGCAGAAGTGCGCATCTAGAATAATCAGACATTACAAATAGTGAAAGATACTGGCCCGCGTTGCCATTTCCTTCTCCAGCTCATTTTACAGATGAGGAAACTGGGCCAAGCAGGATAAATTGATTTTCTTCATATAGTTCAACCAAAACTACATATCACAACAGATTGAATGCAGAAATAAATAGAATCTAGTTTTTTTTTTCCTTGACTTGTCCAGGGTCATACAGTGGGTAAGTGCCTGATAGTAGATTTGAACTCATAAAGATGAGTCTTCCTGGACTCTGGAGGACCAGTGTTCTCTCCACTATGGTGCTACCTAGCTGACTCTAGAATCAGGAATACCCGGGTTAAATGCAGCCCCAGACACCTACTAACTCTATGACAAGAAAAATCAGGGAATGGAGACATGATTTCCTGCTTTTAAACTAGGGAAAGGCAACAGCGGCATCTGATCTGGGTCATGAAACGCAAGAAATAATGGCTAGCGAAGATGAAGAAAGCTGGCAGGTGGGAGGGAACTTCAGGCACGAGGAAAGACAGAGGGCAGGGAAAAAACCAAGAGATGGCTGGGTTAGGTGAGTGAAGGTCCAGTCATGGTGACCATGGAGGCCAGACCCAAGAATCCATTTTGTCACTAAAGTGCTCCCTCCCTATAAAAGTCACATGTATTTACATACAGGCACATAGATTTGTGTATGTGTTTTTTCATGCTTGTATGCAATACATATGTGGATCAATGCAGATAATCAGACATTACAAGCAGTAAATATTCCTTTATGAATATGTAGATATGTGGCCATGTCTGCATGCATGCAGGCATATATAATTTAATAAGACATTGCAAGCAGCAACAATTCCTATCTATATGAAGGATTATGCAAGTAGGCAGAAGTACGCATCTAGAATAACCAGACATTATAAAGAGTGAAATTTCATGCATTTTGTGATTATACATAAATACAAATATGTGTATGCACACGTATCTATATTGAGATGTGTATGTAAATATATTTATACATAAAATGATACATTACAAATAGTAAAAATTCAGGCAACAGACACTCAACTGGACCCGGCGACTGCTTCATAATCTTCTAGTTTATCTTTATTTACTCCTTCGCTCTCACAAATGCACAAACACACAAGGAATTATGCAAAAGAAATAACAACACCATGTATCCAAAGCCAGAAAGAAGAGAGGAAAATATGGGTGTTAACTCATGCAAAAAAAAAATGTATAGCAGCTCTTCCCTAATACTATCCAAGTGGAAAGAGATGGCCTTTCTACCTTGGAACTGTTTTGGATGCATTCTCATCTCCGGCTCAATAACCAATTAAAAGACTACACACACAGACAGGAAACAAACACAGAATATATGAACATCCATCTTCTCCATTACACATTACAAGCAGGCAGCTAGGTGGCCCAGTGGATAGAGCATTGGGTCTTGAAGTCAGGAGGACAGGAGTTTGAATCCAGCCTGAGACACTTGACACTTACTAGCTGTGTGACCTTGGGCAAGTCACTTACCCCGATTGCCTCCCATCCAGGACCACCTCCAGTAGTCCTGATTCATATCTGGCCATTGAACCCAGATGTTCTGGAGGAGAAAGTGAGACTGGTGACTTAGCATAGGACTCCCTCATTCAACTCCAATTACATGCTTGTCATGGCATCACCTCCTTGATGTGTTCTTCTCTGAAAATGAAAGACAAATATTGTTTATGGTTTACTCAGCAGTCCCAGGAGCAGACAACCCAGACCTCCCTGTGGGGGTAGGCAAAAGGCAGAGCTTCCTGTCAATGCCCTAAAGTGGAGACCTGCATTGGCCAATATCAAAATTTATAGAAGCAATAAAGATGATTTCACATGCTAAAATTTCATGGTCTTAAAGGCAACAGGGAAATACTGGAGTTTGTTGAGAGTGCATATGTGTTGGTGTGTGATGACATGATTGAATCTGTGCTCTTGGAAAATCATTTTAGTTGATGAACAGAGAATAAATTGGAGTGGGGAGACAGTCGAGGCAGACAGATCCACTAGCAGGTTTTTGCAATAGTCCAAGTATGAGGTGATGAGGAACTGCACCAATGTGGAAGTACCAGAAGAGAAAGGGAGACTTTTCAAGAGATATTATAAAGGTGAAATCAATGGGTCTTGGCACCATATTGGAGAGGAGGGATTAGAGATAGTGAGGAGTACAGATGACACCTAGGTTATGAGCTTGAGGGACTGGGAGGATGGGGTTGCCCTCTGGATTAATAGGGGGGGAAAGCTGGGGAGGTTTAGGGAAAAAGATAATGTGTTCCATTTTAAACATATTGAGTTTAAGATGTCTACTGGTACATCGAGTTCAAGATGTCTGAAAGGAAGCTGTATGTGGGAAACTGGAGGTCAGCAGAGAGACTGGGGCAAGAAAGACAGATCTGAGAGTCATCAACACAGAGATGATATTTAAAAGCACAGAAACTGTATCACCAATCGAAGTAGTACAGAAGGAGAAGAAAAGAATCCTAAGGGACATCTGTAGATAAAGGCTGTGAATCAGAGGAGGATGCAGCAAAAGAGACAGAAGAGTAGTGAGTTAGTTAGGATGAGATTCAAGAGAGAGGGGTGACCCAAAAGAGTATTAAGGAGGAGAGCATGATCAACAGTGTCAAAGACTGCAGAGGTCAAGAACAATGGGCTCTGAGAAAAAGCCAGGGAATTTGGCAATTTAGAGCCTATAGACCACTTTAGAGAGAGCAGTTTCCGTGGAATAGTAAAGTCAGAAGTCATACTGTGATGAAGAAGAGAGTGAGAGGAAAGTGGAGGTACTTGTGTAGATGACCTTTTCAAGAAGTTTAGCCAAAAAGGGCAGAAGAGACATGGGATGATATCTAGCAAGGACAGAAGGGTCATGTGTGAAGGTTTTTTTCTTGGATGATGGGAACACGGGCATAGTTTTAGGTGATAGGAAATGAGTTAGAAGACAGAGAGACTAAAATCAAAGAGGTAGAGTGGGAGTGATAGAGAGAGCATTGTTGGAGGAGATGGAATGAAATGAAATCAATTGAGCAAGTAGAGGGGTTGGCCAGGAGTAAGACCACCTTATCATGTAAAACAGGTGAAGGAGGAAAGAGAGGGGAAGAAGGCACCTGAATGATAGGAGACAAGGAAGAGGGAAGACGATGGAATTCACAGGCTAACCTCTTGTCAGGAAAAAAAATAAACAAAAAACAAAAATCAACCAGGATCTATTCTAAAGTCAGATATGAATGTGGACAAGCAGAAATGAGATCTGATAGCTGTACCATTTACTAGATATGTAATCTTGGGTGAGTCACGTTTAATATGTCCTATGTAAAAGGCACTATCCTAGCCACTGGAGATCCAAAAGCAAGTCTTAACCGCTAGAAATTTACATCCTACTTGAGAAAATCATATGTTTTTATATAAATAAAGTAGCATGGGTTGTGCAATGGAGAGACCTCTGGCCTTTGAGTCAGGAAGACTTGAGTTCAAATCCAGCTTCAGGTACCTATTATCTATGAGTTGCTGGACAAAATCATTTTGGTTATGCTTAGGTTTTTTCATCTGTAAAATGGAGATTAACAATAGAACCAATATCCAGGTGTGTTGTGAGAATCAAATGACCTAATATTTGTAAAGCACTTACCATAGTGTCTAACATATAATAAATTCTATGTTAATATTAGCTGTTCAGTATATACAAAAGTTTACACACAATTATCATATTGTATGTATTGATTTAGAGGCAGTTGGGTGATTCAGTGAGTTTGGAATCAGGAAAACTCACCTCTAGGAGTTCAAATCTGACCTCAGACACTTCCTAGCAAGTGACTCAGTTTCCTCATCTATAAGGTGAACCAGAGAAGGAAACAGCAAACCTCTCCAGGATCTCTGCCAAAGGGGGATCATAGTCAGGCATGATAGAAATGACTCAACAACAGCAAGAATAAATGTTGAACATTCTATATTATGCTTATATTATTTTATGTGTACATGTATCAAGAGAAACAGAAACAGAGAAACAGAAACCCATTTTCCCATCTTTAAAATGAATGCGTTGGTAAATGATTTCTAAAGTTACTTTGAACTCTGAATCTTTGTCAATAATTTTGATATCTCTCTGATGCTCAATTAATTTTATTACTATTCTCTTTCATCAAGAATTAATAATGTTGGGAGCGGCTAGGTGATGCAGTGGATAGAGCACCGGCCCTGGAGTCAGGAGGACCTGAATTCAAATATGGCCTCAGACACTTAATAATTACCTAGCTGTGTGGCCTTGGGCAAGTCACTTAACCCTATTTGCCTTGCAAAAAAACAAAAACAAAAAATGAATTGATAATGTTGGAGTAGCTAGGTGGCACAGTGGATAGAGTACCAGCTCTGGAATCAGGAGGAATTGAGTTCAAATTCAGATTCAGACTCTTAATTGCCTAACTGTGTGACCTTGGGCAAGTCACTCAACCCCATTGCCATGCCAAAATTAAAAGAATTGATGAGGTCATTGATTGGGGGGGGTATAAGCAAATTAAAATGCTTAGCTATAATGGAATATTACTGGGATGTAAGAAACAGGGGAAGATTCAAATGAATGATACAAAATGAATTAAGCTAAACCCAGAAAACAGTATATATTTCAATAATATCCATTTAAATGAAAACAAAAACAAATGGAAACTGAGCTCAGTGTACCTCCATAATCCAAATTTAGCTTCAAAGAGAATCTGTAAATGCATCTACTTCCCTTTGCTGAGGTAGGAGACTATGAATGTGGATTGTTGCACAGATGTATGGACTTGGTTGGACAGAATGTATGAACAGATATATGGACAGAATTGCTTTTTTTTCATCTTGATTTTGAATTCTGTGTTGGGGACAGCTCTTGGGATATGTACATCTGGTGCCTTCTCCCTGCCAGGATTAAATAGAGACTACCTCTAGCATGTGGGGCAGACCCTCAATGTTGACCTCATGCCTGGCTATCTACCAAAGAAGAGCAGGATGGTTGGTGACCTGCATCATTGGAAGGAACTCCTGAATCAACGAGATCTCAGATTCATTGATGTATTTTAATATTATCAATATCAGTAGAGGGTAGCAAAACTGCAGTCACCTCCTATTCCAAGGCAGGCAACCTTGGACCCACTCAGACCTGGCATCCCCATGCTATATCCCTTCTCAACACCCCCACCAGAGTCTCCTCCCCCAATTCATGGTATATAGTTTTAATAGAAATCTTACCCAGATATGCAGAAACCCAAGATGAGAGAAGAAGGAATAAAACTGCCATCTTTGGACATAAGGAAAATGGAAAGCCATTAAATATTTCATAAGATGCCATAAATTCTTGGTTCTGAAATAATGCTGGCCTGCATATTTTCAATCAAGAGGACCCCTGGATGCCCTCCACAGCCCTGAGGTTGAGCAATACAGCTGCAGAGATCTTTGTATTTGGAGAGTTCTCTGGGCAGGCCAAGCCACTAAGATTCAGACAGTGGTTCCCAAACGGAGTTCTTTTTCCTCCGTCCCACTTGGGTGAAGCACAAATATGCTACACACGCACACACACACACACACACACACACACACACAGTGACTGTCTAGCACACTGCTTAAACAAGGCTCCTGGATTTTCTATATCATCCCATTTTTCACTGTTCTTTCAAAAGACAGACTTAGTTTCCTATCTACTAACAAGAAGGGATTGACCTCTGAAATTCATTTTGCTCTGGAAAAAGATTCTGTGGTCCTAAGCTCATCAGAGACAACTGGGTGGCATCATGGATAGAGCACCAGGACTGGAGTCAGGAACACCTGAGCTCAAATCCTGCCTCAGATACTTCCTAGCTGTGTGACCCTGGGCAAGTCACTTCACCCTGTTTACCTCAGTTTCCTCATCTGTAAAATGAGCTGGAAAAGACAATGGTGAACCACTCCAGTGTCTCTACCCAGAAAACCTCGAATGGGGTTATGAAGATTTGGGCAGGACTGAAATGACTGAACAACAACAAAACCTTCCCAGGTGATCATAGATTGATCAATCACCTCCTGGAGCTCCCTGGTCCACCTCTTCAGAGATGATTCTTAGGATTCTAAGTCCCTTTGGTGCAGCTAGGTGAAGTGGATAGAGCATGAGCCCTGGAGTCAGGAGGACCTGAGTTCAAATCCGCCTTCAGACACATAATAATTACCTAACTGTGTGACCTTGGACAAGTTCATTAACCCTATTGCCTTGCAAAATAACACACACACAAAATTAAATGACTTGTACCAGTCTTGGGAACAGAAGTGCAGATGGTGTGAGAGACAAAGTTTGATGTTTACTTGGTTACTCTCATTTCAGCTGTTTCCTGAAATGTTTACATAGCAAAAAGCAAGTCCTGCTGCCTACCTCTCTGTTCTCGCAGAAATCTTTGTCCTGAGGTCAACACTAAATAACTCCAGGTTTCTGGGAAGCCAGTAATATTTCCGAGACTTCCAGGACCAAAACTAGAACCAGACATACACCCACAGTTCCAGAGAGAGCTCAGGGATCAGATGATGTTCCAACCTGAACAATGTCCTTTTGCCCAAGTCTGTGATTCAGCAGCCTGCCCAAAATCACCTAGGCAATTGGCAGAACTGGCTTTTATAAAGGGATTTGGAGATGTTGGTTGACTTTAGCCTCATACCCCTATGCAGTTGGTTCTATGGGTGTCACTCTTTTGTTTAATAAATAAGAAAAATGAGACTTTGAAAAGTTAATGGGCAGTTAAGTAGTGCAGTGGATTGAGCACCGGCCCTGGAGTCAGGAGTACCTGGGTTCAAATTCGGCCTCAGACATTTAATAATTACCTAGCTGTGTGGCCTTGGGCAAGCCACTTAACCCCATTTGCCTTGCAAAAAAAAAAAAAAAAACCTAAAAAAATACTTATTTAGAAAATAAAAAAAAAATTTTAAAACATTAATGGCTTTTTCCTATGGTCACATGATAAATTCAACAATCATTTATTAAAGGGTCTACTATGTGCCACAGTAGTGAAGCACTAGGGTACAAAGACAAAAATGAAACAACCTCTGGTCTCTAATGGAAATGCAGGGGTGGGGGATAAAACAGAGAGAGCAAGTTAAACCCAAAACCTATAGGAGGGGTGGCTAGGTGGCGCAGTGAATAGAGTACCAGCCCTGGAGTCAGGAGTATCTGAGTTCAAATCCAGCCTCAGACTGTGTGGCCTTGGGCAAGCCACTTAACCCCATTGCCTTGCAAAAACCTAAAAAAAAAACCTATAGGAAAGGAATTTCCAGTGGGATAATGTATGTTTCATAACAAGATAGATTTCTAGGGAACACAATACCAAGGTAGAGGGGAGCAGGATGGGAACACTAGAGGATGGCACTATGGTGGATAGCTTTGAGGAAAGAGGGAGGATGGAAAGCAAGTTTAGCCTGAGGCATCCTGTGATTCACATTTAAGAGAATCCTAGGGGAACCCAAAGGATAATTACATTGGCTTACTACTCATAACAGAGTAATTTTATTTTGATTAGCAAGCTCTAATGAAGATGAGGAAAGGCAAGCTAGGTATGTGGGGTGGGAGGGAGGCACCTGAACCCACCACTGGTACTTGGCAAGTCCTCAGTCCTGATGTCTCTAGAGAACTGAGGGATGTTAGAGGTACTCAATTTGAATCCTGCCAACTCAACCTTGAAAGCTGTTTAGTTAGTGAGGAAAGGAGGGGTCAGCGGGGGATTTGGTCCTTTTCTGAGAGTCTGGTGTGGGCAACAGGAGGGCCAGCAAGGCTATGAATACAGAAACAGAAGACACATTTAGCTTTTCCTGTCTCCATCTCCAAAACAATCTCCACTGTGGCCCACTGTCCCTCAACTCTGACGAAAAACCAAGTGACAGAGAACCCACCACATCTCGTTAGCCTCTTCTGCCTTTGGACAGCTCTGAGAGTTATCTCTTTGCCCCTTCCACTTACTGGTCCCAGAGCTGCCATCTCGGCCCCGTCCGAGGAGCATTCTTCTTCAAACAGCAGCCCTTAAAAGCCTGGCAGTGTGTTAGGATGAGTTAGATATGGAGTCAAATGACCTGAATTATATTTCACAGTCTGGCTTTTTACTGAATTCTTGCCCTGCTTGGATCACTCACTTCACTTCCGTTTGTAAAATGAGGAATTCTACTAGGAAGCCTCCGCCATCCTCCATCTCTGTCTATAGAACTAGGAAATACACTAGTCTGAATCTGAACGCTGCTATCAAAGTCCCCTGCTCACCCTCCCCCAAGTCTTCTCTTTGTTCCTTTGAATTGACCTTCATGGCATGGTCCTCCCCTTGTTTCTACCCTGACCATCTTGAGGATCTGTAGGGAGAAAGGACACTAGATTTGTAGGCACCAGACCTGGTTTAAATCCTGGCTCTTGAAAAAGGTCTTCAGTTCTCTGAGTCTCCTATTTCTCCCTTGAATGAGGAGGCTGAGCTCAGTCCCTTTGAGACTTGGTTCCTTCTAGATGATGAGATTGAATTCCTTTCTGTGAAAGCAAGGCTTCCCTCTTCTCAATGTGCCCTTTGTAAGGATCGATTCTGAGTTTCTGGTCTTTCTAATTCTGTCTCTCAGATTTGCCACCTGTTCCATGCCCTTTTTATCTAGGGAGCTTTGTTATGGATGTTCTATGCTCAGCCTATTTGGAGTGTCCTTGAGGGCTCCCCCATGTTCTTCTGCATACCAGATCTGTTAAAAGTTCAGTTTTCACCAAGTGCCAGGGGCACATTATTTCCCTCCCCTCATCCAACTAGGGGTGCTTCATACCTCCATTCACTTTGTATAGAAACCCAGTCATCAACCACCCTCGGTCAGCACAAGAAGCAATGCCACTCAGGACCCATAGGGCCCAGACATCTCATCTCCTATCTGTGCCTCATCACTGCTCTCTGACTAACTCAGACAATCAAGACTTGAGTTCAAAAATGACTCTTACTAATTATGGACAAGTCACTTTACCTTTATTTGCCTGAGTTTCTTCATCTATGAAATGGGCATAATCCCAGAACCCACCTCTCAGGGTTGTTGTGAGGATCAAATAAGATACTTAGCACTTAGCATTATGTCAAATTAGCAGTTATTACTAGTATTATTCTCTTCTGCTTGGTGCCAGAAGGCAGAACTATGAGCAGTGGATAAAAGTCACAGCAGCAAAACGAGGCCTAACATCAGAAAGAAAAGAAAACCATTTTCTAACCATAATAGATGACTCAAAGTGGTCAAGGTCTAAAGGTGCAGAGCTCCCCGGCACTGCAGGATTTTAAGCAGAGGGGATTGTATCAGGGAAGATTCTTGTCATTCATAGGTCCAACTAAGATGGCTTTAGGTACCTTCCATTGCTAAGACTTCATGAATATGTAATGTTAACCATGAAGCTTCCAAGAGAAAGCCACAGAGACAGAGACAGAATAAAACAGAGAGAAAGACAAAGAGAGACAGAAACAGAGATAGAGACACCCAAAGAGAAAGAGAGACAGGCAGACAGATTGAAACAGACAGAGACAGAGAATCCAAGATAGAAAAAGACAGAGAATGGAAACAAATAAAAACAGACAAAAAGAGGGGGGAAGGAAAAGAGAGAGGAGAGAGACAGAGACAGAGAGAAGGAAATCAGGAAGACCTGCATTCAAGCTGGGGGGTATTATAACTCTTGGTGAAGCATAATATCAAATAGTGAGAAACAGGTCATAGTGGGAAGCAAGTTGGCCATGAGGCCAGAAGAACCTGAATGGATTCAAATGCTGCTTCTGCCCTCCTGGCTGTGTGATGAGGACAGAATGCAAGAAAACACATGCCAACTATCCCAAGCATCCCCTACCAAGGTTAGAGGAGTGGGGGGAGAGGAATAGAAAGTCATCCCAAGGGGCTGCTCTTATCTCCAGGGCAAAATTACCTCATTAAAGGGCTGCCTTTTAAAGACAGTGGTAAAATGGTGTTGGTATGAACATCACATAAAATTAACCTTCAAACATTAACATTTTCAAGTACAGGATGTACCTTCTCTGTTTCCACCATTTAATTTATTCTGGAGATTATATCTTCATAGTTGTACCACATTGTGCTTGATTCTTGTTCTGGGAATTTTTCAATTATGTTCATTTGAAAAACAATTGAAATTCTGGTCTAGACCCTGGCTCCTGAAATTTTCTCTAATGCAGCAAGAATGCGATCACTGAGGCTGGGAATGCATACAAGATAGAATATTAGCTGCAATAAACAACCCCTGAAATCTTAACTTTAAAACTCAGAGATGATGATTTCAAACTGGTCTCAACTATTATGTGTGATGGGTCAGAGATTTAGAGCTGGGAAAGGTTTTAAAAACCATCTAAGCTAAACCTTCCATCTTTCATATTACAGATAAGGAAACTGAGGTCCCAAGAGGTTAAGTGATATTCATAGAATCTTATCAAGCTATCTCATAGGTGGAGGACCTTGGCAAAATATCAACAGAAAAGCAATAGGACCCTCACTTTCTATTGGGGCATGTTAGTTAGAGAATCACAGGTTTTGAGCTGGAAAAAACCTTATAGCTCATTTTAGTCTAATGTCCTCATGTAATAGCTGTGGAGCCTGAAACCCAGAGAGGGAAGTAGTGAGTCCAAAATTAAAGGTCGTTAAGTGCAGTGCCAGGTTCTTTGGCTGTAGTATTTGTTTACCAGTATCCAGCTATTCATGAAGGATGGATAAATGGATGAATAGGAAGGTGGATGGAGGGATGGATGCATGAATGGATGGATGGATGGATGGATGGATGGGTGAATGAATGAATATGTGGATGGATAGCTGGATGGGTGGGTTAGATGGATGGGAAGATGAATGAATGGATAGATGGATGGGTATGTGGATAGGATGGATGGATAGATAGGTGAGTGAGTGGATAAATTATTTACTAAACTCTTACTATATGTAAAGCACATTGCTAAACTCTGGAGATAAAGACAGGGAAGACAGATCCTGCTCTCAAGAAGCTCTCATTTTAATGGGGGAGACAATCCCCAGGACTCCCAATCAGATGGAAAATCCCCATCTGAGGCCAGTCATCTGGCAGCGTCAAGGACTTGAGGGACAAGAACTATTTTCTTGGCTCTTCAGTAGCTGTGACTGTAGCACCTGTAAGAAAAGTCGCATCTCAATAGGCAGTGGTTCCCATAATGATAGTTATAGGAACTGAGCTAGAGTCCTATTGTGCCAAAGGTTCTTGGGTTCAGGATCCTGGGTTTTCTTCAGCAGGGTCTGGTGGTCCTTTGCACGACGTTGGGCAAGTTTCCTTCTTTCTGTCCCTGAATGTGGGGGGAGGGCAGCTGGCTGCTTCAGCTGACTGGTCCACCTGCCCTGTGAGTGGCAATTGGTCAGCATTGTGGGAGTGGCAGACACCTTCTTCATGTGGTGGCTCTGCAGGCTGATTTAGAAGCAGGATGTGTGATCTGAGGGATACTCCCCAAGCTATTGTGCCCATCTCCCTGTCAAAAAGACTGGGTCAGCAGTTGGTGCTTTTCCTGTTGAAGAGGAAGGGAAGCTCCTTCTTCCCAATGATTTCTTCCCTCAGCAATGGCTCTGGTGGCAGGGTTGGAAACAAGTCTGGTGGTGGTTTAAGGCCCATTGCTATTCCCAAGGCTCTTGGGTTCAGAGTTTTGGGCTATTTCCCACAGGTTCTTAGGTATATGCTTAGTATATGATACCTTCCAATTCTCCATCAGGGAACCTTGCTATTTTAGTCAGGCTGGCTTGCCCTCATCTCTACTCTTCCAGTGACCAGAACTTTTTTTTTTTAGATTTTTGCAAGGCAGTGGGGTTAAGTTGCTTGCCCAAGGCCACACAGCTAGGTAATTATTAAGTGTCTGAGACCGGATTTGAACCCAGGTACTCCTGACTCCAAGGCCGGTGATTTATCCACTGCGCCACCTAGCCGCCCCCAGAACTTTGATAGGTGAACTTTTGTCTCATCTTGCCAGGCCCCAGGCCCCTAGGCTGTGTTCTGATCATCTCCACACCATGTTATTTGGTGGTTCCTCACTTTATTTTAGTTCTCCTTTATGTGCTGTGTTTCATTATCAGAATGTAAGCTCCTTGAGGACAAAGACTGGACTGTATGCTTATTTTTGGATCACTAGTACTCAGCACAATGCCCAATGAATGGCATACACTTGATTAATTATTTCTGTAAATATCTAACTATCTTGTCTAAGCATCTGTTTGATCTATATATGAATGCCTCTAGGCATATCTGCATGTATCTATCTCTGGATCTAACTACCTATATAGTATATATAACCTCCTTTCCTGCTTTCTCTTTGCTATTTGTCTGTTTGGTTTCAATTGTCACTGAGATAGGCCTGTTATTAAATATTTTCCCCTCTGGGAAGACTTTCCTCTGTGTAGGAGGAATGTTTGAAAGCTTTGGTCTCATGACTATGGTTGGAATGGGAAGAGATCTGCTCTCTGCCAGAAGGAAATTGGTGGAGCGTGACACATAAGACTCCTAAGCTGTCAGAACCAACGAAACAGTCTAATAGGATTTCACAATCTCCAATATTTATTTCATGACCTGTGACTCGGCAGTTCTGGGTCAGAAGGCTTATCCTTCTGCATCTTTAAAAGGACAGTGTGCTCATTAGGAAACATTCAATCAATATAATTTTATTAAGCATTCATTATTAAAGTGGAAGTTTAACCAATTAAAAATAGGATTTGTCTGAATGGTTATTAGGACTATTGTTTCTGACAGAGGCAGCTGTCAGACAGTGGGCAGCCTGCTTTTCTATTGACTTTGTTTGATTCAACACTAAGAGTCACAGGGGCTTGAGTTCCATTGAATAAACATTTATGAACCACCTACTGCAGAGCTGGGCCTAGGATCCTAACTCTGAGTCTGTAGAGATGCTCTAAACTTGGCTTCGTTTTTCTGGAAGCCTATAATAGGTGTAGAACAGCTCCTTCCTACTCCTGATCTTGTCTTTTTACCTTCTTGAAAATCATTTGTTGTAAACTGACTTCTTTTCTAAGCAAAACAATTTCAGTTCCATGAACATGCTTTGCCATGAGTGACCATGAATGGGCAACATTCAGAGATTTATGACTTGTATGATTCTACCTTTATCACCACCAAGGGGACAGCAAGAGTTAAGTCACTACCTCATCAGTCTCTATTTCCTCAGCTCTAAAGAAAGGGTTGGATTATGGCGACTGGAGTTCCTTTCAGATCTAGATGTGGGATCCTCAGGCCTGGGAGCCTGAAGCTAGTCCCGGGGACTTGTTTCTGAAATGCCATTACACCTTCCCCAAGGTCTGAAATGTCCTGAAATGTCCCTTCTTTGTCCTCCCTAAGCACCTTCCCCAAACACCTTCCCTTTGAAATGATCTCCAAGGGATCCTAAGAATATTTTGTTTACATAAAGTAGCTTCCTGTTGTCTCTGTCATTGGACTGGAGCTTCTTGAGAGCAGGAACTATCTTCTGCCTTTCTGGGTAATCCCAGTAATGCCTGGGACACATAAATGCTCAATAAATGTTTATTGACTTCTTGACTTCTCTCCAAGTGATCCCTGTCTCCTCTAGACTCTTAGATTTGCTCCATAGCTTTCCTGCACGCTTAAGAGCCCTTCCTCTGTTCACAGAATGGATTCCACTCTGCGTGAGAGTCCACACACACACACACACACACACACACACACACTGCCCAGATCTGCTGGGGATCACACTGCCTCCAGACCTGCCCAGGAGTCTTGGGGACAGCTCCAGCTGGTAGAAAGAGAAGCTCAGGTCTGAGGCTTCCCAGTTTCCCCCAAAGTCCTTGAGGGTCTCCTCTCCCAGGAGTTGCCTCTACCAATGACGTCCTAAGTCCAACTCTAGCCAACCTTGACTTTCTTCATTAGTCTGTTTTACTTATGTCAATAGGGGTCCACCTTCTCTTTGGTCTGCTGCCCAGACAGCCAGTGTTCATTGTCTTCATTGACTGAATGCTATCTTAACTCTTCCCCCCAGTAGATTTTCATGTTGCATCAAGACCTGAAAGTAAGATTGAAATAGTTGTTTCAATGATCAGGCCTTAACGCTCCAATGGCTTTCTTCTTTGGAGTCTGAGAGAGTCTTTCCATGGTTCTGGTTTGTCAAAGGCAATTTATCTTAGGACTTTGCTATCCTGGGTGAATGACCAGTGATTGGCTGCTCCAGCTCTTCATTGCCACCTTCTCCCAACCATCCCCTCCCACCATGAGCACTGGCAAGGAGAGACATCCTTTGGCTGTCGGAGCAGTCACTGATCTCATTAAGCAAGATGAAAGAAGCAAGACCTACATACCAAGATTTTTTTAAAGATTTTATCCTAGAGTTATGAATCAGAAAAAAAGTAGAAAAGTAGAAAAAAAAATGATTGAATAGGCTGCTTACTGCATCATCATCGAAATCTCAATGCAGAAAAACTCAGTGCTTATAAATGAGAGAAAAAAAGAGAAAGGTCAGTCAGGTAGGGTCTGATGACCCTAGTAGCAGTACTGATGGTCAATTATTGTATGCTTCTGAGTAGGTCACTTAGCCACATGAGACTCAGTTTTAAGGTGATGGCAACTGAGGGGTAAGGCTGAGGGGAAGTGATGGCCTGGGGCTTGGGAGATGGTGCTGGCTGTGTTGGGCAAGGCTGTGGGTGTGTACAGTTTTTCTGGCAGAGAGCATCTGGGTGGGTGGCAGCTGCTAAGCCAGACACTCAATCTGCTCCAGTGACAATGGTGGTGGCAGTGCTGACTCAAGCCTGGGCCCTGCGGGGTGGCCTGGCCTGGGCCTGGCACAGGCCTCATGGACTGGCCAGATCCACCACCCGGTGGCAGCAGGAAGAGTTCTCATCCCTGGCTGAAAAACCCCGGTTTCCTTGTGCCTCTTCCGAGTTTGTGGAGCAGTTAGACTTCATCCAACCCACAGTCATTTCCGGCATCCCCATCTACCGGGTGATGGACCGCCAAGGTCAGGTGGTCAATGTCAGTGAGACCCCCCAGCTGCCCCAGGAGCTGGTCCTGAAGCTCTACCAAACTATGACCCTCCTCAGCACCATGGACCAAATTCTCTTTGAGTCCCAGAATCAGGGTCACATCTCCTCCTATGTGACCAACTCTGGAGAGGAGGGCACCCAGGTAGGTAGCGCAGCTGCCCTGGAGGCCATGGACCTGGTGTTTGGGCAGTACCGGGAGGTGGGCGTGCTCCTGTACTGAGGCTACCCCCTAGAGTTGTTCATGGCCCAGTGCTTTAGCAACTCAAGAGACCCTAGCAAAGGCCGCCAGATGCCTATCCACTATGGCTGCCAGGAGAGGAACTTTGTCACCATTTCTTCCCCATTGGCCACACAGATCCCTCAGGCCGCTGGGGCAGCCTATGCAGCCAAGAGGGCCAAATCCAACCAGGCCGTGATCTGCTACTTTGGGGAGGGGGCAGCCAGTGAGGGTGATGCCCATGCCGGCTTCAACTTCACTGCCACCTTGGAGTGCCCCATCATCTTCTTCTGCCGCAACAATGGCTACTCCGTCACCACTCCCACCTCGCCACCTCGGAGCAGTATCGGGGTGATGGCATTGCTGTTCGGGGTCCTGGCTATGGCATCATGACCATTCGGTTGGATGGCAATGATGTGTTTGCAGTGTATAATGCCACCAGAGAGGCCTGACGGCAGGCAGTGGCTGAGAACCTGCCCTTCCTCATTGAGGCCATGACCTACAGGAGCAGGCACCACAGCACGAGTGATGAAAGCTGGTCCTATCATCCAGTGGACGAGGTGGACTACTAGAAGAAACATGACCACCCCATCTCCAGGCTCCACCACTACCTGCTGAGCAGAGGCTGGTGGGGTGAGGAGCAGAAGGTCTGGAGGAAGCAGGCCAGAAAGAAGGTGATGGAAGCCTTCCAAGAGGCTCAAAGAAAACTCAAGACCCAACTTGGCCTGCTCTTCTCAGATGTGTACCAAGAGATGCCAACCCGGCTGCAGAAACAATGGGAAGCCTTATCCCAACACCTGCAGACCTATGGCAAGCACTATCCCCTGGACCAATTTGAGAAGTGAAGGAGAGTGGGGGGGGCAGGAATCAGGGACCAGACCCAGGCATGCATTGAGGCTCTACCCTGGGCTGGACTTTCCTTTCCTCCCTCTTGTCTTAAGCAAAGTTTGGAGAGGCTGATCATCCCAGGCTTTGATAGGGGAGAAGGCATGTGTGGGAGTGGGAGTGGAGCAGAAGCCATCTTCAGGCTGATGGAGCCTCTAGACAGACAGACAGGACTCCTCCTGCTCCAACCTCCACTTAGAAACCTTCCTTCTCCCTGGTGGTCCTTGAACCTGGTGGGGCAAGACGGGGGCAAGGCCGTGATCTCCAACACCTCTTGTCAGTGAGAGTGCCATCTCTCCAGGCCTTTTGGGAAAGCTAGGGACCAGGACTATTCAGGGGAGGTGGAGGTGGAGCGGGGTCTCTTAGACCAGAACACAAATGACTTTATACCAAAGTGTGTTTGGGTTAGGAGGAGTCAGAAAGGTGCACTTGGGTGGCTGGGAGTCAAATAAAGAGGTCTTTGCATTTAGGAAAAAATAGAGTGAATCCGGTGATTGTTCCTTCTCTTCAATGTCCTCGAGCATAGGCTTGTCTGATCTACACCCTTCCACACTGCTGCCCAATTGTCCTACCTAGATGATGTAAATAACGATGCCATTTCTTTGCTCTAGCAGCTTCAGTGGCTCCACATCACCTATAAGGCAAAGGAAAACTGTCTCTTTGGTCTTTAAAACCCATTGATACCAGTGTAAGGCAATAAACAGGGAAGAAGTGGGTTCAAATCCCACCTCAGACACAGGTCTTCTTGACTCCTGGATTGGAGCTCTAGTCACCGCACTGCCCCCACCTCACCCTGCACAGATGCCTCCTCTGATGATCCACATGAAGTGCTCTGGAAACACTGTTCAGAGTTCTGTCCAGACAGGGATGTGGATGATGGTGAACCCCACTAATGATAGGCTCGTCACCATCACATTCCTTCAACCCTGGGGAGTCAAGGTAGCATCATTCTTGCTCCTGTCCTAGAAGAAATTATTTTGAATAAATTCAGAACCACAGTGGTATCCTGGGCAATAGAAGGGGGTGTAGGTCAGATCAAAGTGCCAGAATTTTAGAACCACGTAGTGCTAGAAGGAACCCCAGAAGTCATGCCACCTAGTCCCTTCATTGCCCCCTCTCTATACACTTAATACTTTCAATCCCAACAATATCAAAAGGTATGCCATGTTGTTCAGAGGCACTGTTGTTTTTGAACCCCAAACTCCTTTCAGAAATCCAAAAAAAGGAGGTGTGGTGAGCTAAGGTCACTAGGTGCCACTAGTCTATTAGACACACAGTGCCAGGCAGGCAACAGGGAGCTAATAAATGCTTGTGGATCAATTGCCCAAGCCACAAGACAACTGAGAAAGCTGTAGTTTTCTGAATCCACATCCAACTCTCTTAAGAATCTGGGTTGAAATTGTAACTCTGCTAAGTCCTATCTAAATGGCCTTGGGCATCTCTTGGGCTCAGTTTCTTCATGTGAAAAATAACAGGTTTGGTGTCCTTTAAGGTCTATTTCACTTCACTCTATGATCTAAACTGAAACTCCCTCTGGCATTGTGACTATCTAAAAAACTTGCAATTCTCTAGGAAGAGGTCCTTTGGGTTTCCACATGGGGTTGATGAGTGAGCTGGAGGTTAATAACCAAAGACAAAATAGCTATTATCAAAAATGAAACCCTTGACTCATCAAAAGATTGGTTTTCCTCCTTTTTTCCAGACATAACAATGATAGTCCATCAGGTGGAGT
This sequence comes from Macrotis lagotis, assembly GCF_037893015.1. Classification (NCBI taxonomy): domain Eukaryota; kingdom Metazoa; phylum Chordata; class Mammalia; order Peramelemorphia; family Peramelidae; genus Macrotis; species Macrotis lagotis. The sequence continues at coordinate 268,249,506 of NC_133662.1, read as the reverse complement.
CAGTAAATTTTTTGAATAATTCCAATGTCTTGGATAAGAAGCCTGGTTTTTTATCTGTCCCCTATGGGGAAACCCGTCCTTCCTTGAGAAAAATCATTTGATCTTTTTGGGGTTGTGATTTCAACATGGAGTGAGTGACTGTGACTCAAGATTGTTGTTATCTTTTAATAATATAATGTACCTTGCTGTCTTGGGGTGGGGGGAAACTGGAATTCAAAATCTTACAAAAATGAATGCTTTACATGTAATTGGAAGAAAAATAAGATATTATTAACAGGAAAAAATATAGAATGTACCTTTTGGTACTGTTGCAATATAAATTATTCAGTGTATCCAGACTCAATAAGATCAGGGTGTCAACCTTCCTGCTCCATTATTAATGTGAAATGTTTGAAGGCACACCATGCTGGAAGCAGTTTTCTCTAAAGTGATTCCTCATACAACCAAGATGGTGTTTAAAAAAGAAAGAAAAGGAATAAAACACCTTTCATCAGCCAAATTCTGCTATTAATGGCCTTGGCTATAAAAACCTTTCAAAAGGATTTAAAAACTTGTCAAAGGACATTCAAAACCAACAATGGACAGAGGGCTGAATAAAACCCAAATTTTATTCAAATGCTCTGCAAACATTTCAGTGTTCTGTCCAATGTGGATGATGGCCAAAATTCAATAAATTTAATAGTTATTTATTAAGTGCTTGTGATTGCCAGAGAGGGTCAGCTCTCTGCCTTGCTTTACACTTTCATTTTTCTTTGTGGCTGAGGCAGACTTTAGGCTGTTGGAAGTGTTTGCCTAGATAAGTGAGGAACATCCCTTCTAGTGACTATGAATGCACTCTCACAGGGAAGGGAGGTTGGAGAAGAAGCAGACCTTTCCAGGGATGATCCCTCAGTCCAGATGGAGTGGAGTTCCACCATTGGGGTCAGGACATGACTTCTGTTCAGAAATGCCTGAAGGGTGGATGGCCATCCTTGTGCACTCCTATCTCAGCCATGCCTCCAGTCTAACTTCTCTTTCACCCTTGCCTAGTTCAAATCCTAATCCAGTACAAGAAAAAATGGAATTAGATGATCTTTATGGTCCCTCCCAGGCCTAAACCTATGATCCTAGGACAGAATGAAAGAGAATAATTTACAGACAGAAAATGTCATCAAGGATGACAATACCGATATCACTTGTTAAAATCTATGGAATGTTGCCAATGAAGCTAATACATGCATTTTAAGGCCAAAATGAGTAAGAAAAAGAAAGTTAGTGAACTGAATTTAACCTTTAAAAAAAATTTTTAAAGAGTTAAAAATCCAATAAAAACCAGAAGAAAAATTACAGAGATAAATTCAGAGCAGAAAAGAATGGAAATGATAAATAAACCGAGCACTGTTTTTTTAAAAAGACTAATTAAGTTGCTAAACAATTAGCAAGTCTAATCACAAAAGAAGAACCTAAATTCAGAGCACCAAAATTGGAAATGAAAAAGGAGAGCTCAGCGCAAGGACAAAATAAATCAAGAAAATGATCCAAGATTATTACTACCCCCAGCTATATGCTAATCAGTTTGGTCATCTAAAAGAAATGACTCTCCCTAAACTAACAAAATCAAATGGGGATAATAAAATAAACCAATGGTAAGAGGTGAAGTCTGACCTAGCATGAAAGAGCTGCCTTACAAAAAGCCACTGGTCCTAAAAGATTTTTGGTTGAATTCAGCCAATAAATCAATTCAATATTTTATAGTTTTGTTTCAAAACAAAAATGTCAAGGATAATCTGAGTGCCTTCTAAGGAACAATTCTGGTGATAGTGCCAAACTGAATGGGAATAATGAAGTGAAAGGAAAATCATGTTGGTATAAAGAATCATATGGATGTAAGAATTCTAAAACATACACAAAAAAAAGACAGGGAAAAAATCCATCATGCTTTGTACTACCAATGTTAGAGTAGTTTGGTCAGAGGAAAAGGATTAATACCATAGATCTTATCAATAACATAAGAAATAAAAATGACATAATATTGCTTATAGAGGAAGCTTCCAATAAAATATAGTATTCATTGCGATAGAAAAAGAATCCAATTATAGATAGAGAAGATGGTCTAGAGAATGATTAAAAAGCATATATTACTGGGGGGAGGGAAGTGAGATGGGGGGAATTGTAAAACTCAAAATAAATAAAACCTTTCTACATAAAAAGAATATATTAGTTCACTAATTCATAATTTATACAATGGAGAAACACTAAAAAGATTCTAATTTAAAAAGAGTTTAAAAACAGTTGTCTATTTTCCCCATTATCACTTAAGAAATCTTAAATTATCACTTTTAGAAATCTTAGAGAAAAATAGAATCAAAAGCGTAGGACTCAGTGATTGGGGGGTGGGGAATTAATTTCTTTCACAACATACCTGAATATTTTGAAAACCAAAGGCAGCCAGCAACCAAAAGCAAAAGCAAAAACAAACCTAAAGCCAAGACGCAAACCCCTAATGGAGATAAAAAAATGACTTTAGTGAAATAACAAACTACAAGAGAAACTCACAAAAATGATATGTATTTCCATTCACTTACATCAAGTACCAACAGAAATGAATTGAAAGAAAGAAATAGGTTTTTTTTAATATCACAAAACATCACATATTTGGGTCTTAATCTAGAAATAGAAGAAACTTATTCAAAACCAACTTCACAGTGGTAATTTTTGCTCTCTGGGTCTCTGCACTGTAAAATAGGAGTGTTAAGTTACTTGGTCTCTGAGATCCTGATCAGCCTTAAATCAATGTACCTATGACTCCACAAGAAGTTATTAGGTGGAATACAATGGATAAACATCAGTATTTACCAAGTTAACTTACAGATTTAATATGGTGGCCATTGAAATATCAGTATATTACACCATTGACTTGGATAGCTACCATAAAACTTGTGTAGAACAGTAGATAAGAAAATGAAAAATTGAGCTAGAAAGAGAAATCCCATTCAAAGTAACCTCAGACAGTGTAAAATATTTGGGAGTCTATTTGCCAAGACAGACTCAGAATCTTTTTGAAAACAATTATAAAACACTTCTCACACCAATTAAATCAGATTTAAATAACTGGGCAAATATCAACTGGTCATGGATAGGTAGAGCTAATATAATAAAAATGACAATTCTACCTAAACTAAACTATCTGTTTAGTGCCCTACCAATCAAAATTCCAAAAAATTACTTTAATGAGTTAGAAAAAAATTGTAAGTAAATTCATATGGAGAAATAAAAAGTCAAGAATTGCCAGGAGCTTAATGAAAAAAATGTAAATGAAGGTGGCTTAACCCTATCCGATCTAAAATTATATTATAAAGCATCAGTCATCAAAACTGTTTGGTATTGGCTAAGAAATAGAGTGGTGGATCAATGGAATAGACTAGGTGTAAAAGCAGGAGAGGATTATAGTAATCTGCTGTTTGATAAACCCAAAGAGTCTGGGCACTGGGATAAAAACTCCCTCTTTGATAAAAACTGCTGGGATAACTGGAAGTGAGTATGGAAGAAACTTAGATTAGACCAACACCTCCCACCCTTTACCAAGATAAGATCCAAATGGTTACAGGACTTAGACATAAAAAACAATACTATAAGCAAATTAGAAGATCAAGGACTAGTCTACCTGTCAGATCCATGGAAAGGGGAACAGTTTATGACTAAGGAAGAGTTGGAGAACATCACTAAAAACCAATTAGATGATTTCAATGACATTAAATTAAAAAGCTTTTGCACAGATAAAACCAATGTAATCAAGATCAAAAGAAATGTAGTAAATTGGGAAACAATCTTTACAATTAATGATTCTGACAAAGGACTCATTTCTAAAATATACAGAAAACTGAGTCATATTTTTAAAACAAAAAACCATTCCCCAATTGACAAATGGTCAAAGGATATGCAAAGGCAATTTACAGATGAGGAGATCAAAGCAATCCATAGCCATATGAAAAAATGCTCTAAATCATTAATTATTAGAGAAATGCAAATTAAAGCTTCACTGAGGTACCACCTCACACCTCTCAGATTGGCCAGTATGACCAGGAAGGATAATGATCATTGTTGGAAGGGCTGTGGGAAATCTGGGACACTATTACACTGTTGGTGGAGCTGTGAACTCATCCAACCCTTCTGGAGAGCTATTTGGAACTACGCCCAAAGGGCAACAAAAATGTGCATAGCCTTTGACCCAGCAATACCACTACTGGGTCTATACCCTGAAGAGATGATGAAAAAGGGCAAAAACATTACTTGTACAAAAATATTTATAGCAGCCCTGTTTGTGGTGGCAAAGAATTGGAAATCAAGTAAATGTCCTTCAATTGGGGAATGGCTTGGCAAACTATGGTATATGTATGTCATGGAACACTATTCTATTAGAAACCAGGAGGGATGGGATTTCAGGGAAATGTAGAGGGATTTGCATGAACTGATGCTGAGTGAGATGAGCAGAAGCAGAAAAAACACTGTACACCCTAACAGCAACATGGGGGTGATGATCAACCTTGAAGGACTTGCTCATTCCATCAGTGCAACAATTGGGAACAATTTTGGGCTGTCTGCAAAGGAGAGTGCCATCTGTATCCAGATAAGGAACTGTGGAATTTGAACAAAGTACAAGGACTATTCCCTTTAATTTGGAAAAAAACAGATATCTTATTGTCTGATCTGGTTACCTCTGAGAATTCTGTTCTCTTTAAGGATATGATTTCTCTCTCATCACACCCAATTTGGATCAAGGTACAACATGGAAACAAAGTAAAGACTGATGGAGTGCTATCTGTGGGGTGGGGGTGGGGGAGGGAAGAAAGACTGGAGGAAAATTGTAAAACTCAAATAATATCTTTAATAAAAAAAAACAAAAAAAAGAAAATGAAAAATTATGAAATCAAAAGAAAAGTGAAGGATGAATATTACCAGTATTCTAGATCATAGTTAAAAGTTGCTGAAGATGGAAAGAACTTCAGAGTTTATTAGTCTTACACTTCTATTTTACAAATGAGGAAACTGAGACTCAGAACAGGAAAGTGATTGCCTAGGAAGGCACAAGCTGAAATGGAAGACCTAGGATTCAAATCCAAGTTCTCTGACTCCTAGTCATGAGCCCCATTAGTTCCAGCACCTTCCTCTAGGGTTATTTCCAATTGATGCTCCACATAGTTTATAAATAGTTGCTTGTATTCTTCCTCATTAGATTGTGAGCTTTTTGAGAACAAGGCATACCTTTTAAAATTTCTTTATATGCCCACCGCTTGTGTCTGTTTCTGGTACACTGTAGGTGATCGCTGATTGACTTCCACTACAGCATAATGTCAAAATGATAAGCAAAAATAGCAGCACCAATATATGATAAAATTATTTAGAACCAGGAAAAAATAAAGACCATTAGAATATATTGGGGAACCCAGTCTGGTACCCAATATATATTTAAAAAATTCTTTTAGTTTGATCAATACTTGTAATTTTATCAGGTTTATCAATTATCAAGTTCCTGGGGAACTCCCTCTGTCAATGCAGATCAGTAACTCAATATTATTTTAGCTTCTTAGAAAGTTTGAGGGACTGAGAAGATAACTTACTTGTCCACCTCCAAAAACTGATCCTTTTCCCACTAGGTGTGCTTTCCTCTTTTTTCTCCCCTTGACATGACATTCTCTCTCTCCCTTTTCCTGTCTCCGTCTCTGTCTCTGTCTCTGTCTCTGTCTCTGTCTCTGTCTCTCTCTCTCTCTCTCTCTCTAACTTAGTCCTCATGAGAAAAGAAAATTTTATCAAACAAGTAGAGGAAATCATTGGAAATAAAATCAATAGGATTCAGACTATAAAGAGGAAAAGATGATTTTGGCCCAAGTAAAAAGAGTTGCTCTAAAAAGAAAAGAATCAAACTGCATAAAATATTGAAAGCAATTATGTCAGATAAAAGTCTGACATCCAGAATTGGGAAGGAACTGACACATCCCTATAAGATGAAGGATATGCCCTCATCAAATGGGAAGGAATCAAAGGGAATGAGCAGAATTTCAGAAAGAGAAAATAGAAACTGCTTAATACAAATCAAGGCAACTTTAAAATATCTCCTTCCTGGGAGCAGCATCTTTCTCACCAGAATAGAAAAATCCTGATAAATGATAACATCTAGCCTTGGTGGACCTAAGAGAAGGCAGACACTCTAATATGTTGTGGGTGGGATTACATACTGGTACAAATCTTTTACAATACAATTTAAAATGAGTAACCCAACTCAACCAACAAATCAGCCAGTTTTTATTACTTAATGCATCATACCCTTTAACCTGGTGATTCTCTATCCCCAAAGTTTCATTAAAAAAGAGGGAGAGGGGTGGCTAGGTGGCACAGTGGATAGAGCACCAGCCCTGGAGTCAGGAGTAGCTGAGTTCAAATCTGGCCTCAGACACTTCATAATTACCTAACTGTGTGGCCTTGGGCAAGCCACTTAACCCCACTGCCTTGCAAAAGACTAAAAAAAAAACAAAGGAGGGAGAAGATTTGTCAGTATAAAAAAAATCTGTAAACCCTCTATTCAAAATAGAAATCAAAAATCAAAAGGAAGAGGAAACAACATCTTTGTCTAATAAATGAAAAAAGCATTGAATAAAGCTAGTATATTAAGATAATAGAATATCATGGCACCAGGCAGAATGATGACTAAGGAACATTTCAGGTAATATGGAACCATCAATAGAAAGCGGAGGAGAGGGAAATCAGCAAAATGAAATCTGCTTCTACATCTGCTCCCACTCTATTAAAACAAAAGAAAACAAAGTCAGCACAACTAACTTCAGACCTCTCTAGAAAGGGACAAGGAACAACGTTTTCTTTGCATATTTCTTATAGGTCACTCGTGGGCCTCATTCGACTCCATTAAAGACTAGAACTTTATGTAATTCTTTCCCCCAATGTTAAATGTGTTGTTTAATTGGGTTTGCTAATTTCTGGCTATTAAATTTCCAAATATTTTATATGTATCTTAGCTAGAAAATTATGAAGTCTATGACTGATCTAATTTGATTGGAAGATAATAGTAATCAAAATAACTTACATTTTATAGAATTTTAAAGATGGAAAAACACTTTACAAACATTTTCTCATTTGATCTACATATAAACTCTGAGGAAATTGAGGTTCCGAGAGGGCAAATGACTTCCCACACAGTTCCTAAATTCTAGTATCAGGACTTCCTGATTCCAAGTTCTGTATCCCAATTACTCCCCAACATTGGTCGTCTTCAAACTGGGAAATTGTGTGAAATTATGCCAGGACAGTCAGGGGGAAAGCAGGTTGGGGAGAGCTGGGAGGCAGCCTAGGGAGCCTGGCACAAAATTCAGTAGGGAAAGAGGTCATGGAAGAGTTTAGAGTCCAGGCAGACAAGCTCTGAATCAGGAGTCAGGTTGGTAATTACAGCCACCAAATAGAGTCACTATTTGGCTACTATCTACCTGGATTAGCTGGAGCAAAGAAATCCCTTAACTCCCCGGTCTTAGTTTCCTTACTTGTGAAATGATGCTTGTCCTCCATTCTGGAAGAAGACCATGGCATCAGGGAGGGGATGCCATGAGTGGGTGTTGTGCTAAGTCACCAGTCTCACTTTCTCTTATAGAGACATGGAAGATGGATGACTGGAGACGGCCCTGGATGTGAGATAATCAGGGCTAAATGACGTACCCAAGGTCACACAGCTGATAAGTGTCTGAGGCAAGATTTGAATTCAGGTTCTCCTGATTTCAGGACCAGTGCTCTGCCCACAGTGCCCAAGTCCTGGGTACTCACAGACAGTAAGCTCAGACGGAGAGACCAGACCCAGATTGTGATGGGGTTTTAAGTACCTAACAGATACACTGAATTTGAACTCAAAAAGTCTCTGTGTAAGGTCTGGTTCAGTCTTTTAATAAGTTCTAGAGGTGAGGTTGTAAAGGACTCTTGGGCTGATAAGGAAATTGAAAACAGAGAAATGACTTGCTCAAAGTCTCACTGATAATAAATGTGACTGGAACCTGACCCAGCGGCTTCCTACTGCCATCCAGGCCTTTTTAGGTGCTAAAAAACCCAAACACCTCAAAATGATATTGTCTTAAAGTGCACTTGTCTCTTCCCCAAAGCCACTACAGTCTCTGACACCCCATTCCTGTTCATAGAATCACCATTTTCCTAGCTCACTCATGTTCCAAACCTAAAACAATTTTGGGTTCTTGTCTTCCCTTCACGCCATCCATCAATACCAGCTGCAAGTGCTTCTCCTTTTAAAGCATCTGAGAGCAAAGGATTTGATGTCAACAAATGAGGCTTAGAAACAGTTTTGCTGCTTATGACCTGTGTGATCTTGATAAATCACTTTCCCTCTTGAGCCTTCCATAGTCTCATTGTAAAATGAGACTAGATTACTTCCAAGGTCCCTTTCAGATTTATGAAAATAATTCTATCTCCGGGCCCTGTGTTTTGTTCCTCTTACCAATGAATCTAGTCAAGGTCTGCATCACATGAGGGGGTAGGAGGGACAAGAGGGATTTATTCCCCCCGCCTATATTGGTCGTAGTGTTTAGAAGCACAGATAGAGGGATCATTTTCTCAGTTTAAGAGGTTGTTGGTATATTGTTTTGAGAAAGTTCAAGGACCAACTGAGGGAACAGAGAAACATACTCTAGAAAGTCACAGGTATATAGACAAACAGTCTTTCAAGGAAGGAAGTAACTTCAAAGAGTGGGACCACCGGCAGCAAAGAAGAGAGCCAATTGTGACTCAAGAGAGAACTAAACCCTAGTCATCAAGAGCAGGGCTGTGGAGAGGACCAGCCCTGAGAATACACCTGAGCAACCTACCCAAAAGAGACAATGTGCTCAGGGGGACCCACATGAGCATTCTATAAAGAATGTGCTAAGTAAGAATTTTTCTGTAGTACATCCTATATATGTGTCTGACCACCATCATACTAAAAACAGTGGAGACCATGCTTTTTCATGAGATCTATGTGTGTATTTATACAAGATTGCACTGAAGGTCCATGGGGAAATCATTTTGTAGCTACTGTATTGACTCTGCTATCTTAGGAAATGTCTTCATTTAAAGTTAATTGTGTCTACAGATTGTTCACAAAAAGCACTGGCAGGGGTTAGTGAACTGTATAGTTTTAGAAGTAGCAATCACCAGGTTACCTCAAAAAGCTGAGAAAGAGTCACCCTCCAGGGACCAAACTTCATCTGTAAATGCCAAATGAGAGAAGTAGCTTCTGAAAAAAAGGGAAAGTTCAAGAAAGTGTCCTTGAGGTGGTTAAATGGTACATTGTACTTTGGTCTTATGAGGATATAAGAAATACAGACACTTTTCACTAAGTCTTCTTAGAATTGCTTCATTTTAGGGCCACCTCACCATATCTAATCTAAACACATAGGCCACAAGGGAAAGGGAACAATTTCAGATTCAATTTTCTTACAAACAACCAAAAAAGCACTTTTACAACCTAGAAGATTATATTATTTTCCCCAAGCTCCAGAGATAGGTCAATTACTCTGTTTCCCTTCTGAAAGACATTATTGAGGAAAAGCATCTTTGTTGTGTTTACTTTTCAGAAAAGAGAACTGAATGCTCTCTCTAGAGATTAGAAATGCCTGGGAGGGAGAGGGAGAAAGAAAGAGGGAGGGAAAGTGAGAGAAATAAAGAGAGAGGGAGGGAGAGATAAGGAGGGAAAAAGAAAGAGGAACAGAAGGAGTAGGAGAAGGAGGAGGAGAAGGAGAAGGAGGAGGAAATGGAGGATAAAGAGAAAGAATAAAGTGTAGGAGAAAGAGGAAGAAGGGTGAGAAGAAAAAAGAGATGAGAGAAAGAGAGAATCAGATTAGATTAGATTATTAGTTTAGATTCTAATCACCTAGACTCATTCTTTCAACTATTTTTTTTTTGTTTTGGCAAAGCAATGGGGTTAAATAATTTACCCAAGGTCACACAGATAAGTTAGCATTAAATGTCTGAGGCTGGATTTGAATTTAGGTCTTTCTGACTCCAAGAGGGATACTCTACCTACTCCACCACCTTAAGGAAGAAAGGAAAAAGGAAGGAAAGAAGGAGGAGGAAGAGGAGGAGGAGGAGGAGGAGGAGAAGAAGAAGAAGAAGAAGAAGAAGAAGAAGAAGAAGAAGAAGAAGAAGAAGAAGAAAGAGAGAGAATGAGAGGGAAAGAGAGAAAGAAAGAAAGAAAGAAAGAAAGAAAGAAAGAAAGAAAGAAAGAAAGAAAGAAAGAAAGAAAGAGGGGGGAAGGAAGGAAGGAAGAAAGAAAGAAAGAAAAGAAAGAAAGAAAGAAAGAAAGAAAGAAAGAAAGAAAGAAAGAAAGAAAGAAAGAAAGAAAGAAAGAAAAAGAAAGAAAGAAAGAAAGAAAGAAAGAAAGAAAGAAAGAAAGAAAGAAAGAAAGAAAGAAAGAAAGAAAGAAAGAAAGAAAGAAAGAAAAAGCTGTGTCCTTGAATTGGCTTTTCCCCCAGAGGTTGAAAAAGCCATCCAACATTTGATACCTGAGTATCTCTATCTTGTTAAACCTTAATGAGCATATCCCTGACTAGACATCTCCAGACATCTCAGCCAGGGACTATTCTCAAGGGCTCAGAGAATCCCCCAAAATGTGGAAAGTTTGGGCTGGAAAAGATTAATGTGGATGTTGCAGGGCTTTTATGTCCCTAGCTATCTTTAAAGGTATGAGCAACTAGACAATTGGCAGCTGAGGAAGGGAGCTGAGGTTGTTTGTCATAAATCTGGGGGAATGGCAATTCTCCTAAATACTGGGCTGACACTGGAAGTCATTTCTTAAGTAAATGACTGCGGTTGACTTTGTTGCTGTGGCAGGAAAAAGATGCCCTCCATCAAATCTGGGATGAAAGACCAGTCTTCAGTTCCATAGCTGTTCCCATGACAACCTTACAAAATGGAAGCAAAAAACCCCTGAAGTCAGTTGGGGCATTCACTTGTCTCTATTAAAGGATGCAAATGTGACAAGACAACTAACATTGGTTTCCTTTGTTTCATTGTCCCTTATTCCCATCTCTCTTTAGAGAACTCATTCATTCATTTATTCAGGGAGCATTTATTAAGAGCCAGTAGTCTACGTGAGGCACTGCACTGTGTTGATGCTCCAAAGATAGAGTGAATTGATCCTGTCCTCAAGAGGTTTCCATTCTAGTAAAGGAAGCAGCACAGATGTAGAGAAATATATACAAAATATAGAGAGTCATAGGACCCGATAAAATTGCCTTCTGGAAAGACACTTGACTTGAATTCTAGGAATATAGATTTAGAACTGAAGTTACTAAAGGGAAAAGTGAGTCCAACTCCTTCATGTTCAAAGGAGGAAACTGAGGCACAAAGCAATTAAGGGTGGGAAAGAAAGGGAGCGAGGAAAGGAAGAAAAAAAGAAGAAACAAACAAGCAAAACAAATAAGAAAGAAAATGAGTTTTGGTCTCAGAGGCAGAGATGATGCCAGATTTCTACAGGGGGCAATGACTGGAGCTGCCTCTGATTCTAACTAATGGATGGCAACAATGGGGAGAGAACCAAGGCCAGTTACCATATGCCTGTGGTGGTTCTATTGGCCAACTAGGCCTCCCTGCCCTACAAGTTGGTGGCTTCTGCCCTGGGCCAAACTTTGAGCAGTGTGCCCTTCCTAAATTAGCCAGGGTGGGGACAGGAGAAGGTTCAAGCAGTCTAGGGGTAACCTGAGACAGGGAACAGAAGCTTGGCTGAGGATTCAAATAATGGATCATCATGGGAGACCCTGGGGGCAGCTCCCTGACTACCATGAAGCAGACAGACCCATTTTCCTGACATATGCCTGACCTAAGGTTTCTGGGCTCCCAGGACCCCATCTGCCATCCCTCCTTTAGCCTGGTCTGCTCCTTGTCAGAGTTCTCAGAAAAGCAGCTTCCTCCTCTAGCTCTGGAGTCTGAAGTCTGGGACTTCTCTTGGAAAGGTGCATGCATCTGACTCACCTATTTAAAAACTTTTCTGGATAATCAGCCTTCCCAGGAGATCTCTTCTCTAGCTCCAGGACTACATGTAGGCGTCCTCCTTTCTGACAGTTCTCCATTGGATGGCTCAGAACCTCACCAAACTGGTGAGGTCCCTTTGAGCATCCTCAAGGACCATTCTCCAGAACTTCTTGGAATTTTCCTTCTCTGACCAACTGTTTTTATACCATCCTTTGAAAAGAAATGACTCCCAACTTGGGACTGGTCCTGAATTATTCTGCTCAAGTCTCTAATCTTGGCTCCATCCTTAGCTTCACCTGGACACTGAAGCCATCTTCCTCCTATTGAAGGTTCTTCCTGGCTCTTCTTTGTCTGAATCTTCGCAGGGACTCTTTCACAGCTTCTTGATCCTTGTCAGGGTTTCCTCCAACCTCAGTAACTTTTCTTTTCTCTCTTTCTTGATTTTCTACCACGAAAAAAACTATCCTGACTTAGGGGCAGCTGGGTGGCGCAGTGGCTAGAGCACCAGCACTGGAGTCAGGAGGACCTGAATTCAAATCCAACCTCAGGCACTTAATAATTACCTAGCTGTGTGGCTTTGGGCAAGCCACTTAACCTCATTTGCCTTGCAAAAACCTAATAAAATAAAATAAAATAAAACAAACTATCCTGACTTACCTGGTGAAGTCTCCATTCCCATTTCCATTGTCTTCAACCTCCTCAGTGTCCAGACCATTTTCCCCATGTTACCAGTGATCAGCATAGCACACAATAGGTGCTCAATAACTGTTTATTGATGATTGATGATCTCAATGGTCATGACACTATATACATATGTGTTTTTTTCCCTCATCAGAATTTCCCATTCCTGAACCAATGTTTATCTTTATGTTAAGGGGGTTATTTGTGTACTTTTTTTTCCTTCTTGGCCTTTTAGTGTCACAAGAAAAATAGATTCTCCAAAAACAGACACTGTGCAAAGATATTAGCAATGGCTCCTTCTGGAATGCTTACTTTGGAATACTAGTCTTTTCAAAGGGTTGCTCTTACACTGTTGTGAATGGTTTGGCAGTCACTCCCCAAGAGAATAGGATTTCTGGTTGTCATTTGTATGACTCACAATGAATTTCATTTCTACCTTGGTACCCATCTTTATATAATTAGAGGAAGCATTCTGTTGTAATATCTGTTGTTGTTGATCTGTCATGTCTCACACTTCAAGACCCCATTGGGGGGTTCTTGGCAGAGTTACTGGAGTGGCTTGTCATTTCTTTCTCCAGTTCATTTAACAGATAGGAAACAAAGGCAAATAGGATTAAATAACTTGCCCAGGGTCACACAAACCCTTTTGGATTTTTTTCTTTAAAAAAGGTAAAACAGTTATGGCCATTCCATTCTATTGGTGCAGGTTGGTAATGGTAAGCAATTATGTTGACTTCTTCCTTCATCATTGGCTGATACAACTCTTCAGTAAAACTATTTCCCAATGATCTGCTTTTTGAATGAAACCAAATGAAAATAAGCATAATGGGCCTTAATTTGCACTTGGCTTTCACAGGCTCTGTGTGTGTGTGTGTGTGTGTATATGAATTTGTGTGATGTGGGCTTCCTTTCACTTTACCATAAAAGAAGACTCTTTGAGCTTAGAAATAAGCCAATTCTTGCAGAATCCATCAATTAACAAACATTTTTGTCTACTGGAACCAAGGCTTTTTAGTAATCGAGAAGTTGGAAGATTTTTCCTAGAAATATGGATGTGACCAATGTCTCTTGGATATCCAGTGCAGTCAACACAATGAGAACTTGAGTCAAAATCCTCTTTTAGCCAGCTTTGATAACTTGAGTCTGGCATCAGTGACTATTACAGTATTTGAGGGAGGGGCAAAGGGGCCATCTGGGCTCTGCATGGCAGTCCTGCAGATGAGGCCGGGGCCATTTCCAAATGATGCCCATCTCTGATGATAGCAGCAGAGACTCCCTATTCTGGAGCCAAAAAATGGGGTTCATCAGCCAGACCCAAGATCTCCCTCCAAACACACAAGTCTGAGATTCTATGCAGCCTGAATTCTAGAAAGAGAGCAGCCCTTTGGGATTTGCCTAATACATCATTCATCAGTCTCTCTTTTGAGAGTGTCTCTGGATACCTGATACCTTAAGCTTTTCTCACAGATTCTTGGTAGGGAAAGAGATTGCTCAGAGACTTGGAGAGTCATCCATAGTTCTCCTTCTTCTCAGATGTTTGTATTCCAAGGATGTATGCTACAAGGCCAGGAATTTATTTTAAATGTATTTGTTCCAAGTATGGTTGGACTGAATTGAACCAAAGTATTTTCTTCTTACATCTATGCTAGTGCTTATGAGTTTCCAACTCCTGAATCTGCTAAAGACTATTTTAACTAGATAAGGACTGGTTTTAGGCTATTGGTGGCTACTGAGACCTCTCTCAGTTATCTAGATTTTTTTCATCAATGTAAATAAATGCCCCTTCAGTTATCATTGGGTCTTTCCTTGTGCTGGCTGTTAAAAAGTCCCAGAGTATGGAGATAAACCATGATCTCTCCTCCAGGGATGCTTTGGAGAAGGGCTAGGGAATCCAAGACACTTAGGGGTTTCATGTGCCCCCCATTCCTTTGTACCTGCTGAATTGTCCTTTTGTCTAATAAGGAGACGTGTTTTTTAAAGCAGTATTTTATTTTTCTCCAATTTCAAGCAAAACAATTTTAACATTTTTTAAAGTTTTGAATTCCAATTTCTATCCCTTCTTACCTCCCTCCCCCATTCTCTGAGAGAGCAAACAATGTGAGGAAGGTAGGAAGGAAGGGAGGGAGGGAGATGGGAAGGAGGGAAGAAAAGGAGAGGGAGGAGAGAAGGAAGAAAGGAGGGAGGAAGGAAGGAAAGAAAGGGAGGAAGGAAGGAAGGAAGGAAGGAAGGAAGGAAGGAAGGAAGGAAGGAAGGAAGGAAGGAAGGAAGGAAGGAAGGGAGGGAGGGAGGGAGGGAGGAAAATCAAAGAGTAAACAGAGAGCACAGTGTGCTTTGATCCATACTCAGCATCAGTTCTTTATCATTTAGCATTTTTCCTTAGACCCCAGAACTTTCTTGGCTCATTGTATTGCTCAAAACAGCTCCGTCATTCACAGTTCTTCACCAAAGACTTGTTGTACAATGTTCCGGTTCTGTTCCCTTCACTTTGCATCAGTTCATATAAGTCTTTCCAGATGCAACATTCTTTGAAATGTTGTATGTGTGTATCTTAAGCTCCTCCTTTCTCTCCAAAATTAGCAAGTGGAAGTTTTATTTAATTTGTATTTAGGGATTCTCCTTTTTCCTCTGAGTCTTCTATGATATATATATATATATATATATATATATATATATATATATATACATATGTATATGTATATATTTGCAAGGCAAGGCAGTTAAGTGCCCAAGGTCACACAGCTAAGTAATTATTAAGTGTCTGAGACTGGATTTGAACTCAGGTCCTCTGGACTCCAGGGTTGGTGTTCTATCCACGACGTCACCTAGCCACCCGTTCCATAGTATTTTAAACAAGAACTCCATTCTAAGGGAAGGTAGAAGGCAACTGAGAAGAGGAGAGGAAAGAGGGCAGAAGATTTAGGTCATTGAACTTCACTATGTGACTCTCAGAAGGGGTAAATGGAAAGTTAGTGTCATGGGGTCTGTGTGAGTAGTTTACAGGATCCTATGATGCATCTTTGAATGGGCAGCACCTGGTCAAGTCCAAGAAAAGCCTGGTGAGCAGATTTCCTCTCCAAGTGGTGGGGTGAGGAGATGGGGAGTCACCTGCTGAGGAGACCTGTAACCTCTACATTCCTGGGTCACCCACCTTGGGAAAAGATTAATTGTTCAGATGTCTGGTTTAACTCAGAACTCTGGCCCCTGGGCCCTCAACACAGGCAATGGGGAAGATTTATTATTTGGTGGAAATAGTCTATTTGAAAGAGACTTTTTGTCTAAATGAATTTTAAGTTGACTTTTTTTTCCTGGTAGCCAAGGGCTTTGCAGTCCCACAGTCTATGGATATGGGAGTTAATAACCACCTGGTTTCCATCTAATGACAATTCACATTACTGTCCTGCTTGAGGTCTGAGGGGTCCTGCTTGGAGGAGGCAACATGTGAGCTTGGCCTCCAAGGCAGACCCCCCATGTTCCCCCCCTTTCCCACCCTCTTCTGATGTAACCTGGAGCACCAGACCAAATCCTATTAAAAATGAGCCATTCCTTATAACTCTTGTAGTTTATAAATCACTGAATGTTTGTTCCTCTGATTGGGAGCTTGATGGGCTGAGCATGAACCTCAGCTCTGCCCTTAATGCCTCTGTCATCCATCCAAGGCAAATGCCTTGGCTTTTCTGCCTCAGTTTCCTCATGGGACAGGGGATGGGATAAATGGCCCACTCAGGTGAGATGGCAGTCTTACAGGTATTCTCACCCACCATTTTACAGAAGAGAACAGAGAGACCAGGGGATCTGTGGCCTCCAGGCTCAGGGAGCCTCAGAGACAAACTGCAGATCCCAAGCCTCTGACTCACCTGGCTCCAAGCCCTGTGCTTTGTCTTGTTTTGTTTTGCTATTTCACCTGACTTCCTCTTTCAAGAAATCTCCCTACAGATGTGTTTAAAAGACTTAAGAGGCATTTACCAGTATATTAAAA
Source organism: Macrotis lagotis (assembly GCF_037893015.1). Classification (NCBI taxonomy): domain Eukaryota; kingdom Metazoa; phylum Chordata; class Mammalia; order Peramelemorphia; family Peramelidae; genus Macrotis; species Macrotis lagotis. The sequence continues at coordinate 268,232,858 of NC_133662.1, read as the reverse complement.
AAGATCATCCAGTTTCTCTGGATTTCACAATCACAATTTCAGTCCTCTTCACTTGGCAAAGTAGGAATTTTCCCTATCTTCTCTGCACACTGTCCAGGACCCCTGGACACAAGGTCCCTTTGGAAAAGAGCTTGGATTTTCCCATTCAGAAGAACCTTTCCGAGCCTTTGTGGAGACTGCTCAGTTGTCTTATTTTATTTTATTTTTTAAGGAAAGAAGCATCACCTGACCCTTTCCCTAAAAAACCAATCCTAGTGTTTTCCTGAGAGCACCTCTGATCCATACAGGAGAATTTGTATTGGGGAGAGGGAATGGGGGGGGGGAGAAGAAAGTCTTAAGTTTTTATTGACTCCTATGGGTGCTGCCCAACCATCAGACTTCCTAATTCTTGGAAAAATAATTGCCTGGGAATGATGGTTTGTAAAGCAATCCCACTTGTTTTAGGGGAGATAGCCTCATGAAGCTACTTAGAGACTTGATTTTCTTCCTTTTAGTTTTCTGGGCTGGTCCCACACACCCAGGAGAGTCTTCCGGGTAATGGCGAGAGACAAATATCAAAGCTGATATCTCAGCAGCCCAGACACGATTTTTCAAGAGCTAATTTAGAGAGAAAGTAACCAGAGTCCAGGACATGTTTTCTGGGTAGTTTAAGGGAAGGTGGGGGTAGATGTTGACAAAGCTTTTTAATTAACTAAATAAATCCAAGAGGGAGGTTGAGAGTCTCAGGCTAGAGGTCTTGCCTCTCTCTCTCTCTCTCTCTCTCTCTCTCTCTCTCTCTCTCTCTCTCTCTCTCTCTCTCTCTCTCTCCTTGCCTCACAACCAGAACAAAATCTGACACTTCTAAATCGGACAATTGAGACAAATTCTCCAGTGGAGCTGTAACTTAGGAATTTTCGCATCTGGGACATATGACAGGAAACAGCCCTTGGTTGGGGCTGAGGGAGCCGGACCTTGTCCAGCAGAGCAGAGAGATCCCTGAATGCCAACAGTAGGCCTCTGGTGGGAAAAACCACACGCCAGAGAAGGCCAAGAAGCTCACCCATCTGGTTGCGCTTCATTTTAACCAATTCTTGTTGTAACAAGGCTCTAAATGCTTCTGCTTCTACTCTTCTGAAACACTGTGAATGAAGTCAACACACTGAATTTGACACCCTAAGACAAGCCCAGTCACCCCTCCCTTGTTCTGCCTCTGCTCAAGAGGTTTTCAAGAGTGGAAACAGAAGGCTGTTCCCAGAGGAACTCTCTGGTGCCTGGGGTAAGAGAACAGTCATGGTCAAGTCTCGTCCTGTGGCCAAAATGATTTTTATAACACTTTCTGCTCCAGTTGCAAGTTGCATTGGTAAGAGCTGCGAACCTTGACCCTCAGGGAAAGAAGCATCCAGGGTGATGGAAAGAAGATGCACTTGAAGGAGCATCCTGAGGTATGGGAAGGGAGCTTGGAATTAGAAGATCTGGTCTGTGTGCCAGTCCCACTGACCCTCCCTGCGTGGCTTGTCTGTTAGGGCCTCAGTTTCCTCATCAGTCAAATGAAGAGGCTGACTCTAGGGCCTCTTTTAGGTTTAAATCTATGCTTCCTTAACTGACTAACTGTGGGACCTCAGAATAAGTCATGTCACCTCTGGTTTCCTGTGCCTTTGCCTCCCAGGTTTGTGGTGTTCTGCAGCAAGTGGTTTACACAGACATCGCTGCATTTTGCAAAGCAAAACAAAACTCCATGAAGCAACTGCCTCCAAGGTAATCTCAAGGATGCTGGAAAAAACTTTCCCATGTCCTTCCCCTCCCACCCCCTCAATCCCCACTCCCCCCCCCCCCAGAAATGACTTCATCTGTGCAGCGATGCTTGGGATTATTAAACTGTGAACAAGTCTTTTCACCTACAATTAAGTTCCAGGCTAAAATCAAAATGCAAAACTCCCTAAGGGGAAGAACAAGGTGACTTCACATTCAGATAGGAATCAGAGTCTCTGCACATGACTACGGATGTGAGTTTGGTCAGTCGGCCACAGCTTATCATCTGGGAGGTGAATTCAAGAATCTCTAAGATTCTTTCTAGATTAAGAGCTTTGTTGGTCATTACATTGAATCACCAAGTGATCGTTTGCTAGAGGACTTTGGATGCAGAATTCTCAGAGTTCTCTGTTCTCTTCAGAGGCCTCTGAAGTCCCCTCTTCTTTCCCCAACCGCTCTTATCTCGAGTCCCTTCTTTCCTCTGTCAATTGATCCTGCCTGCAGCTGCTCTGTATATATTTGTTTGCTTACCTGTATTCCCCATTACACTGTGAACTCCTTCGGGGTAGTGACTGCCTTTGGCCTCCTTTCACATCTACACTGCTTAGAACAGTAGCTGACACCCAGTAGGTGTCTTCTAGGTGCTTACTGACTTTTCTACTTCCCTGGCCGCCTATTCTTCTTGTCCCTTCTATAGCAAAATAATGAATAATCCATAGATTACAGTTTTGCTCATTTCTGCTGAAGGATATTTCCACACTTCCTGCTTCCTTCAGATTTGACCTTTACATAGCAGCATAGACTATCATAGCATTCATGGGTCATAATTTATTATTATTGATAACAAAGGAATACGGAAATGCATATGGAATAATATGGAACATTTTAAGTTGGCCAAGTCCCTTCTATCTGATTTCTCCCTGAGCCTCACAACAATCCTGGAGGACAAAGCCAGGAGGTATATCCATCCCCTGCTTTACAGATGAGGAAACTGAAGCATGTGGTGATGTGAAGTGGCTTTACTCATCATCATCATCAGGTCAAAGGAAATTTGAAGCAAAATGTCTAGATTCCAAGTCGAGTCCTTATTCAACTGCTTCTCCATTGGTTCCTTGGAGCAGCTCCTGCACTTCTTTGCTATTCCAAAAGTTTAAATGTAAACACAAGGGTCCTTTTTCTTTCTCAGGGTGTTGTTTTTTTCAGATAGAATTCTAGCTTGGGAAATGCAGGATCAAAGCTATGATCAGTTTTGAGATGTGTATGGCCATGCTATTCTCTCTCTCTCTCTCTCTCTCTCTCTCTCTCTCTCTCTCTCTCTCACACACACACACACACACACACACACACACACACACACACACACACAACACACAGACATTTGTCCAAGTTCACAGTTCCACCATGGCATAATTGGGGCCATTTCCAATGGATTCTGTCAATCCTCTCGTTTCTATTTGTCTTTCTTTTCTCTCCCACTCTCCCTTTCTCTCTCCCTATTTCCCCTTCTTCCCCTTTTCCTTCCCTCCCTCTTCCTTCCATATTCTCTCTATCTCTTTTTCTCTATTTCTGCCTCTAAGGTTCTCTGTCTCTGTCTGTCTCTGTCTCTCTGTCTCTCTGTCTCTCTCTGTCTCTGCCTCTCTGTCTGTCTCTGTCTCTCTGTCTCTCTGTCTCTGTCTCTGTCTCTGTCTCTCTGTCTCTCTGTCTCTCTCTGTCTCTCTCTGTCTGTCTCTGTCTCTCTCTGTCTGTCTCTCTCTGTCTCTCTCTGTCTCTCTCTCTCTCTCTCTCTCTCTCTCTCTCTCTCTCTCTCTCTCTCTGTCTCTCTCTCTCTCCCTGTCTCTCTCTCTCCCCCTCCCTCCCTCCTCCTCTCTCCTCTCAATGAGCATAGGAATAAGACTAAAGAATGTTTTGATTTTGATCAGGCAAACAAATCATCTTTCCATGTGGTTCTTAGAAATATGGTTTCCCTCAATATTTGTCTGCTTCTGTCCTGTGGCATTACTCTATTTGGGGACTATCTTTTGGTCTCATAGATAGATATTCTTAGGTTCTGGGTGTCAGATCTTAATCAGGTTTAGTTAAGTGCAAGCATATTTCCTTATCTTCATTTTTTCTCTTCATCCTCTTGTGGTTAAGCCCACACATTCTTTATTTTTCCCTTATTTATTTCCTTATTTTCCTATTACATGGAGATTGTTTTCAACATTCATCCTTCTGCAAAGTTTTAAATTCCACATTTTCCCACCACCCTCCCTTCCCAATCCCTCCCCATGGCAGCAAACAATCTGAAATAGATTGTACACATAAAATTGCCTTTAAAATATTTCTGTATGAGTCAAGCTGCCACACATTCTTTATTATGGTTTCTTATGTTTACTTCATTGGTTAAAATTTGCCTCTCCATGATGAGGTAAATTGAGTAGGCATTTTTCTTCCAGAATTTTTTAATGATTTTCTTTTATAGAGATAATTCATACCCATAGAGTTTGTTATGCTTTATGCTATCAAGATGGGATTCAAATGCATCTCCCTTGCTGCAGGTGTCCAGTCTTCCCAAGAGCTTTTATTGATTACTAATTTTATTCCTTGGGGTTTTGAAGATAGGCCAATGAACTCTTTTTCCCCTACTCACTGGATCCAGAGCTGACTTTTGATTTTGCACTATTGAACCACTTCCCAGTTTTCTCCAGTGTCAAACAGGTGTTTGTTTATTTTAATCATTTGACTCAATATCTTAGGATGTGATTATTGCATTTTCCTCTAACTTATTTCCTTGTTCATTATTCTTTTTTTTGGGCAAGGCTATGGGGTTAAGTGACTTCCCAAGGTCACAGAGTTAGATCATTATTAAGTGTCTGAGGCTAGATTTGAACTTGCATCTTCCTGACTCCAGGGCCAGTGCTCTATCCACTGTACCACCTAGCTGCCCTCATCATCATTCTTGATATTCTTGTCCATTTATTATTTTAATTTAAATATCATTTTGTCCTCTAATTCTAGAAAATAACCTAGGGATTTTTGATTAGCATGGTATTCACTCTATAAGTTAATTTGGAATCAGAACCACAGAGGCCATCTGGTGCAATCTCCTCACTTTACAGAAAAGGAAACTGAGATCCAGAGAAATTAAGTGATCTGTTAAAAGCCATATAAGTAAAATGCTCCAGAGGGAAGATTTGAACACAAGTCCTTTTGAATTTAGAGCCCCAAGAACCTTTCCATTGTATCTCATTACCACTGGCAGACCTAAATGAAAGGAGGGAATGGATTTCCTTTTTTTTTTCAAATTCTCTTGATTGCTATCAAAAACAATTTTGATGTTGCCTTGTTTAAGTCTTGTGTTGACTTGAGTCTCAAACATTGCCCAAACATTAGTACATTTTATCTTGGTTGTGAAGTACATTTCTCTTCCTAACAGCCCCTTTGGTTTCTTGTTAGTAGCAAAGTAAAGAATTTTTGTGGATTTATGTTCTGTCCTGTTTACAGAAGCAGCTTTTACTACTTCTATTAACTTTCTTTTTACTTTTTGTTTCTTGTAGGTATAGTACAGTTACAAGAGTTTGGGGGGGGGTTGTTTGTTTTGTTTTGGTTTTGCAAGGCAAATGGGGTTAAGTGGCTTACCCAAGGTCATACAGCTAGGTAATTATTAAGGGTCTCAGGCTGGATATGAACTCAGGTGCTCCTGACTCCAGGGCAGGTGCTCTAGCCATTGGGTCACCTAGCCACCCCCAGTTACAAGTTTTGAAGCAAACATATTTTACCTTCAACATGGTTGCTATGATTTTCTTTGGTTGTTTTTTATATCTTATAGTTCTTGCTAAGATTGCTAATACTGTCAGAAATAGAATTAATAAGAGCATTCATAGGGCACATTATTGTTTGTAAAGAGTTTTACAAATATCTTATTTTATTCTTACAACAATCCTGGAAATTAGGTACTGTTATTTCCCTTATTTTACAGACAGGGAAACTGTGGCAAATGGAAATTAAATAATTTGTTCAAAGTGATACAGCTGTTAAGTGTCTGGGATTGGATTTGAACTCTGATCTCTCAGTCTCCAGATTCAGAGTTCCATCCACTTCACCACCTGGCTACTAGTTTTGAGGGGAAAAAAATGCAGTTTGTTTGTTTGCTTGAATATTTTATTTATTTATTTTTCCCATCAAATGGAAAGATAGTTTTCAACGATCCTTTTTTGGTAAGGTTTGGAGTCTCTCATTTTTCTCCCTCTCCCTCTTCCCTTCCTCATCCCCCCTGACAGAAGGCAATCTAATATAGATTATATATGTTTAACTATGTTAAACCACATTTATCATGTTGTGAAAGAAGAATTAAATCAAAAAAGGAAAAAAAAACTATGAGGGGGAAAAATATAACACATAAAACAAATTTTAAAAACTGAAAACAGTAAACTTTGATCTGCATTGGAACTTCCTAGTTCCTTCTCTGGATGTGGATGGAATTTTCCATCACGAGCCTTTTAGAATTGTCTTGGATTAGTGTACGGCTGAGATGAGCCAGTCCATCCTGGCTGATCATTGCCCAATGTTGCTATTAACATATACAATGTTTTTCTGGTTTTGCTCACTTAGTTCCTGCAAGTCTTTCCAAGAGAAAAACACATGTTTTAAAGGAAACATTTTTAGCATTTCTCCATTGCATATAATCAGCTATGGCTTCAGAATCATACTTTCATCCTATTCTAGAAAGATTCTGACACTGAAGATGTAGGCTCTGCCCCTGAGCTCTAATACATGATTTTTCATCTTATTTTGCCCCAAACTCATATTCCATTTGACATATGGGTCATTTCCAAGCAGTGCTACCCTTGCCTGCCCTCCCCTAGCCCTCCCTCTCACCTTGCTCTTTGCTTGTTTCTATTTATTTCAGTACTTAGCAGGAGTCTGGCACTTTGTATGTAAGAGCCAAATAAATCCTTTGCATTAATCAATTCACCCTATATTTGTAAATAGTGACGCTCAGTGTTATATTTTCTTGAAGTCCTTGTCTCCTAATATGAGCATATCTTTTGCTGTTGTTTTTGTTCTCCTATGATTAATAAGATTGATTGAATTGATGGTTTTTCTGGCATCAATCCCAGTGTTGCATTCCATGGTGCATGAGGATCCTTGCAATGATGGTTAACTGGTTTTTTTCCTCCTCTGTCTATTTTATTTGTGATCATTTTCTTAACATTTGAACACTGATTTTCTTTTAATAATTTTGGTTTAGAGTTTGTTTTCTCAGCTTTTTCTCTATTTTGTTTAGAGAATCACTACTTCCTACAATGACCCTGGAGCTAGGAGTCCTTTTTTCCTCCATTTTAAAACAATCTGTGTGACATGTGATTGATTTGTTCAACAAATGATAGAATTTGCTAGAGACAGGTAAGTGCTATAGTGGTTAGAGAAGTGAAGTTGACATCAGGATAATCTGAGTTCAAATCTTGGGTACCTTGGACAAAATCTCCTAGCCCTAGTTTCCTTTTCTATTAAAAAAATAATAGGACATATTTCCCAGGATTCTTAGAATCCAATAAGATGAAAGATCATTGTAAATCTTAGAGCACTATAGGAACGCTAGCTATTATTATTATTACCATCTTCATCATCATCATCGAGTTCTGGAAGGCATCTATTGAATGATTTGCCTCTACCAATGATCTATTTCCCTTGTCTCTAATTCGGCAGTTTTCTACTTTTCTAGGTGATTACTGGTTCCTTTTCGATTCTCAACACTATTTGCAGTTATGGGCAGTTACCTCTGATTCTTTCCTTGATAGCTTTTGTTCTTCTTGTACGTCCTCCTTTATCATTCCTAAATTTGACACCCTTCTACTGTGAGTTCGCTTGGCAATTAGTTGGCAATTGGGTTGATGGATGGATGGAAAGAGAATTTGACATTCATGTGTGAAAACTGCATCCTTTTTTTCATATACTGCATTCTTTTTTCCACTTTCTTTTTCCAGTCTCATTTTCTCTTTCTTTGTCCAGGGTAATTTCCATCTGATATGTTCTTTGATATATTGTCATTGACAAACTGATTGGTTTGAGGGTCTGTTAATAAAAACCATCGCAGTGATCTGTTGTTTTTGTTCTCTCTTGTTCCTGCTGTAAATAACTCAAACTGGAAATTTCATTAGTCTCTTCCACAGGCAGATTCTGGAGGAGGCCCAGGCAGCCATGGGTATATTTTTAAATTTCGTTGACGCATACCTCGCAATGGTACAGGTTGATTCTATTCCTAGAAAAGGCAGTGAGACGTCAGTCTAGGATAAAATAAAACAGAAACGTGTTCATCTACTCAGATGGACACAGACCACCAGGGTCATAAGAGTTTGATTGAAAATCATGTGTCAGAACACAGAAGAGGCCTAGGTGTTTTCTATTATATAGTTCAGATCTGGGTCTTCTGGAAAACCTTCTACCTGAATGGAAGGGGCCCATGTCTGCCTTAAAGGGCCCCAGTCTAGGCACAGGAGACCACTGGGGGGAGGATCTAACCCTTACAAAAATCTGACAGGTCCAGTCAAGTCAATCAGTATTTATTAAGCACAAAGCTAAAAAATCTGGAATATACAACTATAAGCACAAATATAGTCCTTATCAAGGAGCTTCCATTCTAAGGGGGGGAAGAATGCTGAAAGGGGAGAAGGCAGAGAGAAGATCCCTGTGAATGGCTCGGGAGAGACGGTCCAGAGATCAAGAATAACCAGGGGCAGCTAGGTGGCTCAGTGGATGGAGCACCAGTCCTAGAGTCAAGGCCTGTGTTCAAATCCAACTCAGACCCTTGATACTTGCAAGCTGTGTGACCCTAGGCCAGTCACTCCACCCCAATTGCCTCAAAAAAGCAGAGCCTGGAGAGAAATGAAGCCAAAGATGACCTAGAAGCCTTCCCTAAAATGGAGGCTTTGGGAGGAACTAGCCATCAGGGAAAAGGGCTGCTTGGGCAGAGAATTCTTACAATGTGAGGAGTCTGGGGAAGAGTGAATTCCAGAGTGAGAAGGACCTGGACAGGTCCTGTAAAAATAACAATAATGACAACTAACTCATATCATGGTTTGTAATGCACTTTACAATTATCTCCTCCTTTTATCCGTACAAGAACCCTGTGAGGTAAGTTATCCTCATTTGACGGATGGATTAACTGAGCAGGCAGAAGTGAAGTGACTTGCCCAGGATTTCACAACTTCTTGATTCCAGAACAATTACACCTTGCGCCGAAGCCTTGGTCCTCGGGTCATACCACAAGGAGGGAAAAGGACAAAATGGACCAAGCGATAGCATGGGGGGGGGTGTTAAATAAGATATTAGGAAATTAATGTTCCCATCCTATCCAGGGATCTATCTACAAGGAAATCAGGGGATTGGCTAGGTGGTGCAATAGATAGAGCACTGACCCTGGAGTCAGGAGGACCTGAGTTCAAATCTGACTTCAGACACTTAATAATAATGTGGCCTGTATGGCCTTGGGCAAGCCGCTTAACCCCATTGCCTTGCAAAAAACCCTAAAAAAAATACAAGGAAATCAGGGTCTATCTTAGCATCTTGCCTCCTGCCCTGTTGCCCCACTCTGCTCCCCTTGGAAAAGTGACCCTTCCCTACTCTGGTCACTGGACCTCTGGAATCCAGGTCAGTCCCTAAGAGGCACTACTGCCTCCAATGTGTCTCCACAGGGAGCTGGAGATCATGGCAAGGGGAAGGAGGCAGATGATGGTTGAGGAGGAGAGGCCCCAGAATGTCTTTCTTTCCTCTTCTCCTTCCTCCCTGCCTTCTTTCCTTCTCACACCTTCCCTCCTTCTATTCTAGCAGAATTTTACAAACTACATTCTACCACTGGGTGGTGTAGTATACATTTTAAATTTGAAATGACATTTTAGAAAAAGAATAAATTCCTTCCTCCCACAAACAAATAAATTATAATCTGTTCACCACACATGCCTACACAGATTCCTTACAGAGCTTTCAGGAGGGGGGAGAAGAGGAATGAGCTTTAATTGTAGTTTGAGAACTCTCCGGAAGACACAGAACCAAAGAATCTCATAAATGGAAGGAGCCTGGGAGATGATCATCATTAGAAGAGTCAATGACTCTTCTCCATTTTTGTGTCCCAGACCCCTTGGTGTTCAGTCTGGTACAATCTACTGCACCCTTCTCAGTACCATGGCTTTACAAATAAATGGCAAAATACAGAGAATTAAAGGCAGCAATTAAAATATGGAGCTCATGGCCCCAGGTCAACAATCATTGCTCTAATCCAATCTACACAAGAACTAGACACATCTCTGTCCCAGCCTGGCAAGGCCCCATCAGCATCTCTGCCAACTTCCCCCCAGTCACCTCTCAAAGAGGCTCATTCCCCTTTGTACAATCCTTTGGCTAAGAAGAGTTTATCACCTCTCATGAGGTGAGTTCTTCTCAATTGCTACCGACTGTGATGGGAATACTAAGCCTCCTTTTCCAAAAACTCAGTTATTCAAATGCTTTGAGACATCCCTCATTCCGGGAGCTTACTAAGAAGACTTTTCTCCAGGCTAATATACGTCTTAAGCCAGTGAGTGTCTTTCCCATGGCAGCAAAGTTTTTCCATCTGTCCTCCCAACCTTCCCAGGTCCATCCATGACAAGGAAGTCAACTTTTTAACCATTTCACTTTGGTTTGAAGATTCAGAAAACCTGAGAGGTCCACACCCAGCTCTGTCACCCACCCACCATATCTGTGACCTTGATCAAACTGAAGAAACTCTCTAAGTCTGTTTCTTTTCCCATGAAATGAGATGATAATATTGCTCCACCTGCAAGAGGGAGATTGTTGTAGAGCACAAACCAGAAAATGAGGGGAAAGCATATATCTAAGCATTTGACAAATGTAAGGCATTGTTATCGACCTCTGAGCCTCAGTTTCCTTATCTGTCAAATGGGCTAATCATAGCAGGATTCCTAGCTCTGGGGCTATTAGTAGCCTTCGATACACAGGGCTGTTGGAGTTTTGAAAAACCAAGATAAACTGATAAATGCTGCTCTCATCATTATGAGTTTGTTCTTAGTGTAATTTTATTTTTATGGATATCTTTCATGTTTTTCCCCATCACCTTAATTTCTGAAACTATCCCACTGTCCTTTCTCTACCCAGCAAGGTGTAGCAACACCAACAATAACAAAGAGAGGGGGAGGGAGAACAGTTCAACAAAGTCTCCCAAGTCATCAGCTGTGCCTGAGAAGAGAAAACAGAGGCTCCCAGCCAAGGCTCTGTCATCTACTGAGAAATAAGGGCAGAAGGGAGGAAGAGAGTGAGGGGTCTGATCTCACCCTGTCCTGGGAGTTCCCCTTCATCTTTATATTTGCCGGTCATTGGAGCTCCTTCTTGGTAGTTACTATTGTTTCCATGGTGATGGTCATTCTATATATTTTTTATTTTAACTCTCTTTGCTTCATTCTGCATTGATGTCTATAAGTCTCCCATATCACCACTAATTGAATTTATGTATAGCAAATTTCCACTTTTTTGACCAAGGGATGGCTTTCCTGTCAGTCTTCTCAAGGACTGATATGGACCAAAGAATTGGCCCATGTGGGCCAATCATCAAGCCATGGTGGTGGCCTTGTGGATAGAGAAGTCGACTGAGAGCCATGAGATCTAGATGCAAATCTCAACTACAATGTGAGCTTGGGCAAGTCAACTTGCCCCTCTCAAACTTGGTATCCTAATCTGGAATATGGGGAAGATGGTGGTTTACAGGGTTGCTCAGCGCTGCGGGGGAGAGAACTCTGGCATCGGTGTCCAGGACAAATCGAACCTCAGACACTTACCAACTATGCGACCCTATGCAAGTTACTTAACCTCTTTTTGCCTCAGTTTCCTCATCTGTAAAATAGGGATATGACTAGCACCTACCTCCCAGATTACTGTGAGAATGCAATGAGATAACAGTTATAAAATACCTATTTTAAAATTCTGTCTGGCCCATAGTAAGCACTGAGTTAATGCTGATTATTATCATTATTATTAGTAGTATTGTGTCCAGGAGACCCTCGTTAAATGCACCGTGAAGCTGAGGCTGTTCTACATGGGGCCTTTTTTCAGCAAGTATTCTTGGTTTGTAGTCTCAGAAACAGGATGACTTGCCTGCAATAGTTCAGCCAGGTCCTAGGAACAAGAAAAGGGGTGAACAGAGAAGAGCAGAACTTTGGACTCCGAAAACTTACTTTAAAATGGAGGAGCCAGTTTTCATTTAATAAAATGTCTTCTATGTGCAAGTCATTGTGGTCTGTGGTGGGCACAGCTGCAGACCATGCATCCAGGGCTGCCTAGAATTGGGTGCTAGGTGACTGTACAGGCTGGGACCTTGGGGGAAACTGGGACAAGCAATCCTCATAGGCTAACAAAGGAAAATGCAGGAGGCTCTTGGAGCTGTCCAGAGGTGACTCTGCTCCCTTCTTAGGGGAAATGGGGTGGGGGGGAATCCTTAGAGTGTGAAATACTCCTGGGCTCCAGCCCATCAATGTTTCCTGCTGACATCAGGGACAGACGTGAACTTGCAGAGTCATCACTGGGAGGTGACCGACCAACCAAGCAGGTAATAGCTGGCATCTCAAGACTCCAAGGACTGGTGAGTCCATCCTCCCATGATGCTGAGAGCAGTCTCTGGACACCATGGCAGGTGAGGTGATGTAATGAGGTCTATAGAATGAGCAATGAGGGGAGAGTCAGGGTGTGAATTCTTGCTCTGATTCTGAATACCCATATGACCAGAATCTTCCATCTGGAAGCCTTGGTTTCCTCATCCATAAAAGGGACATAATACTTGGGATGCTTACCTTATAGTCGGGTCGCTCTTTGTAAACCATCTTGTGCGATGGAAACAGGACTTATTATTTGTGAATTGACCCCCAGAGCCTACCTGGTGAACAGCTCAGTTCTGTCAAGACCTCCCACAAGAGACTTTTCTCAGATCTCCCAACTACAATCCTACCTTGGATGAACTTCAGAGATATTTTATTTGATTTTTAATGTGATTTATTTCATTTTTAAATTTATGGATTAAAACAAGTATTTTTTACTTTTATTTATTTATTCTCCTAGACTGTAGGCCCCTGGAGGGCACTTTGGTTTCAAATCCCTCACACAGAAGGTGCATAATGTTTGTTGATTGCTTGCTAGAGGTGCCCCCAACTTCAGTTAAGACATTCTCCAGATGGCAGACCTGTAGCCTATCAGAAGAGCCCCAGTCCCTCTAGAGCTTTTGTCTTCAAGGAACCAGAGACGTCTTCAAGCTTTGATAGGACATCAGAGAAGGGCCTTGGTGGAGGAATAGGTGGAGCGTCTCTACATAGATTTTGTTTTCATTTTCCAGTTGACATTTCCCTAGGATCCTAGATTTCGATCCAAGGTAACCATGAGGTCATCCAGTGTAATGCCTTTATTTCATAATTGAAGAAATCAAGGCCCAAAGATTAAAGTGACTTGTCTAAGGTCACACAGGCGATGAGTAGGATGGACAGAACTATGGTGCCACGACAGGTAATGCAAGCATGATTGTCCCCATTCTATAGACAGGGATCTTCAGAGTCAGAGTCACACAGATGGTTGGGGGCAGATTTGGGAACTGAACCCCCATCTTCTGAGCCTAAACCCAGTACTGGTCCTCTCCAGTCCACACCATTGAGCCTTAAGACCAATCAGTGGACACTAGTAGAGGGTGTAAAGTGACAAACAGAAAACCAGTGGCTGCTCGGGGCTTTTGTGGCTTGATGCTGTGGACTCTTGAAGTGACACCAGAAGGGATGGTTCACTTCTTCAGGTCTCCAAGGAGGAACCAGGAGGAGTGAATGTAGGCCTATATTGAGCCTGAACCCAATGGTGGGTTTGGGAGGGTCAGGAGAGGAAGGCCACACCCTAGTGTCCCTAGGAAGGGAAAAGAAATGGCTGAGCTTGGGTCCTTGGGTCCTTGGGCCCTGGGCCCTGCTGAAGGGGCTGAAGGATGCCACCTGAATTTCTCAGCTGCCTCTGGCGACATGCAAACAAAGCTCTGAACCAACCCTGCTCATTTCACTCAGTCTTCCTCAGGTGAGTCTCAAGCTGTATTTTATGGGCAGATTCAGCCACAATTTGTCAAGGCGCTCTCCTGTGTCAGCGGAGCCGTGACCCTCACCTTCCAAAATGAAGAAAGGGACAATCGGCCTTTTTGGATGACTGGAGAGGCAAGAGCGCCTGTTGGAAACTGAAGGTCAGTGGGCCCACCACCACGCTCCAGGTTTATTCCACTGCAATGCTAAGACCTCCCCCAACGAGCCAGATCTCCCTGGGCTCTCGTCCTGGGATCAGATTTCAAGATGGAAGGGACCCCAGAGAGCATCTAGACCAAGCTTCTCATTTTATTTGGAGGGGGGGTCCACAAAGAAGTGACTCACCCTAAGGTCACACAAGCCATACATGAAAGAGGCAGATTAACCCCAGGTCCTGTGACCCTAAAGTCGGTTCTCCATTACACCATGCTGCTCCCAATCTCCTGAGCTGGTAGCTGAAGGACTATGAGGGCAGAATAAAGGCATATGGTCAGGGAACAAGAAGCTAATGAGGAGTCTACATACACACCACACACACACATACACATATACACACACACTACACACATCATACTCACAGATACCACACACATATCACATACATGCCACATATACCGCACAATGCAGAGACACCACATATACCACACACACATTCACATACACTTACATACTATCACATCATCATGCCATCATCACACATGTCACATCATATACCACACATATCACACACATGCCACATATAACACACACACACACACACACACACACACACACACACACCACTGCCTCCAGGCTGGACAGCTCCCTGCACACAACAGACTGTTAAAGGAACAAAATTTGTCTTCCTGCTCTCTCTGAATTGATAACAAAGTCCTTCCACCAAAGGGAGGAGGAGTGCTCCAGGGAAGCGGCTGCCACCCTTGGGAAGGCTCCTGGGGGCTGGGAGCCCCCTCTCCTTCAGAACTTCAATCAGCCCAACTTCTTTCTGTTTCCTAGGGGCCGGCCACTCCCTGTAGGTCAGAGGGGCTCCCCCAAAAGTCTCCTGAAGAGTCTTCAGTCCCAATCGAAAATTAGGAGGCATCGGTCCACTTCTGAGTTCTCTTTCCACCCCACCCCCTTTCTCCCTAGGGTGCAGACATCATCCTGCTCAGACCTTGCAGTCTAAAAAGAGAGAGAGGACTTACATGTCCTTAACTGTGCCAGAGATATGCAAGAACAAGGCCCTGCAGAGGGCTCTGGGGAATTTTACAACCAAGGGTCTGAGTCAGCTGGAAGAATCGGAAGGAGGTCCCTGAATGAGACCTTGAAGAAATTCAAAAAATTCAGTTAAAAAAACATTCCCCTGGCCAAGCCACTGTGCTCAGCCAGTGTTTTCCAGACTGTCCCACCTTCCAACCTTTGTCCATGCTATTCCCCAGACCTGGGATGCCTTCCCTCAACACCTGTATCTCTTAGAATGCCTAGGTTTGGGGGGAAGGGGGCAGCCAGGTAGTGTAGTGGATAGAGCACTGACCCTGGAGTCAGGTGAACCTGAGTTCAAATTTGACCTCAGACACTTAATAATGGACTAGCTGTGTGACCTTGAACAAGTCACTTAACTCCCTTGTCTTGCCAAAAAAAATGCCTAGGTTCCCTCAAGGCTCAGTTTCAATGGCTAATATTGGTCAGAGGACTTTCCTGACCTCCTCCTACCCAGCTCTTAGTGCCTTCCTGCCAAAAAAACAAATCTGTTTTCCTTGTACTGGTCTCTGCTCATGTATACCTGCCTTCTCCCCTGGTAGAATGTACACTCCTGAAAGTGGGGACCACCTAGCTTGGTGCTGTGAGCAGCAAATTAAACAGTTGGAGACTTCAGGGGTGGGAGGCACTGGGGGGGCAGAAGCTCCTTGATTCCCACAAATAACTTCAGCCTTCCACCAAGACTCAATGCCACCATGATGTGGATGGGCTGGGCTTCTGGAGTCCCGAGCTCTTGTTCTTGTTCTGTAGGCCCTTTGGCATAGCCCTTCCCCTCTGTGAGTCTCAGTTTCCCCATTTGTAAATTGGATGTTGATTGCTGAGATCTTTCTCTTTTTGTTTTATTTTATTTCATGATTCCATAATGCTACATCTCAGGAGTGGAGGGGGGGAAATCAAACTTCCCTTCATTTTTCTTTTAATCTTCTACCCTTGAAGTGAAAAGCGACAGATTTTCTCTAAGTATGAGAAGTTTTCTGTTTAAATTTTATTCTTGGCAGACAAGGAAATCATGGCATCTCTTGACTCTCTCCTTTCAAGAGCCCGACTTAAAGCCCCTGGATCAGTGTATGTGTGTGTGTCTCTGTCTGTGTCTGTGCCTATGTGTCTGTGTCTCTGTCTGTGTCTGTGGGGTGTGGGTGTGGGTGTGAGTTGGGGGAAGGGGGAGGGGAAGGGCTGGCTGGGTGGAAGGGGACGTCAAGCTGCCCCCACCTCAGCCCCTACCCTCAAAGTCACCTCCTCCTGTCTTCTTTTCCCTTCCTTGCTGAAGACAGACCAGGTGCCCCCCCACCAAGAGCCTGAGAAGTTGGCAGCAGATGGGCAGTAGGGCTTCTTGGAGGGTAAGGTGCCCTTGGGGCTGGGCTGGACACCTGGCCTCCTTTCTGACTCAGCTTCCCAGGGGACTGAGGGCCTGCTATGACTTGGGGGGAGCCAGCCAGCTCTCCTGCTCATGGTCATCCAACCTCCTCTGATTGCAAACTCAATTATAGAGAAAGAATGGGGTCTGCTGAAGAATGGGAAGGAAGGACAGCTTGGGCAGGGGGACCCCCCAGGTAAAGGAACTTCCTGGAAGCAAAAAGAGCAAGGGTAGCCACCTGTCACCCCCGGGACCTGCACCTGCACACAGATGGGTATATGGACAATGAGTATACTACTAATAATAATGGTAATAATAATCAATAATAATAGCCAAGGTTTCTCTAGCACTTACCATGAGCCCAGCATTGTGCAACTGCTCTATAATTATTAGTTCATGTGGGAGGGAGGTGCTGTTTGATCCCCAGTTTGCAGAAGAGGAAACTGAGGCAGGCAGAGGTTAAATGACTTGCCAAGGGTCATCCAGTCAATAAATGTCTGAGGTGAATTTGAACTCAGGTCAATAAACCATCCCAAGAGCATTGTGTGTCGAGTGACCTCGGTCCTGAGCTGCCTCAGCCTGACCCCAAACTGGCTTCTCTCTAGTCCTCCTTGACTGTATCATGAGCTGGGTTGAACTATAGCACCTGAGCCAAGAGAGGCAAGATGGATGAAAAGGCGGCCTCTGAGCCGGACTGACCCGGGTTCCGATCCTGCTTCAGGCTCCTTCTGGCTGGCAAGTCTCCAGGCAACTCCACGTTCCATTGTTGGGGGTGAACGTGATCGGTGATGAAATCACAAAGCTGGTCCAGACAAAAAGCCAAAACCTGCACTTCTTACGGTTATTTACAGACGGTGCCTCCTCTTGGGCTCCCAGCCGTTCTGTGAGGCAGGGTCCTAAAGGCATTGTCCCCATTTTACATCCTGAGGCTCTGAGGATGTAAGTGACATAGCCAGGGTCATCACACAGTTTGGATGTTGGTAGGCTTTGGGTCATCCTGATGCCCCAGTTCTGTGGGGGGGCTCTTGTATCCAGGCATCCCAGATCTAAAGCTACATCCCATCTTTCTCCCTCAGTAGGACGTAAGCTCCCCAAGAACGGGAACTGCTTTGCGCCTCTTTTTGTATCTTGTGCTTGGTATGAGTAAGTGCTTAATAAATGATTATCAAACTGAATTGAAGGCCGAGAGTGTTTCAGTTTGGGTTTGTATCCCCAGCACCTAGGCACCCCCCAAGCTCCAGATGTTTTGGGAATCAAATCCAGAAACACTGTAGCAGATAGAAGAGAAGTCTGGCCCCAGTTGCTTCCTAGTGGAGTGACCCTGGGCAAGTCATTTAACCAGAGCCCCAATGACCTCACTGCAAAGAGAAGATAATCATCCTACCATCTAAGGCATCAAATGTTACAGATTTAAAACATTTTTTAAAATCCAACTCCAAGCTTCTTACCCTCTAGAGATGCTTTTCCACTTCCAGTCCTTCAATTCTGGAGATGAACCCCCAATTAAGGTCTAAGAGCTGGAAGGGATTTTGTCATTGGTCATTCATTCCAGTTGGGTCTGACTCTTTGTGACCCATTTGGGGTTTTCTTGGCAAAGATCTTAGAGTGGTTTTCCATGTCCTTCTCCAGCTCATTTTACAGATTAGGAAACTGAGGCAAGCAGGGTTAGGTGACTTGTCCAGGGTCTTACAGCTAATAAGTATCTGGGGTCAGATTTAAACTCAAGTCTTCCTGACTCCATGTCTGGCCCTCTGCGATGTGACACCATCTAGTGGACACTTTGGGGGCTTTAGGGATCATTTTCTTCATATGATTCTTCTTAGGGCTCAAAAACTCTTAGGTGGGGAAACTGAGGCCTAGCAAGGTAAAGGAGTTGCCAAGGTAGCCCAAAGAGAAAATATTGGACCTGGGAGGTGACTTTGCCCTGCTCATTTCATAGATTGTGACTTGGGAATGGGCTTCTGACCCCCACCTGGGCAGGAGCAGCCTGGGGTGAGATATCCTGTGCTTTCAACTCCAAGGCAAAGCTCTGGTTCACAATGGGTCTGACCCCTGCTTGAACCCAGGACAAGGGAACAGTTTGACTCTAGAAATTTACTCTTGGGGCAGCTAGGTGGCCCAGTGAATAGAGCACCAACCCTGGAGTCAGGAGGATCTGAGTTCAAATATGGCCTCAGAAACTTAATATTTGCTAACTGTGTGACCTTGAACAACTCACTTAACTCCATTGACTTGCCAAAAAAATTCACTCCTGGGGTAGCTAGGTGACACAGTGGATAGAGCACCGACCCTGGAGTCAGGAGTATCCAAGTTCAAATCCGGTCTCAGACACTTAATATTTAATAACTGTATGACTTTAGACAAATCACTTCATCCTATTGGCTTGCAAAAAAAGAGAAAATAAACAAGGAATACCTCAACATCATGGAACCTTGGCAGTTCCCCCTGGGGGAAGGAAGACTGCTAATATTGTGAATGGGGGCTTCAGGTGGTCCCCTGAGGACCTCACTCGCCTCCACTCTCTGATCCAGAGGCAGTGGCCTCCTTACTAGTCTTTGCCTTCCATCTCCTACCTCCAGGCATGTCCATTGGCTGTGCCCCCTGCCTGGAAATCTCTCCTTCCTCATCTCTGGCTTCCCCCTTCTTCAAGCAGTCTTTCCTGACCCCTCTTAATAGTGTCTTCCAATTCGATCATGGCCAATTTGTCCAGACTCTAGACTGTATCTTGAGAGCAGGGCCTGGCCTTGGCCTTTCTCTGGACGTCATTGTTACGAGCAGTTGGCAATGGACAATTCTGTTGAGAGCTGCCCATAGCTCTTCTCTCTCCATATTTGGGGGGGGGGGGTAGTGATGCTCCAAAAAGGAAAGTCAAGATGTAGAACTATCTACCTCGGGAAGCCCCCTCACCCACCCCCAGGGCTTTGGAGTTCATCTTGACTGGCAGACTCAGCTGTAGCACCACAGATGGTCTCCCGGGCCCCTCCCCAGGGAAGGAGGCCAAGGGGAGGCTGACTCTGCCTAGCAATCCAGGGCTTAAGGGTTCCAAGAATAGGGAATTTGGTGACAGGTGTGTGAACTGAGAATAAAGCTTGGGGCCCAGAACTAGCTAAAAAAAGCCATTGTAGTGTCTGCGGCAGGAGATCTCTGCCCTTCAGCAGGACAGTCTACTCCTGGGCCTCTGGGAAGGGAGGGCCAAGGCAAGCCACCTGGCTTGAACAGTTTAACCATGTGGCTGCCATGGACTAAGGAGGAACAGGAGGTGGCTTTAAACTGAGGGATCAGGGTGGGGGGGAGTGCTGGACAAGGGGCTGTGGAGGAGGGGTCCTCTGCACTGATCCTCAGAAAGAATTTCAAGAATGAGGGTGACCTGGCTGTGAAGCCATCCTTTCCAACTTTGGACAAGTCTTAGCCCTTCTGTCTCCTTTCCCTTCTTTGTAAGGCGCAAGATTTTTGGAGAGCAATAAAACTGATCATACCCTTTGGCCCAACAATACCAATACAACCTCTATCCAAAAGAAATCATAAAAATAGGGGAAAAAATAGGAAAAGTCCCATATGTTCCAAAATATTCATGGCGGTCCTTTTTGTAGTGGCAAAGCATTGGAAATTGAGGGAATGTCCAAGTTAATGGTTTAGGAGTCCTGTTGCTCTGTAAGACACCGTGAATACTCGGACTCTAGAGAAGCAAGGAAAGAATTCTAGGAACTGATGCTGAGCAAGGGAGCAAAACCAAGAGAACAATGTCCACATTCACAACATTGTGAGTTGATCTATGATGATGGTCCAGTGAGCTGGGACAATCCTGGGAGGCCTGTTATGGACAACGCCATCCATATCCAGGTGAAGAAAAAACCAACAAAAAGCCAGAATCTAAATGAATACTGTGTTCACTTTTTTAAATTTCTCTTATGTTTTCCTTCCTATTTCTTGGTTTTCTTTCTTTGTCCTTAGTCCTAATGGCTCATAGCCCAAATGACTAACGTGTTAACATGTTAAACACAAATGTCAATATTCAGTAGGCTGCTTTCTGCTGGGGGGGGGGGAGAAAAATGTGTAACTTAGAAATATGCAAGTGGATGAATGTTGAAAAACTTTCATAACATGAAATCGGAAGAATGAAATAAAATATCAATCAAAAACATGAAAGGATTTGCCCTGACTGCCACCCATGCTAAACTCTATCCCCTGAAAATCCTCTTTGCTTCAAAACTACTCAGATAAACATTCCATTGGAAGTCTTTCCTGGGACCACCAGACACTGGTGCCCCAACCTCCCCCTCAATCACTTGGTGTGGAGTTTTTATAAGCCCCTAGAAGTCCATATTATCACCCCCATTATAATGGAAACTCCTCGGGAACAGGACCAGTCTCACTTTTGTCACAGCATCCCTAGTGTCCAACATAGTGTCTCACTCAGTTTAGGCCTACTCACACATGATGCCACCCTGAGTTCCTTTTCACAAGTCACCTTGTATTTCAGCATTTTATGAACAGGATAGAGCTGTCTTTCCTTCCTTCCCCACCAGACGTCTTCCCAAGACTATAGACTCTTTGGGGGGGGGGGGGGGGTTGTGTTTGTGTCCTTAGAACTCAAGAGGAAGATGGTACAGCAAAGAGTCAGCACAACCTGTGTTCAAGCCCCACCATAGACTCAATCTGATTGTGTGACCCTGGACAAGTCACTTAATTTTTCAGGGTCCCAAGAAATCTTTATTCTGTTCTCTAAGACTATAAGAAGCAGAAATAGTGCCAGGTCAAATTGGGTAAATGGCACTTCATTACTGGAGGTCCCCCCACTGATGAAATCACAGAACTAACCATAAAAGAAAAATTCCCCATTGCCTAGGACGTTCTAGGCTCTCAGTCAAGGTTGATTGGATTAGATTAAATGAATGATTATGTAAATGCCACTTGTTATGTGGATGCAGCTCTTCCCAGGATGGTGGGTGAACCCCAGTTCCATGCAAAGATGAGGTAGGCAACAAAGGGGACCTGAGCCTGGGTCTTACCCCTCTTGTTCCAGAGCTGTGTCTTCTGAATTGTCACTGAGCAAAGCATCATCAGTTGTTGCTGTTGTTTGGCCTTCATTCTCAATGAGAACCAGCTGTTCATTTACTGGTTGGACCTTGCCAACGCAAATGTAGGTGGGACTCAAAATTCAATACATCTGGGAGCTTTTTAGGGGTAAACTAATTATTTGACCACATATAGTCTCAAGATTATGTTTTAAATACCCAAATGGTCCTTGGTAGAAAGAAAGGTTCCCCACCCCTACCTTAGAGAAACCCATGCACTGTAACATGGAATGGGAGGTGTAAGGGTAAGAAGAGAACAAGCACATGGAAGGGTCTGCTCAGTCATTCAGAGGATGATGTTCTCTTGCTAAAGGGAACTGGCCAGTTCTGTTACTAAGATAATTGAGTGACTACATTTGCTTAGGAAACAAATGTTTTCATTTAGCTTTAGAACATTTTTTAGCTGGGTTAAAGTCATCCTAGCCTACATTTAAACCATTATCTGTCTCAAAAAGAGTAGAGTTTGAGGATGGCTGTGGTTGTGGCTCAGAAGCCCGGTGCTCGGCTCCCATCCCTGTGGTAACACTGGGAAGGTCAGTCTCATAAGTGTTGGGGAGGGGGCAAGTGGCCAGATGATTGCCAAGGCCTTTATGTTAGAGAAGAGAAGTCTTGGGGAAGGAGTTGATGAGATCTGGATCTCTCCTACTGGAAGAGCAGTATACTGTAAAGACAAGGGATTCCGTTTGTTGGTTTGGTCTCAGAGGCAAGAACTGGGAGCAAGGGATAGACTTTGCTAAGGGGAAAACATGGGCTCATATAAGGAAAAACTTCATGCCAATTTAAGCTGTCCCAGAATGGGCTGCCTTGGGAAATGGAGCCTCCTTCATCATTGGAGATCTTTAAGCAGAGGTGGATGACCCTTTCCCCCCTATGCTTCAGGGGGATTCTTAGGTGGGTCTGAGACAGACAGATGGTCCAGAAGGTCCAACTTTTGGATTCTATCAGGAGGGAGAAAATGTTACTCATGAGATCCTTCTGAATCTCCCAGTAATTGCAAGCAATTAAAGTTGATCAGCCTAGATTCTGGCTTTGTTGTATGTCAGAGCTCCACATTAAAACTTGTTTATTCAGACAAAAGTGAGACAGACATTATTGTGAACAACAGGAACACATTCCCATGTGGACAACAAGTCTGTGAAGAAATTCTGATTTTCTCACTCATATGGGTAATTTGCTAAAATGGCCCAGATGGTTCTGAACCATGTTGTGAAAGCTTATTTTTGATTGAGAGGTTATAGAAGTGCTCAAAGCCATAACAGTTGGAGAAGATAGAAGCATGATCTCTTCTGAAAAGGGAAAATGGAGAAATCAATAGACTAGATTTTGTCTTCAAGAGATTTCTCAGGTAATGATCTTATCAGTGAGAAAAAGACCTTCCACTATAAGCAAAGTATTTCAGAATTCCATGAACTTATGGAATCACAGAGGAGACCACAGAATAGGAAAGTGGCACCTGGGCAGGTGACATCAATGGGTATGAAGGAAATGTGGTCAGATCAACTCTGTTCATAGAACTCAAGCTTCCAAAGGGATCCAGGAAGCAAACAAGAATTTCTGTTCTATACAAAAAGTTGGTTGTGTGGATCAAAGGAGAAGCTTTCTCAAGCCCTCTAAGGTGACTATCTGCCCCTGGTCCATGATCTGGAGGGCAACTGGAACCTCAGGAAGTTTCCCAAGTGATCCTGTCAAACCTCTGCTAACCAGAAGGACCTGGGCCCCATGCATTCATGGCAAAGTTCTCCAATGACCCATAGTTGCCTTCTTGACTTTTCTCTAGATTCATTGGAAGTTGGCATGGAAGGGGACAGAACTGGCAAACTTGATTGCTAAGCTGATTGGGCTAATTGGCTGGCCAATTCATGAACAGGAAAGATTCCCATAGAAATGGAGTAAGATGAACATGGTTCCCAGGGCCATGAAGGATGCAGAAGGATTACACATGGCTATTGTGTTACTATGGGCACAGGGGTAGGGGTCAAGTGGGGGGTGCCCTGTGGCAGAGTAGATAATGAGTAATTTTCAGGGTCAGGAAGACCTGGGTTCAAATCCTAATTCTGACTCCTACTAGCTCTAAACCTGAACATGTTCCATTCTCTGTCTGTGTCTCAAGAAAATCTACAAGATTGTAAATGGCAGAGACAGTGCCAACCTCTGTAGGTTGATAGAGTTTCCTCACCTGGAAGTTCTCAATTCCAGTGAAATCCCAAGTGCAGGCCTTTTACCTCTTAATATTCATAATAGAAGCACTGAGAAATTATTTTTGAGAGAGCTGGTCTTGGAGACAGGGAGATGAACTTCAAGTTGTACCAGTGAGTGTCCCATTCTGGTTGGGTGACAGTTCAATGCCTTGAGAAACTCAGCAAGTCTGTAAATGGCAAGGAAGGTGCTGCTGAAATTGCAGGAGAGGGGGTGGTTAGGGAAGGAAGGAGGAAGAGGGGTATGAGAAGAAGGAAGAGACGGGGAGAAAGACAGAGAGTGAAAGAGGAGAAGAGGAGGGATGGAGAGGAAAAGAGATAGGAAGAAAGAAGGAGAGAGAAAAGGGTGAGGATGGAAAGTAAAGGAGAGACAGAGAGAACAAGAGGGAGAGAGAAAGAAGAAAGAGGAGAGAGATACAGAGAGGCAGAGACAGATAAATAGACAGAGGGGGAGACTAAGGATGGAAAAGGAGAGAGAGAGAGAGAGAGAGAGAGAGAGAGAGAGAGAGAGAGAGAGAGAGAGAGAGAGAGAGAGAATCTTCTCCAGAAACTTCTCATCTCAATTCCACCTGAAACCACTTACCTGGATCTTATCCATTCTGTCAGAGACTGGACTTGAACCCAGGTCTTCCTGCTTCTGCCTCCTGGTAACTCATCTCCCAAGGTTGAATGAGCTGCCTTTGGGAGTTCCCATCTTAGGGAGGTTGAGGGATGAGGGGAAATCTTCGAGCAGAGCAGGATACTAAGGTAGGTTTCTCATTCAGGTCCAAGGTTCCTGTGGATTTGGAAATTCTAGAGCCATTTCTATAGACAGGAGGGTCAAGTGGAGCAGATTCAGCAATCCCAAAGAGAGGCAGCTGTGATCATGGCACACCAGAATGAATTCTGAGGTGCCATCAACACTTGTGGATGGGCAGAGGCCAACGGCCCTCCCTCCAGAATGAGAATTACTCAGGTATAGTCTGTGATCAAATGGACAGAAAAAGCTTCATGCTCTAGAGTATGTGGCAATCCTTTCCAGAAGTAGTTTGGAGAGGCCAGTTTGACAATCCCCAATGGTGGTGACTGCTGCCATGGCTTTGTGTCCTCAAGGGAAATTACCCCAGTAAGGAGGTAGTGGGCAAGGCTGCTTCGATGCAGGAAGGACAATGGCCATGCCCAGCCTGCAGGTGGCTCTGGTGACTTAGGCTTCATCCTGAGAAGGGCCCTGCCAAGTCTGGCTTTCAGGTTCAGAACATCACTCATTGGGACTTAAGGATTGCAAAGCAGGAAAATGGTCCCTTTTTTCCCTTCTTTTTTTGTTATTGTGGTTATATTTTTTCAATCTACAAAAATCCACTTTATTTCCCTCCCAACACCCTTCTCCATCCATTGAGAGAGAAAAATAAAATCTATGATGCAAAAATGCATTTTCAAGAAAAACAAATCTCCATATTGGCCACATCCAAAAGATAGATGTCTCAACCTGCAGTCTGAACCCGTCAGTTCTTTGACAGGAAGAGGGGAGTATACCTCATCGTCTATCCTCTCTCTCTCTTTTTCCCCAAGACTGATTGGTCTCCTAACACATTTTGTAAAAATTCAAGATAACAAGAATAATAGTATTTTTACATCATGTTAAGATTTTCAAAGTGTTTACATATGTTATTTGAGTTTCACAACAACCTTGACAAGTAGATGCTCTTACTGTCCTCCTTGTATGAATAAGGAAACTGAGGCAGTTGGTCATTCAGTGACTTACCTGGGGTGGTGAAGCAGCACTGGAACTCTGATCTCCATGACTCCAGAGTCACCACCATATCTAACTAACCACCTAAATTTGCTTAAGTTTGAGATCATTGAAACATGATTAAAATTCTTTTTTGACTGTGACCAGATACTGCTCCTATGTTAGTATTAGGAGACAAATGTGCTTAACAATGAAGAGACTTCCTTCAGTGAATCATCCCAGTATTTTCTGTTGGGCAGCACCAACCACTCTGATGGACTCTATGTATCATGAGATCTAGTATTGGAAAGAAGTCTACCAGTCATATAGTCTGACCCTTTCAATTACAGGAAAGAAAATTGAGACCTATAGGGGAAGAGACTTGGCCAAGGTATCTTGGGGAAAAAGTCATCTGAAAAGAGATGATTGTTATCTTCAAATGGAAAGGTAAAAAGACTTGCTATGTCTGGCCTCACCTGGTGCAAAGGTGTGGAGATGGTAGGCAGTCCCAAAGGCCACATACAAGGAAAGACTTCCCAAATTTTGACTGTGCCCAAGTGATATGGATGACCATTAGAGGAGCAGGTGGATGATCCCTTGTTGGACATGAAGAGCATGGAGGTGATTCTTGGGGTACTCTAGGCCATACTAGTTGCCCTTTGAAGTCCCACCAACCATAAGGTTCTAGGATGCTGACTTCAGACTCCAAAGCCAGGACTTTCTACTGCCCTGGGATGTCTTATTTCTTGCTTCCTTGGAAAATAATGTTCTTCTCCACTCAACCAGTCTAATAATCCAGATCTATCTGTCCCAATCTTCCAGAAGCATCAAGGACATGGGGTGGGGGGGGGGTTATTCTGTCATCCCACCCTCAACAAAAAGAGCATCTCTTTGGGAGCTGCATCAAAGAAGAAACTTGAATGTTTGAGTCAGACTCCCTAGGAAGCAAGCAAGATTCGCATCAATACCCCCAACTTGTTCTTAAGTCCAAGGACCGATAATAACAATAATAGCAGTTAATATTTACCTTCGACAGCCTCTGGCCTCTCTGGAAAATCAAATGGAAATACATCTCCAGCCAGGAGCCAAAGGGGGAGAGGAAGGGAGGGAGGGAAGGAGAGGAAAAAGAAAGAGACAGAATGAGGGGGGGGGGGCTAAAACTTCCCATATCTTATCTGTTCCTCCCAACAACCCTGGCTCCATCATCATTGACATGCTCAGATGAGGAAAGTGAGACAACAGGACCATACTAAATTCAGAGCTGGAAGGAGCCTAAGAGACCATCCAATATGACTCTGTTTTGTAAAATGCATTGGGGGATGAGCCCTACCCAAAGGCTGTCACATAGGCTGACCAGTCCCTATATTGGATGGCCTAACACCTTAGCACTAGTAAGCAGGAAGCTGCGGCTAGGTGTCTGCTGCCCAGAAGCTCCCGAAGGTGGTCAGATATCTATCTGTTTCACAATGAGGGAAGAAAGAAAATCAAATGACAATGCTTTCCCGGCTAGAGGCCAAAAGGCCACTCCAGGGTGCCCCCTTTGAAAATCGACAAAGAATTAATGTGAAATAAGTGAGAATCCAAGTTTGGGAAAGCACAGGCCAAATAGTGAGGGGCCTGCTCTGTGGAAGGCATGAGGGATACAGCACAACACAACACCATGCAGCACAGTAGGGCGTCAGGCTCTAGAGATGCCAGACAGACCCCAAAGCTCATCTTCTCCAACCACACTGACCCTGAACAAGTCACTTCACTGCTGCCTGCCTCAGTTTCTCCAACTGTAGAATGGAAATGATGATAATAGAACTATTGGGAGGATTCAGTGAGATATTGATAAATTGCTGAGCACATAGTGGTCCCATTTT
Organism: Macrotis lagotis; assembly: GCF_037893015.1. Taxonomy (NCBI): domain Eukaryota; kingdom Metazoa; phylum Chordata; class Mammalia; order Peramelemorphia; family Peramelidae; genus Macrotis; species Macrotis lagotis. The sequence continues at coordinate 268,205,632 of NC_133662.1, read as the reverse complement.
TGTCTTCCTTTCCCCACCTTTGCCATGCTAATAACTAAATCTGCACTTTAATGGGACACAAGATTGAACTGTCATAATAAATTCCATTTGATGGTTAAGTGAGATCATTATGAGAACAGGATTATAGACCTATAAACTGAATCATTATAGCTCTTCGTGCATGATGTATCTGTCTCTGCTCTCTCTCTCTTTCTCTCTCTCTCTCTCTCTCTCTATATATATATATATAATATATATATTTGAAAATACATATATATATATATTATATAGTGTATATGTCTGACTCTCTTTGTCTTTCTTTTTCTCTTCTCTCCCTCCCTTCCTCTCTCCCTTTCCCCTTCTCCCTCCTCCTCTCCTCTCTCTCTCCTTTTCCCTCTCTAATTTTGCTTCTGTGTTGGGAATTACAGGGAAATAATGCTGATCAAGACTTTTTTTTCCCTTTTGACTTAAACTCCAAGGGAAGGGATGATGAGATCTTAGGTGACTTCACCAAGGTCTTGCTAGAATGAATCAGAGATAGAAATTGAAGCCAGGTCTTCCTGGCAGAGGTAGCTGTCTATCCTCACCACTTTCTGCCATCTTCCCTCTCTTTGCCTTTGCAGTGATCACCTCCCACACCTGGACTTCTCTCCCCCTCGACTTCCACCTCCCAAGCCTCTTGACACCATATTCTGCCGGGTTCACAAACCACCTCATATCTAACTTCTCTGTATACACGTGTATGTCTTTGTACCCCATGTACCCCATGTTTCTATAGACTCCATATCATGCTGCATGGATTTTCTATGTCCTTGTGGCCTCCTCAATTAAAATGGAAGGTCAGCAGAAGGAGCTTCCTTCTTTGCTCTTATACAGAACAATATCTACCAGAGTGCTTGGCACATAATAGATGTTTATTGAAAATTTGTGGATTAATTGGTTAAATTCTTCATTTGAGTTTCCCTGGAGTGATGAGGTGACCCAAGATACCCCTTGAGTTTAGCCCAACATTCTACCTGGCAGCAGAGCTCCCCAAGCTCAACTAGTCTGATCCTTGGGCAACAGACACATGGTCTGCCCTTGAGCATTCATTCTGAATTTTATTTATTATTTTATTTTATTAAGGGCCTCTTACATGCCAGAAGCTGGAATACAAGGGCAAAATGGAATTCCTGTCCCCAGGAAGCTTACATTCTAAAATTCTTTCTAAGTAGACGGGACGTGCCAAAGCTTCAGGAATATTGGGAATTTGCTAATACTGATATCAATCCATTGAGCATTTATTAAGCCCCTATTCTATGTGCACAGACAAAGGTGAGAGAGCCCTTGCTCACAAGGAACTGTCATAATAGCTGTAACAGTTGGGGATGCCAGTGGCTGACAATGGAAGGGAGAGAGTCATTCCACCCCAATGTCAGAGAAGGAATAGCCTCCATCCCCTGGCTTCCTAGTACCTTCCCCAGGATGCTGACAGAGCTGAAGACCACTGAAATGAGGAATCCCTGAGATTCTACAAGGAGCCTAAGAGAAAGCTACAAGGCTTCCAGGGAGAATTTCACGAAGACCCCAAAATAGAAAAGTGGTCTTCAGGAGCTAAGGTGTCTCTTGGTCATATGTGTTCTCTAAGTTTTTGTCCATTTCCTTCTGGATACTCTTGGGAGAGTGTGCTCCCCAAATCTCACAGATTTTGGGGAGATGTTCACAGGCATTTGGGAAGATGTTTTGTGCCAAGAACTATAGCACTTTACTAAAAGCTAACTAAATCTGACTGATTAATAATTGATGTAAACCTATAAAGAGTAGAGGAAACACACTAGTGGGGGCTCGTGAATTATAGTGTAGATAGGAAAGGGTCTCGAGGAGCCTTATAGAAAGAAGAGCCATCCAACCCTACCTCTGGGGACTGACCTCACAGTGGTTAGGGTTGGGAAAGAGAGTCCAGGGAGCACGAACATAATCACTAGAATTTCTTGCTTTATTCTTGAAAATATTTACCATGTGTAGACTTTTTGTTGGGCTAGGCCGGGCTCTCTTCCAAAGTCCTCATTAATGGAGCTCTCCTAGTGTCTCTACCATTGTTCAGGAAGCAGAACGCCTCACCCTGCACTATTTTAGGCAGATGAAGTAGTCACCTACTCAGTCAGCCATTGGGGTTCTGGGGAGAACAGCCGCCTCTTGGCTTCTAGATGATCCAACCTTTCTGCGATCATGGTTCTCCTTGAAGACAGAGAGATGATGGAGCAGGCTGAGTGCTGGGGCTGAGGTGAAGACATGTGATTTCAAATCCACTCAATTACTTACTAGCTCACCTCTCTCAAGTGGGTAACACTGGCCTCAGTTTCCATACCTGTGAAGACTGAGATAATAATTCCTAAAATAACTCCCTGACTTGCCCAGATGAGATTTTGTTGTTGATGGATAGCTAGGTGGCACAGTGGATGGAGTGTTGTTGGACCTGGAGTCAGGAAGATTCATCTTTAGGAGTTCAAACCTGTTCTCAAATATTTATAGCCTGTGGTACCCTGGACAAGTCACTTAATCCTGTTGACCTCAGTTTCCTCATCTGTAAAATGAGCTGGAGAAGGAAATTGCAATTCACTGTCGTATCTTTGCCAAGAAACCTCCAAACAGGATCATGAAAAGTCAGATACAAATGACTCAACAGCAGCAACAATCAAACCCTAGGGACCTAATTCCTCTTATCCCCCTTGAAGCATTAATAGTCTGATCTCCACTGTAAGGCCAAGTGGCATGTGACACGGAGCTTCCATTCCTAGCAAAGCTCTCTCCTCTTCGGGCTTTTGGTGCAGACAAGACCCTGTAGGAGGCAAATGATGGCATTTTCTCAAAATTCCCTTTATTGTGACCCCAGAAAATGAACCCAGCCCTTGTTTCTGAGGTATCCTTCCAGTAATCACACCACTGAATGCGACCAAAATTCTACCTATCAATGATGCTGGCCACGTCCCTGTAATGTGTCCAGTGAAGGGATCCTTCCTAATCATAATCACACAGAGTCAGAAGGGACCCTATTAGTCCCCATGTCCTTCAGCTCCTTCCCTGAAGTGATCATCAGGAAGCTGATTGAACCCCTTGGACACTCTTCATCGTGAGAGCTCCATTCTTATTGCAGACTTGCTCAGAGTCGCTGAGGTTTGTCAGGCAGTCTCTGCAGATTTGTCATTTTTCCCTGATCAGTCCCAGGATGGGGGGCGGGGGGGGGGACACTCTTGAACAGGATGTCTGTGGCTTTGGGTTTGATTATCCTTTTATCAATCCAATGGAACTGCTTCCCCAGATAGGGAGTCTTGTGCAGAGATAAATTTGAAAGAAAAAGCCTGCTGGTAATGGGCAGAGGCGGTGGGGCAGGAACATTGTTAGAACAAGCTGGAGGCAATGTGTGAACTTGGGCAATAGACCCATATTCATTCTCAGGGTCCTGACTGCAGAGAGAGGGGGAGAAAGAGAGAGAGAGAGAGAGAGACAGAGACAGAGACACTGAGAGAGAGAGAGAGAGAGAGAGAGAGAGAGAGAGAGAGAGAGAGAGAGAGAGCACAATGGCACAATGTCCTTCTTCACTACAATGTGGTATAGCCAGTATTAAATGCATACCCCTGCCAGGCCAGAGGGGAGCCCCCACTTTCCTCTTTCTAGATTCTCCATCTCCCAATGCAGTCTCAGACAATATAATCTCCCCTGGCTTCTACTTCCTTTTGAGAAGTGGACTCTAAAATGTTTCCTGTTTTTGCCGCAAGAAATTCCAACTTTGTTCTGTTTTGAGTTTTATAACTTACTCTATTTTTTCAATAGTTACATTTTTTAACATTCATACTTTAAAATGTTGAGTTCCAAATCCTTTCTCAACCTCCCACGCCTCCCCCATCCCCTGAGAAGGTGAGAAATACCCAATCAATTCTCCAAGCTGTCAAGCCAAACTTAATTCCATATGAGCCACTTGTAACTCCTTTTAAAAAATAAGCCAGACAGAGCTTTAGACTTAGTATCAGGAGGATCTAGATTCAAATTCTGAGTCAGACATTCCTAGGGCTCCTGGTCAATCAGTAAGCCTCCCTGTGCCTCAGTTTCCTTATTTGTAAAACAGGGATGACGACAGTCCCCATATCACAAGCATGCTGTGAGATGACTAAATGAGAGAATGTAAACAAAGCATTTCTATGGGAAATGTGTGAAAGGGTTCTCCCCGCGATTTCATCAAACTCTTTCCCTACAGACTGCTGAGGCCACTTGGTGCCCCAGGAATCATCCATCCCATGAGACAAAGCCTCTGCATAGTTAGTGAAGCTGCTCCCCAGACAAGAGATATACAGTCTGGTGAGGCCCAATGAGTTGGACCTAGACCCCAGGACTTGGATTCAAGTTTTGACTCAGGAAAGGCAAGTCTCTAAGAATCTCTCTCCTCATCTGTAAGATAAGGGAATCGAATGAGGAAGGTCCCTTAGCTCATTACAAGCCAGTCTTCCCCAGCCCAGCACAGTAGAACCACCAACTCTGCTGCCAAGCTCCTGAAACAGGGTGCCTTCTTATTAATCTTGCTCTGGCTCCTACTTTCTCGCCCTAACCTAATATATTTAATATAGCATATATTTAATGTTATAGATTATAATAGCATATATCCTATTTGATATATCACTCTTCTTTGTGCTAAGGATATAAAAACAACTAAGAAAAACTTCTAGAACAGCCTCGGTGACCCCACCCTCATTGCAAAGTTACAGGTGGTTGGATTTCTGATTTCTCAAGTCCCGTTTAGCCCAGACATCTGACTCCGATCCAGTTCTGCATCTGATATACACAAAATGCCGCTCAACCCACCCATCCTCTCTTTGCCCCATCTACCATAAATATGGTAGTCACAGGGAAGATTAAATACTTCATTAATCGTCATCCCACTGGCCTTCTGATAATATTTGGAGGACTTTTAGAAGGATGAGTTAGCTAGGTGGCTTTTTCAAAAGCTCTTTCCAAAACTCTAAACTTTCCCCTTCAGTAAATTTTCCCTGAGTCATCAGAGGCGGTCAGTCATTGGATCGCCCTCTTACCTTCCCCAAAGGACACTAGTCACACTTGCTGGACAGTTGGCTCACAGCTGTCAGCAGTCGAGGGTGGCAACAGAATCAACCCCCCAAAGAGAGGATGCCCCACTAAGGGCTCAGCGGGGGCCCCACCCATAGAGGGTGGACCGATGCTCCAGGAAAGCAATGGGACAAGGCTGTGCAAGCTTGGAATGAGGAGCTGGCTGGACTCGATGCTGACTCTGGTCCACAGAATGTTGGAAACAGGAGTCATGAGTCTGATGCTGGTGATCTGATGGGCCCATTTCCAACATCCCTAGGCAAAGTTGAGGCAGAGGAGGACCCTGGTGATTCCAGACAAGGTCTTGGGGTTTCAAGAACTCAACAGCCACAAAGCAAATACGTTGCTAATATACTTTAAAATACTGTAAAGGTTAAAATACTTTGTTTTAATAGTTTTCAACAAATGAGATCAATTATGTTGAGACAAAATTATCAAAGCATTAAGGGGAATATCAGGACCCCTGATCTAAGTCACTGATTACATTGTTTAGCAGCATAAGGCTTAAGACCATACTTATACTTAGTACTCTGTGCTTTTTAATGGAGGGATCAGGGAAGATTTCATGTATACATTGAGGTCCTGAAAAAAAGGGAAGAATTTCCTAAAAGGAGACAGAGGAGGCGTGTGTGTGTGTGTGTGTGTGTGTGTGTGTGTGCACGCGCACGCGCGGGTCTGGGTTGGGCATCCATTGCCATCTTGGAGGATCTTGTGAATGAAGACTCCAAAGTCATAGAGAAGCAAGAATCTCACCTCTGTGAACAAACTAGAGAAAGACAGTGGCCTTGGAGCTCCCACCCCCAGAACTCTGACTATAGATATGGCAGAAACGACTCAGGCAATACAGGCCCCCAGCCAGGGTCATCTCAAAGAAAAGCCAGGAAGGTGAGAAGAGCCAGGCTGGGGCTAAGCTCAGGGTTTTCCACGAAAAGACCAAATTAGAAACGCTTTCCGAGAGCCATCTGTGTCCCTGGGCCAGGCAAGCCCTAATGGCTCCATTTCTTTGAGTCTCTCGCTGTCCTTGCTATGATTACTCACGAGGATGGAATGGCAGCTCAGCTTCCTCCGGCTCCAGGCTGTTTGGGTCACACGCAAATGGGCCTGACCTGGGTTGGTAAAGCAGGGGAGGGAAATGCCAACATTCCTTGGAAAGGGAGCTGGGCGTGGTTCCATTCTCAGGTTATTAGGCCATTCTGTACCCATCACGAACCTGTCTTGGGAGAGTAGGCTAGAGAGTTCTCTTGGCAAAGAAGTTGGAAAGTCAACTGAGGCTTCACCCTGGAGAGCAGGGCAGCCCCTCCTTTCCCAAACCACCCCAAATATATAGAATTAAATCCTTTTTCTTTCTTCCCTCCAAGCCAATGAACATCAGGGATAAGGGTGGGGGTCTGAGAAGAGCTCAGTACATCTTAATTCAATCACACCTTGTCAGCATGTCCCCCGTGAGAAATCATCTCCCCAGAACTGGACGTGGAAACTGCTTCTCCATTCATTTCCCGCTATGAGCAGAGCGACGAACATTGACCTTTCTGGGGAGTTTGGGGCAGCACAGATGTGTGGGACCTATTTCTTCCCTGTCAGATTTATAATTAGACTTGTGGGGTTGGGAGACTCGGATCATTTACACAGCGAGCTTGTAGCTCCCGCTCTGCTGGGTCTAGTTATGACAGTGATAAGCAGGAGAAGGTAGGAAGGAAACAATTAGATGGAACCTACTATGTGCTAAGCGCTTTATAAACATGACTTCATTTGATGTCACAACAATTGAACAAGTTAGGTCCTATTATTACAGGAAACTGAGGCTAACTGAGATTAAGTGACTTGCTCAGGGTCACACAGTTAAGTGTCTGAAGTTGAATTTGAACTCAGGTCTTCCTGACTCTCTAACATTAGGCCATCAAGCATGGAGCAGGGGAATGATAAACTCAGGATCACCAAGACCCAGGTTCAAATCTGGCTTCTGATACCCACCAGCTGTGTGAACCTGGTCAAGGGACTTAACCTCTGCTTGCCTCAGTTTCCTCCTATGTAAAAGAAGAATATTATCTACATCTCAGGGCTCTTGTCAGGATCCAACAAGGTAAGATCTGTGAAGTTCTTAGCATGCTGTCTGGCACATAATAGGTTCTTAATAAAGACTTGGTTTCCTTCCTTTTTTTTCTAAGACAACCCATTTCTAAGGAGATTATAAACTACTGGAAGCCAAGGATTAGCTGCAGGCTCATTTTTGTATCTCCAGGACCCAGGGGAGATTTGTACACAGTAGAGGATCCAGAAAGGATTACCAGATTGGATTGAGTTGAATCTATAGGAAGAGGTGAAAAGGCTGACAAAATGGGGCCATTTTCAACATGGGCTTCCCATTAGGGTTATTTTATTCAGACTGGCTTCTGGAGCAGGGGAGGTCCATTGGGCATCCTGGACAGAGACTTGGGTGTAGAAGAAGAAGAGCTGGGTTCCATCTTATGTGATACTTGGGTTTGGGCAAGACCCTTGGCCTTTGCCAGCCTCAGTTTCCTCATCTGTAAAATGAAGACGTTGGCTTACATCTGGAAGCCTCTTCCAGTGCTAAATCATTTGACTCAGCTCCACACCTTTACAGTAATATGGATCTGTCCTCTGCTCAAAATATCAAGTCTAAGTTTAGCACCATTAACTTTGCAGACCCACACAGTTTCCCCAGAATCACAGAATGAAGGGAGCGGTCCCTTGGCCCAGTGGATCGAGGGTCACCTTGGAAGCAGGAAGAAGGCAAGGCCATCAGATTCCTGAAAGACCCCAGTGGAAGATTTCCCAGCTTCCTACCATCTTATATTGCGCCAAACCCAGCCATAAACTCTGATCCCCCGCCCCAAGTCCTCACCCCACCCCCGGGCTCATTCTAGTTCTTCAGGCTTTCCTCCTAGAAAAGGAAAGATCACAGAATCACAGCAAAACTGGAAAGGACCTAAGAGAGAGCCAGAGAGCAGGAAACGGAGACCAGAGAGGGAGCCGGACTTCCCCGGGATCACAGAGTGAGAGGCAAAGGCGGGATCCGAACTCAAGGCATCTGATGCTGAACCGGTCAACTGTCTGGCAGTATTACCGATCTGTGTGTGTGTGTGTGTGTGTGTGTGAGTGTGTGTGAGTGTGTGTGTGTGCGCGTGTGTGTGTGTGTGTGAGTGTGTGTGTGCATGTGTGTCTGTGTGCGTGAGTGTGAGTGTGTGTGTGCGTGAGTGTGAGTGTGTGTGTGTGTGTGTGTGTGTGTGTGTGTGTGTGTGTGTGTGTGTGAGAGAGAGAGAGAGAGAGAGAGAGAGGAGAGACAGAGACACAGAGAGACAGACAGACAGAGACCTTCTTCTGGTAATCTGGTGAAGCTAATGGTCGCTTCAGAATAATGTTTTTCAGATGCAGAAAATAAAGCCCAGAGCACGACGGAAGGTCCCGATCCCACTGAAGCCGGGGTGCGTTTCTCGCGGCCGTCCCCAGCCCCCGGCCCCCCCGGCCCCCCGGCCCCCCGGCACCCCGGCCCCCCCGGCACCCCGGCACCCCCGGCCCCCGGCCCCCCGGCCCCCCCGGCCCCCCGGCCCCCCGGCCCCCCGGCCCCCCCGGCCCCCGGCCCCCGGCCCCCCGGCCCCCGGCCCCCGGCACCCCGGCACCCCCCCGGCCCCCCGGCCCCCCCGGCCCCCCGGCCCCCCGGCCCCCCGGCCCCCCGGGCCCCCGGCCTAAGGAGCCGCCGGGACACTTGCAGAATCCCCGCGACGAGACTCCGGCTGCTCCCGTCCCGCCGGCGCCTCCGAGTTTCGCGGCGTTGAAAACCAAGCTCCTTTAGGCTCGACTTGCTCATTGCGGGCGCCCTCAGCGCCTGGCCCGGGGCGAGGGGCGGCGGGAAGGGAGCTGCCCTCCTCCTTTCTGTTTGCGGGCCCAGGGATGCCCGTTTGTTTCTCTGCCGGGACGGAGACCGCCAGGAAAACCCTATCCCGCCAAGAGAGGGGCAACCAGCCTCCGCACAAAGAAACCCGCCCTCATCCTTGGGGTTTGGGGGGAGGAAGGGGGGATGAGGAGGGGGCAAACGACCTTGGCCCTGGAGCCACCTCTTCCGCCCGAGGGGTGCCAGCCACTGGCCGCCTCTGCTGCTTGTGATCCCTCAGATTGATGGATAGGATGCTCTAAGGGGAAGCAAGGCTGCTACTCCCTCATCACACTTGCCTCTCTCCCTGGGCATCAACCAGCTCCTGCCTCAGCCCCTCATTCTCCAGCACCGCCAACTTTCTGGCCCCTGCCCATGTGCCTCCCTCACCCATGCCTTTCTCCGCATGACTCCTGGTGGGAAACCCCCCCCCCCCAGCACCCCTGGGCTCCACTGAAGGATGGCCCTCTGTACAGGCAGGGCAAGAGCAGAATCATTTGAAAGAATCACCAAATGCAACAAAATCCTCCTTCCCAGGCAGCCTTCCTGTGGGGCAGGGGATGGAGCACTGGCCTTGGAGTCAGGAGGACTGCAGTTCAAATCCAACCTCAGACACTGGACTCTTGCTAGCTGTGTGACCTTGGACAAGTCACTTCACCCTGATTGCCTCACACCCAGGCCCATCTCCAGTTCTTCTGATCTACATCTGGCCACTGGACTTAGATGGCTCTGGAAGAGAAAGTGAGGCTGGAGGCCAAGCACAGCCCCCCCCCCCCAGTCTAGTTCACGTCCTTGTCATGGCATCACCTCCCTGATGCCCTGATGTCAAGCTTTTCTTTGAGGACAAAGGACAAACATCACAAGGAAAGAAAATAAGGAAGAGGAACAGAGAATCGAGAGGCAGAAGGTGCTTTGAGATTCCCCACCCCCATCCAGTGCCCCTTCATTTGACAAATGAAGACACTGAGGTCCAGAAAGAGAAGGTGACTTTGGATTCCAACTCAGAGTGTCTAAATTCATCCAAGTTAGAGGCTCATACTCTGTAGCCCGTGAAAGCAAGTGTCCTTTAAAAATGATTTCTTATTTGTAAAAAAATAAAGGTGATGTTGCCTAACTTAGCCACAGTATTCTGAGTGGGGGAAAGTCTATGCAACTGCAAGACAGAGAGGTAGAGGAAAGAGGATGTTAGAGAGCCAATGACAGTGCAGCCCAATTATAGAGAGCCCCTTGCCCTGCCCTCCTAAGCCAGAGCAGGAGTCTCCACGCCTGTAAGCGGTACAGTGATGACTCCATGGAAAGGTCCCTGGTTCTGGAGTCAGGGATCATGGGTTCAATCCTGTTTCAGTTTCTTAACTTGCTGTTAACTTCCCTATGTTTTATTTGTGAAATGAAGGGTTGCTTTTTATAGTGTTCGCTGGCTCCAGAACAATGTTATTCAGATCTCTCTTATTTTACAAGAGAACAAATTCTTATATTGCACTCAATTTTTATATTTTACACAAATTAATAATAAGAAGAAGACCATTCTTTAAGAATGCCTTCCTTCCTCAATTCACATTACTCAGATGCCCGCCCCAACTGTCTCCCCCTTCACTGCAAACTCACACAAAGAGGTGCCCCTTGTCCTTGCCAAGAGGAAAGTCTTCTACGGATAGCCAGATTCCCATGCCCTCCTGTCTTCTCCAGCAGATTGCCCCCTATTTTTTACCTATTTTTAATCTCTCCCTATCTCCTAGCTACTTTCTTACTCTCTATAAATATGCTCTTGTCTTTCCCATCGTTAAAAACAAAGAAAACACAATAACTCATTCAATCCTTCCATCCCACTAGCTATATATCTACAGTTCTCTTCCCTTTTGTGGCTACACTCCTTGAGAGGGCCATCTTCAGTTAGGGGTTTCCATCCCCTCCCTCTCTTCTGAACTCTTGGTTCAGAGAAGTCTCTGCGGTCTGACTTCTGACATCCTTAATCAACTGTAACTGTCCCTTCCTTAGTCATCAATGATCTCTTAGTTTCCAAATCCAATGGATTTTTCTCCTCTTTGACTTCTTGGGAGCTTTTGTCATAGTCAATCACCTTCTCTTCCTGGACACTGATTCCTCTTCTAGATTCTTATCTCTTTGCTTTCTTGGTTCTCCTCTTACTCATCTGACCACTACTTTTTTCTGTCCTCTCCTCTTGATTCATGTCACATCTATTAACTAGGTGAACCCCCAAACTCTACTCTGGGCCCTTTTTTTTCTATATTTTCTTTTACTTGGCCATGTCATCAGTTCCTCTAAGTTCAATTATCTCCATGTAATGACTGAAATCTTTTGATCCTGGCTATTTTCTGAGCTCTGTTCTTAAATTGCCCACTGTGAGGGACATCCCTCCTAGTTCGCCTCTAGGCATCCCAAACTCAATTCAGAGCTCATTACTTGCCCTCACCCAACCCACACTTCTTCCAAATATCCTTATTTTTGTCAAAACCACCATCATCCTTCTGTTAGATCAGAATTGCAACCTCACTGTCATTCTCTCCTCACTTTTACCCCGTATACCCAACAAATGGCAAAAATCTTGCTATTTCTACTTCCCAGATCTCTCATTCATGTGCCCTTCTCTCCATTAACGAAGCAACTACTCAAGTATAAACTCTCATCCCCTCCCACCTGTGCTAACTCAAGGCGGTTTCCCTGTCTCAAGTCTCTTCCCCTTCAAATCCATTTTTCTAATCAGCTGGTCATCTTTAGAAAGTGTTGATCCGATGATGTCTCACTCTCCATCACCTCCAGAAATGACACAGAGTCTTTGTCATTTAAACCTCTGCTTCAGCTGCCCCCTTCCTACCTTCCTGGTTCTCTTATATTCTATTACTTATTTCCCTACATACAGTCCCATATAGCCAGACTCCCCTATTTGTTCTTCTTTAAACATACTCTTCCATTTCCTCTCACCATGCCTTTGTCCTGATGGTTTCCCATGCCTTAAATACCTGACCTTCCAACCTCTAACTCTCAGAGTCTGGGCTTCTCCTTCAGCAGGCATTTCCCAGTTCCTCAACTGCTAGTATCTTCATCTCAAGGGCTAACCTATATTTGCCCTTTTTCTTGTCTGTCCCTACTTGTCTACAAATCATCGCTCCCATTAGAAAGTGAGTTAGCTTCGTGGCTTGAACCACTGTCATTTTTCTCTTTTTATTTCCACGTTTAATATAGTGATTGATACCTAGGAGGCTTCTAATAAATCATTTGTGATGGACTGGTTTGTTGAATGAAATACTAACCAAATAAATAGGACTTTTTCCTATTTACACCTGAGGGGCCAGATCTTTGCAGCCACAGTGGCCACCACCATGGGCGGGGGGAGTAAAGAGAGACTGGAGCCAGAGAGTTGACTTGCATTATGCAGGTGCTCTGACTTTTAGACCAGCAGCAATGAGCGAGTGATTTGGATGAGGGGGGCGGCACACCTGCCTCATAAAAGCAAAGGCAAAATGTCTATTGCCAAGAGACTCTGCAGGTGTGTGCACCCCACTGTCATAGCCAATGCGCAAATAGACAGATTGTTCTCGGGAACAAGACAAGGTGCCCAGCCTTCCTTTCCAGAAAGAAGCCCAGGTGTTACAGTTCCCTTTTTGGCAGCTATTATCCACAGAAAATAAAAAACTAGTGAAAACATTTGATTTCTATGGGCTAAGAATTCTGAGCTGGAAGACCCAGCCCTCATCATCCATGCCCTTGGTAACCTTAAGCAAGTATCTTCATTTCTTCTGTAAAATCAGAGGGTTAGATTGGCTAACCTCTGAGATCCTTCCAGCTTTAGATTCAGGGTCCTAGGTGTTCCCTTGGGGAATTTACTTGCCCTCTCTAGGCCTCAGTTTCCTCTTTTGTACGATGAGAGGGTTGGACTTGATGTTTTCCAAGACTGGGCCCTTTCAACTATAAAATGATGAGCCTACAATCAATGCCTTGTTCCCTGGGGGATACCTAATGTTCCTTCACACCTGTGATTTCCCTAGTGTAGAGAGCTCAGGTGATAAGCTCACTCCACCAAGGCAGGTGGACACCTGCCCTGTAACTTATAATCTTCAAGAGTTGTTTGAGTCACTGAGATGGTAAGTGACTTATCCAGGATCACACAGTTAGCCAGAACTTGAACCCAAGTCTCCCTGACTCTGGTGACAAGCTCTCTGACCATCTCTCCACACTACCTGTCTGCTAACGATACAATGATAATTTGCCCATGGTTGCTCATTTCCAATGGTCCATCTGTTGCAGTCCCACACAATTCTGAAGAGATGGATCTCTCCATGAGCACAGTAGTCCATTTTTAGCTTCAGAGTCAATCAGCAATTCCCAAGCAAATTTGAGAGGAATCCATGCATTTGGAATGGGGTTGAACCAGGTCCTCCCTGTAGACCCTTTAAACTTGAAGGTTCTATAGATAGGCTGGTCCCCCATATTGACTCCATCCCCCAAAAGAGATTTCTTTGAAAGTTACTTCACCTCCTTTCAAGGTTCAACTCAAGGGTCACCTCCTTTGATTCACAAGTGGCTGGTACCATTCTCTTCTGAACTGAGTCTGTGTTTCTTTTGTCTATATCTACCTATATTTATCTGAGGCTCAGTCAAATGTAAACTCCTTGAGGACAGGGACTATTTGGTTTTTGAACTGGTAATACTAGCACCTAACACAATGACTGGTCCATAGGGATGGAGAATAGGCATGGGATCTGTGATGTCTGTCCTTAGTGTAGGGCGTTTCCAAATGAGGAAACTCCCCTCCCAACACTGGTCTTCTTATTTGCATGCAATTTCTAATGCCATAATTACCTAGAATACCAGGGAGGTTCCACAGTATGGATCAGAGGGGTCATAAACCCAGTTCTTCCTGATCGAGTATCCATTCACATTCCACGTTGCTTTTTATCTTTTGGGGGTGAACCACGGAGGTCTTCCCCCAGTCCTGTCCGTGGAAATAGAGTACAAGTGGACAGTGTCTCCAGGAATAGCGAGCCATTCTCTTTGGACACTCACACCCTTTCATAGAAACCAACTAAGAATCCCTGTTCATATAGGCCCCTTGGCAAGAGGCCAGAACTAGACACTGGACGTTTTTTTGACCTACTTCATATACAAATGCTTTTAGAGGAAATGAAAGGAAAACTGTCTGGGTCTCTATACCTTTGCTTCCCCTCCTCCTCAAAAATAGGCCATCTATAGGCTTTAATCAAGTTACATAGTGGGTGTTTATTGATTGGGATCATATGGGCTAAGGTCCCCATTTTATCTGGACCAATTTTGTAGATGATTGCATTTCTGGGGAAAATCTCTTTCAGGTTCTAGATGACAGCCCCCAAAAAGGTCTGGAACCCAGTCACCTTGTAAGTTGTAAATTATGATAAAAATGGAAAGTGTGGTTATCTCTTTGGAGAGTGCCTCGGGCCACATTTGGTGAATTAGAGCCCTATACCTGTCAATTATAAATCAGCAGGACTATTCACCAAGAGAGACCACTGACCTTTTTGTGTAAAACAAAAAGGTATCGTCCAGCATCCTAGAAATCACTTTTTAAGAACCTGGAAGAAAAATAACCCTTGTTGGGCCATTAAACTGTCCGTAGCAATCAAACAATGGGAAGTCCCTTTAGAATCAGCACCTATCACCCTGCTCTGATTTTCAACTTTATTGAATTCACTCTGCTAATGATGCGAAAATCTAAGCCTGCTTGGAGGTGATTTTTGAATAGGGGAAGCCCAATTACTGAGTTGTTATAGAACTCTGGAAGCTTAAGTCTATCACGGCTTTGAAACCTCCTGGTGTTGGACATCTGAAATCATCATTATTTTAGACTTCCTTCAGTTTCCTCCACTGGGATCCTTTTCCATTGATGAAAGGTTTCCATTCCCAGATCCTTCAAAACCCAGCTCAGATGCCTTCTCCTACAAAAAGCCCAATCGAATTCTCTGTCCCCAACTCTCTCTCTCTCTCTCTCTCTCTCTCTCTCTCTCTCTCTCTCTCTCTCTCTCTCTCTCTCTCTCTCATTCCCTCCCTCTCTCTCTCCAGAGAATTAAGGAAACTTGGAAATAGGGGAGGTAAGGAGGTAAAGAGAGTAATGGCTTCTCTCTGGGGCATGTTGAATTTAAGATGCTTATGGGCTGTGAGGTGGTAGTATCCAACTAGTACCCAGTGGTATGGAATAGCAACTTGGGAGAGAATTGCAAAATGTCAGAGCTGCAAGCAAGAGCCTCCATTCCACCATCTCCATTTAGACACTTGGTTCTTGACACCAGGACCAAAAGTTGCTTAACTGCCTCCCCCGCCCCAATTATTTCTAGATTATTCTCTGGAGAGTCAAAGACAAAAAGTTTAATCCTTGGTGCCTTTCAAGCTCCTGAAGGTAACCCTCTTCTGGGTTCCTTGGGAACCTTCCCTTCTCCCTGATAAATATTCAGTTTCTCTAACTCTTTGTTCTATTGTAAGAACGTGAACTCATAGTTCCTGGTTACCCTCTTGGGATGTTCTCCAGATGGTCAATGTCCTTCCTTCAGTGTGATCCTCAAGAGTAAGTTCAAGACTCCCAGTGAGATCCAAATGTGTTGGGATGGTCACCTCCAAGTCCTGGACAGTAAATCTGAGATCACATCAGAGCTGCCTTCCAGAATTTGAGAGACTATCAAGGGAAGAGGATTAACAAAGGGATCCTTGACCCTTTGTGTGTCCTGGACCCCATCCAACAGGCCCTTCTCATAATCATGTTACCAAATACCTAAAATAAAGAAACTAATTAGAGTGAAATGCAATAGCCAAACTCTATTCTTTAAAAAACTAATTCTTGGGGGCGGCTAGGTGATGTAGTGGATAAAGCACCGGCCTTGGAGTCAGGAGTACCTGAGTTCAAATCCGATCTCAGACACTTAATAATTACCTAGTGGTGTGGCCTTGGGCAAGCCACTTAACCCCATTTGCCTTGCAAAAAGTAAAAAAAAAAAAAAACCCAATTCTTGGACCTCAAGGTTAAAAACTTCTGAATTAGGGGCGGCTAGGTGGTACAGTGGATAGAGCACCAACCCTGGAGTCAGGAGTACCTGGGTTCAAATCTGCCCTCAGACACTTAATAATTACCTAGCTGTGTGGCCTTGGGCAAGCCACTTAACCCCATTGTCTTGCAAAAAAAACTAAAAAACAAAACAAAACAAAAAACATCTGAATTAGAAGCAGGGCACATTTCAGCTAACTAGAGAGGAAATTTCCCTTACCATTCCAGAGGTCCCAAAGCAGAATGGGTTGCTCCCAGGAGTTAGAAGGTTCCTGCCAGCTGAAATCTTCCAGCAAAAGCTGGAGGTCCAACTGTCAGGGCTGCTAGGTAAGGGATCTTTGTACAAGTGAGCATGAGACCACCCACTGAAATTCTAGATTCTGCAAAAATCTATTGTAGTAAGCAAATATCTTGGGACTAATTGAGCAGCTTACTAAAAATGCAAACTTGAGTATTTGGGAAAGAGGGGGTTGTGAAAGGGCAATAAGGTTTGCAGGTCCCCAGGGTCTGCCTCTAATCCAGGCTGAGTCTCAGGAGATTTCTAGTCCAAATTCTCTGCCTATTATTATGAGGAACCATTAAAGACAAATCCGTTTCTTATAGAATCTCAAACAACTATATCAGAGCTCCATTGCCCATTCTTTGGCCCTACTGAGCAGGAAAAAGTGGAAAGGGAGGTCACTTTGAACTGGCTTTGAGATTCGCTCGAGGTTGGAGCCAGGGTGATGAATTTTTAACCTCCCATAAATCAAATCAGAGAAATGGACAAAGACTGAGCTTCCTGTACCTCACCCAAAATAGGCACTGTCTTTGTCGCTCAAATGCTTCCAATTTCCATACTTAATCTCAGATAAAGGAAGAGCTGGGATATTTATATTTGGTTCCCAAAACATAACATGATACAGCACATGTAAATAGTTTACCTAAATCATCATTACCTCCCGGCTTCCATTCAAAGAGAAGGGTTACAGATAGGGCCAAGCCAACATAAGTAGAAGACTGGAGTCAACCCTGGGGCCCTGAGGTTCTCTTTAATGTCCTTTGTCCACAGATACTTCAATATCATTCAATTTGATTGAATGAGAACTAATCAATCAATCGACATGCATTAAGACCTACTAGGTGGCAGGCAATGTCCTAATTAATAGACATTTATTGAATTCCTACTCTTTGCTAGGCTAGGGATACCAACACTCCCCCCCATGTCAAGTTGTCTTAGGAAATGAGAATATTTTGCTTGTAACGATGAGTTTTGTAGGAAGAGTGAGGGCTGTGGAAAGGCACTAAACTTGGAGTGTAGCGCTTGACATTTTCTCCACCTTTCAATTTTGTTAAACATTTGAGTTTGAAAAATAAATTGGGGCAGTTTGGAGGTATTAAAAGAATCAATCCAGTCCGCTTTTTCTTCCTCTGTTCCAATTCCAGGCTCAACTCTGTTAATTAGCAGACCCAGTTGTCTATACTGGTAGATGGACTTGGTGGATTGGCCATTCAGCTGCTCATCATGGTTTGCCCAACAAGTCTTTTTCAGTTCATTTAGTTTTTTTTTTCTCTATATAGATGCTTAAACCAATTTCCTTCAGGAAATCAGAACAAGAGGTTGGTTTCTCAACAACTGGTAACTTCAGACTCTCCTATAAAGAAAGGGTTCATTTATATTTAGTATTGAGGCTATGGTAGGGTCCAGAGGTCTTTGGCCTGTTTCTCATATGTCAATCAAATTGACCATTTTATTTAGGATTATCATAGGAGTCTAAATTTAGAGTTGTCTCTTAAGGTCATTGCTCAATCTTCTCATTTTGACAGAAGAAGAACCTGAGAGTAAGAGAGAAGAGGACAAGATGGTGTTATACCATAGATGTAGATTGGAAAAATTCTCAGGGGCTTGCAGGAACAGCCCCCTCATTTTGCCATTGAGAAAATGGAGGATCATAGATTTAAAACTAGAAAAGCATTCCAGTCATCTTTCACATTTTAAAATTAAGGAAACCAAGACCTGGGGAGAGAAATTGCCTTTTTCCTTTCCACCTTCTGCATTGAACTCTCCAGGTAACAAAATATTTGCTGAATTGATTTGGAGATTCCTGCCCATCTCTTTGGGGAATTGTGCTTCTCCTTCATTCTTTTCATTCTCTCTTCTTAAACCTCCCCCAGAAGACTGGATATCAGGAAACCATAGGCCACCCTTCTTTGGAGATGGAGAGCTACATAATGGAAGGGATGCTGAGCCTTGAATAAGAACCCTCAAGCCTCCTCCTATCTCCACTACTAACAGCATTCTATGACTCACCATCTCCCTAAGCCTCAGTTTCCTCATCTATAAAATGAGACAAGTTGGACTGGACTGACTTCCCTGGCTTCTTTTAGGTCCCTCTTTTATAGGAAACCTTTCCCAACTCACCCACCCCCTTCATTCTAATGCCCTCCCCTCTTAGTCATTTCCTATTTATCCAGTATATATCTCCTTTGAGCATAAATGTTTGCTTTCTGAAGGCGGGGTGGCCTTGGGCACCATCTTGTTTCATTAGTAATTATTACAGAGCCTAGCATATAGGGCACACTGAATAAATGAAAATAAATGAAATGAAAATGAAAAAAATAAATGAAAAAACTATTGACTGACTGATTGATGGATTGGATGACTCCTGAGTTTCCTTCCATTCCACATTTTTGATTCTAAGACAAAAACAGATATTTTAAGGCCTGTCAGCTCCAAGTCTATAATTCTATAATTTCCCTGACTTTTATACTTCAATAGAACACAGAGTCTTGCCCTCTCAGGAGCATTTGTGTTATAAGCTGTCCTTCTGATTAATGGAGCAAGAAACTTCACAGGTAAAGGAACTCCAAGCATCAGCACTATGAGGAGAAAAAGGCTTCCCAGGCTCTCCAAATCACACAGCACTGTGCTGACTTCCCCAATCCACAAGGCTCCTGGAGATAAAAGAGTCATTCCTGTGATTCTCCAGAGCAGTAGAGATGCAGAGACCTCCAACAGTCCAACCCATTTTGCAAATGAAAATCCTGAGTTTCAGGGAAGTCAGTCCAGTCCAACAGAATCTCAGATTGGACCTCCTTGTCATCCTAGGGATTCTCAAAAGTCTTCTTAAAAGCACCACAATTGGGGAATCTTCCTGACTCCAGGTCTGGCACTCTACCTACTGTGCCACCTGGCTGCCTGGGCACAAAATAAGCATATTTTCTAATCTATCTTCCTATCTAGCTACTTGGCTGGCAACTATCTCTCCATCCAACTATCCACTGACCTGTCTACCAACGTATGGCCCTAAAGCAGAGGTTCTGGCCCCCTTAGTTAGTCACTCTTAGGAAGCCTATGGACCCCTGCTCACTGGTCAGAATCATGTTTTAAAATGATCAAATAAAATATATGAGAGTATTAAGTGAAGTGAAGTTTACTACATTATAATTAATGAAAATAAATAATAAGTTCACAAACCCCAGGTGCAGAACCACGGATTGAGGGGTAGAAGGGATCGGAAAGCTTATGGAGTCCAAGCTGTGATATTGAGCCTCCAGTCCAGAGACATGAAGGGATTTACCCAAGGTCACACAGTCAGAGAGTCAAGGTTCAGCCTCTCAAGGGCTATCAGCTCATTCCATAGTCTCTTGAAGTTTCTTCTCCCCAGTTAGTAATGGCTCTTGGCTGGAGCAACAGGAAGGCTTCTCTCTGCCTCCAGCTAGGGTGAGAGAAGCCCTGGTTGAGATAAAGGCTCCTTGAGGAGGTCAGGCCACCTATGCTCCTCAGGAAGGTATCCCAGGCCCATTCTGGACCAATGCCCTGAGCTAGAAGGAGCCCACAATGAGCTATCAGACTTGGAGGCACCAGGGCCTAGGCTCCACCTAAAGGAAGACTCTTCAAGTTGCTTGAAACATTGCTCTGCTGTTTGCGATGTTACTCAAGCTCCCCCTCTGAATTTTCAGGAAAAAGCAACCTTCCCATATTCAGGCTCACACACAAGTAATGAACAACTCCTCCAGGGGGGCAAAGCTAGAATACAGAGGATCCAACTGACCATTGGGTCCATCCATCCATCTTCTGACTGAATGACTTCTAGAAATCCATCACTCACTGTGTGCCAGGTCCTATAGAATTGAACCCTGAATGTGTTGCCCACCCTGAGAATCCCCTGGATGGTTTAAATTGAAGTGGTCCCAGTTGTCATTCTTTTGGTCAAACAAAATGATCCAATTACAGGAGACTTCAGAGGAGTCTTTGAAGTGGTCAGCCCATCCATGACATAGATCAGGCCATATTCCCAATGGCCCCCCTGTTAGCATAGCCAGGAAGTATATATAGACATTGGGCAAAGATGTGAAAAAAGTCCAAATGTAACAGTGTCACAGTGCTGTAACGAGAATTGGGTCAATGGGATCTCTGAAATGGGAGGACAGTGACATGGGGGAAGGATTGTACCTTGGTTCATGCTCTTGAGTGGTCTGTTGCATGACTGACCCTTGCTGGTCACCTCTAGGATCCTATGATATGTGACCCTCTCCCAGAGTCTCCCTTCCTCACCCATCTGTGAGGGCCCCATGGAAAGAATATTGGGTTGGAGTCAGGACCTACATTCAGAACCTGCCTTGGCTCTTTTCTATTTGTGTGACCTCAAGTAAGTTTCTGAACTGATCTAGGCCCCAGTCTCTCCATCTGCCCCTGGACTGGGTGAATTTTAAGACCTTCTAGCTTTAAATGTGTGATCCTATGAACTCCAGAACAGTGAGAACCAGGCTCTTCATGAAACAAGCTGCCCCCTCACCTGACCCACATTCCTCTGTTTGAGCAATCCACTGCACACCCCCATTTCCTCCTCCTCAGACTCACTTATAACTAGTTATAGCTCTAAGGCATTATGAGATAGTAATTACAAGGTACAAGGATATCATTACTCAGATGTCATCTGCAGGTCTTGAACCTGAAAAGGTAACTCAATGCAATAGAAAAGAGACTAATGGATCTGTGCTGGTCTTGTCCCCAGGACTAAATTGTCCTGTGACTCCAAGTCAGTCCTGATCCTCTCTAGACCTCAGTTAGCCCATCTAGAAGGCAGAGGATAGATTTTTCTTGGAGATCCCTATTAATTGAAATCCCTTAACTATTGGAGATGGGCTTTTACTAAACACTTCACCTTGTAGTCTGGTCTCTAGCTTTTGACCAGTACCATAGTTTGGGAGCTACATAATTGGATGTCCTGAGAGAATAAAAACTCCTCGAAGGCAGGAGCTTATTCATTTCTATCTTTGTATTCCCATTGCCTAGCTGTTGCCTTGCTTATGGTAGACATTTAGGGAACATTTGTCAACTTGCTGGGGCATCTTGAATGGTCCTGAATCCCAACCAAACCTAGAAGATCATTGAGTCCATGACCCCGAACTCCAAGGCTCCTGGATAGACTTGAGCATGATGACTTGATGACAGCTCTGTGGGTTCTATAAATACCTTAGCACCATTAGTGAGGTGCTCCTGAGATTTCCCAGACAGGGTTAGCCCAAGAGAGCACAAGCCTCTTATTCAGAGCACAGTCCAAGTAGAAACATGTTGGCGCCATAACTGACATGGGGTAATGCCACTGGTTTCCTCTAATTGGTTTGAGGATGTTTCACAATCTCCAAATATTGCTAGAACTATTTCCCAGAGGAAGTCATCTGATGACAAATTAAAGGAAAAGGGGACAGGAGAAAAGGAAGATAGGGAATTGTTTATTGCTGATTATCTTGTTGATCCACGTGATTCTACCCTTAAAAAAAGAAAATCAGAGTTGGGAATCATCTAATGTTGCATATATTTGAATACACTGGTAGCTCCATATATCAGAGTAGAGTTACGCTTATGGTAGGAGCATCTGGGATAGAGTCAGGAGAAGGCATTTACATGCCCTATGGATGACTGGGCAATTGCAACAACCATATATTACTGTTCTCCAGACCAAAAGTTGGCTGAAGTTCTAAGATTTGTACATTGTCATTCAGCCTACATATTCCAGAGGTAAAACTTGAACCCAAGTCTTCCTGGCAATGCTCTATCCACTCCACCATCCTGCAATTGCAAATTCTAATGGGTGACTTTAATAAACTGTGAAAAGACATGAATAAAAATCACTTTTATGAAAAAACCCAGATGGGTCATGAACGATCTTGATATGGGGAGGAAGTATGCACTCTGCTACTGAGCCACCTAAGGTGTTGCTAGCTACACATCACCCTGTCTTGGAAGCCTTTTCATGATCAATAAAACAAGAGAATTGAAGGAGATAACAATTGAAACCCCTTTGAGCTCTAAATCTATGACCTAATTTTTCTGGCAAAGAGACAAACTCTCCCAGTGGCCCCATGAAGTCAGTGTAAGGGTGCAACTAGGCTACTAAATAATCCCCAAGGAAGATTCCAAAGAAATCACTGTATTACAGTATTTACAACATCTCTGTACATAATTTTATAGACCCTTGGGCAAGATAGCTCAGGACAAATACAGTGCATATTATTCAGCATCACTTCAACAACTGAAGAAGCATCTTTGGCTTAAAAGACCTTGTATATCCAGTTTCCCTGTTCTAGAAGAGAACAAACCGATCATAAAAGCAAGGCAGATTTGTGGCAACCTTAAGAGGAAGGATTTAAGACCATCTTCCAAAAGAAAGGAATAGGTCAGGGCCATTTCCCATGATTACACCCAGCCACCCAGTGCTTACCGTGACAGATTTACTTCTGTTTTATAAGGAAAGGAGAATGGGATTCTCTCATGCACAAAGCAGACGAGTCTGGGGAGAGTTTGATTAATTAAGCAAGATAACTCATCACTGAAAAGCTTCCACGGTTGGCTAAAAGGAGCACCATGATTCAAGACGGCCCCAGTACTGCAAGATGCCAGAGAGACTGAAATAGAGAGCAGTGGACATCTGGGGCTGAACCACTCCAAAATAAGCTTTGTTATTTTTATTTTTAATGATCTGCTGCATTTTCTTGGGATGGGCAAATTTCACCAGCAGAGAATGAGTTCCTTAAGCTGTTTTCCCAGGCCTAGAAAAGAATGACAGTCCCCCAGACACCAGACACCAGAACAGGACCCATTTGCCATTGATGGACCAATGACATCCATTCAAAACAACTTATTTTCTAACTCAATGCAATGAATATTTATTACATGTTTCAGTCTAGAAAATCTTAGCGCAGAAATTTTTGTGGAAAAAGGAAAGAATTTGGAGTCTGAGAACCCAGGATCAAATCCTGGCTTTGGGTAAAGCAAGGCAAAGGGAAGGGAAGAAACATTTAGAGTATCTACTATGAGCAGCTTACAAATAGGATCTCATTTGACCCATCACAACAACAACCCTGGGAGGAAGGACTTCCTATGATCCCCAATTAAACTGAGGCAGAATGGATTTGTCACTTTGCATCTCCAAGAATTGAACTGGTCAAGTTTCCTTCCCCCTCTTTCTTTCAAACAGATGTCCTCCCATCATCCTCATCTGTTCCAGGTGTAAGGTGGTCTTTCTATAGCCTCTCTATTTCAAGAATGCTCTGATCCAAATTCTCCTGAGACCTGAAAAGGCTCATTTCAGCCCCAGTTGCAGATGATTCCTTCCTATTGTGGTTCTTTAATTATGATTGTTGCTATTTATCTTCATCATCATTATTTCAGTGATGTTGCTAAGACTATTTGCTTACTCAATATTTACTTGTTGAATTATAGAATGGGAGAGCTGGACGAGAGTCCTTGGAGAGTTGGCTGGTTCAACTCCTTCATTTTTCAGATGAATTAATGGAGCTCAAAGGGAAGACGTGACCTGGTCACCTTTACAGAGCTAACAAAACTGAGTTTGAACCCAAGCCTCCTGGTTTCCAGGCTTTAACATCCTCTTTCCAGTTTTTTTAAACTAATCAACAGCAAAGACAAGTTTATTCCTGTACCGAAGTCAGAGCAAGGCCTAGAGAAAAGCTTTTCTCTTTCCTGGGCAAAGTTGTAGCAAATTTGCTACAACAGATCAAGGGATGCCCAGGAAGTGAGAAAGTGAACAGTAAGAACCCGGCTTCATTCAGCTTCTCAAATAGAGTGCAAGTTCCTTGAGGGCAGGGACAGTTCCATTTTTGCTCCTGGATCCCCTCGATCTTTCACAGTCCCAGCAACAAGGTAGGGGCTTAATGACGATGTTGGTCCTTTGTACTAGAAAACCATGACACCAGAGAGGTGATGAGGCACCAGTCTCACTTTCTCCTCCAAAGCCATCTGGGGCCAAGAGCCAGATAGGCATCAGGATGACTAGAGATGGCCCTGGATGGGAAGTAGTCAGGCAATCACTCAGGGCTTAATAAATGGAAGCTGATTGACTAATTATATATGCTAATTGTTTGCACCAATAGGATTTGAAGACCTCATTCTCAAGGTCATTGTGCCACTGTATCCTGAGGCCCTTCCCATTGGCAGATCTTGGGTAGCTCTGTCTTGTCTTCTAAGCCCAATGTTTTTTTTCCATTCTGGTCATCTGTTTGTCCTGCAAGAGAGAATGAGGCAGCTTGGAGTTAGATTTATGGAGGCCAATTGGGAGCCAGAGCTTCTGCACGTGGATTTTGACTCTGCTATGTAATATTTACATAACTATTGCCAAATTATTCAATAATTTGGTCAAGTCATCCCTCCAGGCCTCAGTTTCCCCATCTGTAAAATGAGGGACTCTGAAGTCTCTTCTACCTCTAAATCTATGGCCTTGTGGTTGGCCAGGTCTAAAGCTCATCTCTCTCATCCTCCACTCCATGTCCACTTCAAAATCCACCACCCAGGGGCGGCTAGGTGGTGTAGTGGATAAAGCACTGGCCCTGGAGTCAGGAGTACCTGGGTTCAAATCTGGTCTCAGACACTTAATGATTACCTAGCTGTGTGGCCTTGGGCAAGCCACTTAACCCCATTTGCCTTGCAAAAACCTAAAAAAAAATACAAAATCCACCACCCGCTTCTTTTTCTTCTGAAGATTTTCTTATTTTTTTAGAGGTGGTTCAGCAGACAAAGTGCTGGTCTTAGATTCAAGAAGATATGAGTTCAGATCTCACCTTTGAATCACTAGTTCCGTGACCCTGGGCAAATCATTTCACCTCAGCCTGCCTCAGTTTTCTCATCTGTTAAATGGA
This sequence comes from Macrotis lagotis, assembly GCF_037893015.1. NCBI lineage: Eukaryota > Metazoa > Chordata > Mammalia > Peramelemorphia > Peramelidae > Macrotis > Macrotis lagotis. The sequence continues at coordinate 268,180,508 of NC_133662.1, read as the reverse complement.
GATAACAATAGCCCCTCCCTCCCAAGGTTGCTATGAAGATCAAATGGGATCACACATATCAAATGTTAGGCAAACTTTGGAGTGTTATATAAATGCTAGCTCTAAGGAACACCGTTTTAGAGGGGGAGGAGACCCTTGAGACCATCTAGGCCAATGTCTTTCTATCAGAGAAGCACCAAGTCACAATGAAGTGAGCACTGGACTCAGTGCTAGAAAGAGCAGGGTTCAAACCCCATTTCAGACACTACTAATTGTCTCATCTGTAAAATGGGGCAAGGGCTTGCCCCTACTTCGCTATTTTGAGCATTGAGTGAGCTAAGGCATGAGAAACACCTTCAACATACTTTAGAAATGTTTGATATTATGTGAGATCTGAGCAAACCAAGGACCAGTGGAATGAAGAAGAGAAAGAAGGAACAAGTATCAGAACCAGGGTTCAAACCCAGGCCTTCTGACTCCAGCCCTCTTTCCTTCTCCCCACATCACATGGCCTCTTAGTTTAATTTTCATCCTCATTGACCTCTTCACCAAAGGTATCCAGAATGATGACCCTCCTCTTTCACCCCAAAGGTGTAAACCAAGCATATCTGAGCCTCTACAGCACCAATGGGATAAGTCTTGACCCATCTTGCCTGTGCCCCAATAGCTTGGGGCTGGGGTGACTGAGTGGAAACATCCTCTTTCCTCCTGCCTCTTCCTGCCTCCTCCTCTCTGCTGACCTGAGGAAGAGGCTGCTGAGGGGACATTCTTCACAAGTGGCCCAGCTGGGGCTTGGAAGGGCAACATGATCCCATCATTGACCAGATTCACCCCTCCCCAAAGTACTTTGCTCCCTTCTTCAGCACACTGGGACATCCACAATTGGGGTTCTCAGCTCACCCAGCAGAGCACCATGGCTGGGCTTCTATGTCTCTGGGCTCATGGAGTTCAAATGTTCAATATTTCTTAGCTGTGGAATCATGAACTGATCCTCAGTTTCCTCATTTGTAAAATGATTATTAAATGAAATGATTCGGCGAGCATTTATGAGCTGCTTACTGTAGAGGGGCCCTGGAGCTACAGAGACAAAAATGAGATCACTTCTACTTGGAGAACTGATATTTGGTTGGAGGCCGGGGAAAAGAGAAGATGACATTTATACAGATAAATAAATGAAGAAGTGCAAAGCAAATCCAAGCTCATGTTGTAGAGTACGGGTGAGCATTAAATGGGGAAATCAGCAAGGGCCTCATGGAGTCATGGGCACCAGGAATTCTCAGAGGTGGACGTGGGGGAGCCCATTCCAGCCTGTGCATGGTGGTGGGAGATGCCAGCTCACTAGTCAATGTGCGGGACTCTGCAGCTCAACAGAATAGGGGGAGACTCTCAGAGATGGAAGGGCCTCATCTGGAATGGCGTCAAAAGCCATCAACCCCAGTGGTCATTTATAGAACACGTCAAGGGTTGCAAAGACCTCTAGAGCAATTGCCTCACTGACTCAGTTCATCCAATCCCCTTCTTTGACTAATGGGGAAGATGAAGTTTAGACAGGAACAAACACATCAAATTGATGGACATCCCCTCTTATTGGTCTCATCATAACCACATGAGATGACATTATTGTCACCTTGTTTTGGGGAAACATTAGGAAAAGAAACTGTTGTACTTGCCCTAGTAATACTTCCCAAGAAGGAAGAGTCTGAAATAGGATTGGAAGCCACATCCTTCAGACTTTGAAGTCAACAGGTGCTCTAGCCACCACATTGCCTGTATGTAAAGAGGGTCCCGGGATCAAAGTCTTTAGAGCAAAAGGAACCTTCAAGGTTCCCCAGTTATACCTATCTATCTATCACCAAGCATGGACTAGGTGTTTGCTCTGGGCCATATACCATCCTTGGGACTGTCAGCAAGATGAAACTGCCCCACCCCTCAGGAGAGAATCAATCGTGTTGAAGAATCATCATCCAAGTCTACAGAGCTAGCGACCAGAGCTGGACTGGAACCCAGATCTCCTGGCACCCAATCCAGTGGACCTTCCCCCACCTCATTCTGTTTGTCTAGTTCCCCCAGACAATGAATTCACTCTGTCTTAAGCAAAGAGCTTTGGTAAGACTGAGAGATATCTATGGGTTCATCTGAATGGCAAACAGGCATTCCATCCCATTCAAGAATACTGAAGCAGAGTAAGTCAAATCATCAAACACCCCCCCTTCACCAGCAAGGCCTTCTGGATGCCCCTGGGTCATTCTGAGCCTCTAGCCAAGCCTGGAGTCAGCATGTACACGTCTCTAAACTCCCTCCCCCCCTTCCCCAGAGTCAGGATAGACTCCTTAGCTCCAGAAATAGCCATTGTTTTCCAATCTGGGGTTGATTCTTCACTCTCCTAATACCAGACTCTGGACTGAGGACATTCAGTCCAGGTGGCCACTCAAAGTTAGTCCAATACATTTACCCAGGAGGCTCTGGTTTAAGTCTACCACCCAAACTTGTCCTCCATGTTCAAGCAACTGTTACTTCCAAGGTTAGCCCAGACCTAGCATGATGAGTAGGCCACCATCTTTGTCACCTTTGTGGTGTAATTTGAGAGGCTCTGACTTCTGACGTGGGCATAGTCATGACTTGACTTGTACCTTTCCTGATTCTCTTAACTGCTAGTGCCACCTTCAAATGTGTGCTTCCCATAGATTTGTATGTGTTCACTTTGTTTCTCTGATAGAGTGGAAACTCCTAGAAGGCAGGGTCAGATGGGCTCTGGTCAGAAGAAGAGGCAAAGAGTGAGGGCTGATAAGATCAGAGTTTTAGGAAAATAATTTTGGTGTTTTGTGGAGAATGGATCAGAGAGGAGAGAGGCTAGAGGCAGGGAGATCAAGAAGAAGGTTTTTGGAACAGTGGAGGTGAGAGGGGCTTAGAGTCTAAAACAGGGCAGTGATCCCAGGAAGAGAGAGAGAAGGGGACACAAGAAATATGGAATCAAAAAATCTGGACCACTAATTGGATAGAAGGGACAAGTCACTGAAGAATCAGTATTGATTCTTGGGAAGAGGGCTAGGATTGGATGAGGAGATTGAAATGACTATAAGATATCTCAGGATGTGGAATAGATCATTGGTGATGTAGGACCAAACTTTGGGAGAGAGGTGGACACATAGACAATCACAGACAGAGAGAAAGTGCCAGAGAAACAGAGAGAGACATACAGACAGACAGACAGAGACAGACAGAGAGACAGATAGACAGACAGACAGAGAGAGAGAGAGAGGAGAGAGAGAGAGAGAGAGAGAGAGAGCCAGAGGATAACCCTAGGACAGAGATTTAGAAGATGACCAGTTATGTTTGATCTGAGTCATAAGATCAAAAGGTGGAGAAGCTAAGAGGAGTTGGCACCCAAAGGAACCAGTCCACCAACAGGCTTTGCTAGCAAAGTGCAAGAGTTACAAAGTCAACGAATGACCCCATGTCTTCTCTTAAATAGATTTTGCTGTAGAATCAAGGAATAGAAATAATGAACTGAAGCCAAAAGTCCCCAGAGCTCTTACCTGTCCCAGGAGGGAAGAATTCTAGTCAATAGACCAAATGTACAGGAAAACAGAGACATGGCAAGTGTTTTGTTTGGCATGAGAAGAAGAGATGTTAGAAGAAGAGGCCAATTTCTTGGCTAAGAGCCATGGTGTGGGAGGGTGGTTTAACCACAAGTCGCCTCCCTTGACGTGGTCCTTGTGATGTGGAAGGCAGAAGATTCATGGGGGTGATGTCAGTTTGAGTCATTCCTGAGATGGCTCCTGAGACCCTCTTCCTTCCCTCCCAGATGAACACAAAGTGTACAGTGTGCAGAGAGCACAAGCGGAGTTAAGATCCAGACTCACCCTAAGAACTCGAATTGTGACCTCCCAGTCTGCTCCCCACTCCTGATGTCTACAAGGAGGGAAGCAAGACCAACCCAACAAGACAAATACAAGACCAGGAATGTGGCAATGGTCAGTGCCATGTGGTTCATTCATCAAAGTAAATGGTCCTCACTTCTGTTTTAACTCATGGCGAGGCTCAGAACAAAATTGAAGAGTAGATGAAGGTGATTTTTATTGACTCCTTTCTTACAACACTCTCTCCCTCTCCTCTTCCCAGCTACCCAGTGACCTCAAGTTTCCCTTTTTTATCTAAGGTCAACAATTATTGACTCCTACACCCAGGGGACACCATTCTAAGGATTGTTCCATGTTAAGAAATTGCTCATCTATCTTCACCCCCATATCTCAACCCCAACTTTCAGTTTGGAGGAGAGAAAAGAAGCAATAAAATTGTATTACTCTATTCCAAGGTATGAATGAGTGATTTATTTTAATCCTTCCAGAAAGTACTTGAACTTTAAGCTAGAAGCTTGTTAATTTAAATGATTCTCTGATGTCTCAGGGAAGGGAATAAGGATCATTTCTGAGACTCGGGAGCCATGCCACAAAACCCTCATCCGTCCTTTCCCTTCCAAGGCCAAAAGATTGAATAGTCTGGTTTTTCAAAGTTATTGGTATCAGGGAATTTCCAAATTGGGACATTTTCTATACCAATGTAGGGGTATCCTTTTATAACTTATATTCTTAGGAGATTGCCTGGAGCCAGTCTTTTCAAATAAGAAAGGAACACCCAAATCACACCTAAAAATCCCTGCAGACCCCAGATTGACTTAGAATATGACCTGTTCATATTATAGAAGGTTTATGATATTTTAATTCATTTTGGTCAATAATTCCCAATTATATTTTAATATGGTTTGGATCACACTTGGGAGCATTATGGGCCCCTTGAGCCCAGTATTTGACACCTCTGGCCGAGAGTGCTGAGAAGCTGCATGGCCTGAACAGGATCACACAAACATTATCGTCCAGACGTGGGTTTGAACTTCAGGTCAAATATGTATTCACTCCATCACCACTGTCTCCTGAAAAAAGAGGTTCCACACTTAGCCCATCCCTTTGGAAATAGCGACAGTGGGCAATACTATGAGAAGGGCAATTAATCAGTAAATCTTTATTAAGGATCTATTATGTTTCAGGCACTGGGATAAGGTCTAGAGATACAAAAAAGAGATAAAAGACCTTCCCTGCCCCAAAAGAACTGACAATCTAATGGGGAAAAATATGCAAATATATATATATATATATATATATATATATATATATATAATATATACATACATACACATACACACACACACAAAATACACAGAATAGGACATAATTAGTACAGAGAATGCATTAGAATTAAAGGGGCTATAAACCTCTTCCCACATCCTCTCAGAATGGAATATTCTTCTAAATGGAGGAGAAACAACCTCTCCTTTTGATTCAATCAATTTTTGAGTAGCGATCCATCCTTGTGCTTCTGATAGCTTAGAGCTCTTGAGGCAAACTCTGAGCCCTGTGAAGGTGGATGGTGGTTTTGAGTTCCCCGGGCACTACACAGATCCACCCCCTAACATGACTTCTATTCAGGAAATGAGAAAGTCTTTCCTTTATTAAAACAAAAGTTGCTTGAAAGACCAGAAGATTGAGTTGCCCTGATTTCATTCACTAGGCAAGGAAAAGTTTAGAAGACTGCCTGCAGGTTTGATTCATTATAATTGCTATCTGGTGTCATGAAATAAATGAGATTAATTTGCCCTGCAAAAATCTTTGGCATGTACAGAAAAATATTTTATTATTACAAACTAGAGGAATTTTAATAGCTTCCCAAAATGCCATATTAATGATTACATAAATGAGCAATAGAGAAGTATGTATTTCCAGTAAAAGCTGACCCAAGTTGTTGAAAATCCTTGAGACCTGCCATTTTGGCATAGTTTTGTGCATCAAGGCCTGTCATGGAAAAAAACAGAAGTCTCTCTCTTGACACGACTTCTCTTAAAGGAGAAAGTTCTCATGCTCATGGTCAAATGACTAGGAACCTTATCAAGGTTTAAGAAGCCTGCTAAATACAGACCACCATCTCCCTGATTACCAAAGTCCATCTTCTTTCATTCATAAGGATACTGCTTTCCATGGTTATCCAATTGCCTGGTCCTTGTATTCTAGAAAGCTCTACTATCAACCTGGCAGGAATAACTATCCAAATCCCCAAGAGAAATCAACCATTCTCTCCAAGGTGTGCCTGTGAATTTAATTCTGTCAAAGCATCATAAAATCATAGTTAGACTTTTAAAGCTGCTAGGGATCCTATAGCTCATCCCTTTCATCTTATATTGTAAGGTGTGTAGACTAAGGAAAGAGAAATGAAAGTGATGGTGATAACTAATGTTTATATTGTGCTTTGAAAGGTTAATAAGTGTCGTATAGGAGTAGCTAGGTGGCACAGTGGATAGAGCACCGGCCCTGGAGTCAGGAAGATCTGAGTTCAAATCCAGCCTCAGACATTTAATAATTACCTAGCTGTGTGACCTTGGACAAGTCACTTAACTCCCTTGCCTTGCAAAAAAAACTAAAAAAAAAGTGCTGTATATACATCATTTCATTCCAATCTCCTAACACCCCTGTGAGGCAGTTATTACCAGATCCCCATTTGATCATTGCAGAAATGGAGGTTCAAAGACATAGCACATGATAGATAAATATAAAAGAAAAACGCCAAATCCTATGCTCTCTGCTCCAAGCCAGTCCACCTCTCAGTACAGTGGGTGAGGGAATCCTTCAGAAAAGTCTGTGATCATTGGCTACCTTAGGGGAGGGGGTGAAGTAGAGGTAGCAATCCAACCACATTTTCTTAATATTCCCCCCCCCAAATAACTTTAAAATAATGCATCAAGGGGGGACAGCTAGGTGGCACAGTGGATAGAGTAGCAGCCCTGGAGTCAGGAGGACCTGGCTTCGGATCCAGCCCCAGACATTTAATAATTACCAAGCTATGGGGCCTTAGGCAAGTCACTCTTAACCCCAATGACTAAAATAAAATAAAATAATGCATCAAATAGAATTCTGGGGCATCAAAAACAACAAAAGATTAGAATGAGATGTTGTTCAGCCTAAGACATCTTAGGAGATTGGAAGGAAAGGTCCATGCTGCTAAAATAAGGGGCAGTCTGGAACACAAAAAGCTTTATAGAGTGAGAAACTACTTAACAGAGCTGTCCCAAAGTGATGATGGTGGGCTAACTAGGGAGGAATCATTGTTCAGATATATATTGTACAAGAAACCCTGTTGGGTTCTTTTCTGTTCTGATACTCAGGTGACACACTGGATAAGGCATTGACCTTAGAATCAGGAGAACAGGAGTTTGAATCCAGCCTCTGACATTTACTAGCTGTGTGACCTTGGTTAAGTCACTTAACCCTGATTGCCTCACATCCAGGGCCACCTCCAGTCGTCTTGATCCATATCTGACCACTGGACCTAGCTGGATCTGGAGGAGAAAGTGAGGCTGGTGACTTAGCACAGCCCCCCCCTCACTGAAATACAATTCATGTGTTTGTCTTGGTATCACCTCCCTGATGTTATGGTCTTCTTCAAAATTAGGTAGCTTTTAGAAATTTCCTACAGCCATTCCATCTATAAAAGTTTTAAAAGTTCTATCTTGGGGGTCATTTTAATAACATTTTATTTTTAACAAAAGAAAAACAACATGACTTTTCATACCAAGAGGATCATTCACCTCACCCTTGTAATGATCTTTGGTTTCTCTAAAAGGCAAAAAAAGATTGTGAATGAGGAAAATGATGCAGACTCTTCTGGCATCCCTTCTGCCCTCACCATTTCAGGTACTTCTTGGTGTCCAGGAACAATCCAAAGGTGATTTACTGTCCAAATGTGAGCCGTTATGCTAGACATCTCAGCTATGCTACTTCTGCCCCAGCCTCATTTTCTTCATCTGTGTAATAATTGTGTAGGACTGAGCTTTCTCTCAGATCTATCTGCAAGTCTAGATAGGATTAGAGTAAAGAAATGGATATTTCTTGAGCACATATCAGGAATAACAAGGAAGGAGGATGTGAGACCCTCTCCCATTCCACGTAGGCCTGTGTTAGGTAGGTGGGGGGGAGGGGGCGAAATGTTCTTACAGATTTCCACACAGCCTGAACAATGCACAGAAGAATCATACACATTGGCAGAACCTTCAGGTTCCCATTATTCTTTCTTTGCTCTCCAGGATTTTTATCCCCTCTTTTGTTAAGACATTAAACACTCTTCCACCCACATGTGTCTATCTGGAGACATATGTACATGGAATGCAACCATACTGAACAAAGGCACCAAAGAATATATTTTATCATAAGAAGACAGGGACGTTTTAGGTCTTTAAAGAGAAAATGAATTCATTAAATAGCTTATCCATGGTTGTAAAACTAGAAAAAAGGTATACTTTATAAGTTATCCACGGGATAGCTAGATGGTGCAGTGGATAGAGCACTGGCCCTGGAGTCAGGAATACCTGAGTTCAAATCCAGCCTCAGACACTTAATAATCACCTAGCTGTGTGACCTTGGGCAAGCCACTTAATCTCAATGCCTAGCAAAAACCTAAAAAAATAAAAAATAAAAATAAAAAAAATTATCCATATCTATCAGACTCTACCACACTTGATCTGGAAAGAGTCTTCAAGATCACCCTCATTTTAAAGCCCAATAGATGATAGATTTAGAGCAGGAAGGGGCTTTAGACGTCTTCCAGCCTGACCCTCTTACACCAAAGAGATGGCCAAGGTCGAGAGAGGTGATATAATTTACCTATTATTAAGTGTATGGGACAGGTACCCGAAGTGATTTCAAGTCGATAGGAATCATAGGATTTATATTTTGAAGGAAGCTTCAAAGCCATCTAATTCAACCCTGTCAATTCTATATGAGAAAATTTAAGTTCTGATGAGTTTATCTAATTTCCCCAAGATATCACTGGTAACAAGTAGCACAACCCATATTTGAACCCAGGCTCTTTGCCTAAAAATCCTGTGTTTATATTGGTTTGCCTATTGATATATTAAATATAGATGTAATGTAGCTGCAGGCTTCCTACCTGTGCCTAACACCCTCTAGTAAATGGTCATTCTTTACGCTATATAAGAGGCTAAACTGAAGCCCAAGCAGGCTATGAAGGAAAGCAAGATCCTCAGAATGGAGAATACAGTAACAGCTCAATGGAATTTCATGATGATAATATAAAGTTCTTTAGTTGGATTCAAGAAATGAACTTCCCTAAGATGAGATAAGAAAGCAGAGGGGATGAGAAATTTTGGAAGTTTTGTGTGAATTTGAGGGAATCCTGAGTTATCAATGGAAATCAATGGTAAAGAGACACCAGGCAAAGGCTAATATCTCCTGGGCCATGTCAGGGAAGACAAAGAATCCATAGTCAGGACAAGGATGGTCCCACTGCACACCAGCCAAGACAGAACATGTGGAGAAATCTAGGTTTCACAACACCCCACATTTCAAGGACACTTAGTAACAGAATGCTATCCCAAGGGTGACCAAGATAGTGAATGCTCAACAGATTATTGTATGTGAAATAATTTGAAGAGCCTGAGCATCTTCAATCTGGAGAGGAGAGAAGGTTCAGAAAGGACATGCAAACTGTCTTCAATCATCTGGGATGGGACCTTCTGATTGACCCCGGAGGACAGAACCAGGAGCAAGGGGGTCAAAGTGCAAAGAGGCAGGTTTTATGATGCACGTAAGAAAGCCATTCCTGGCCACTAGAACCTTTCCATCTTCTAGTAGATTTGATATTCATAAGCTCTTTTAAAAAGAGATCTTATTTCACCAAGAAGAATCAGGTCTCATGATACAGACAAATCCTGCCCTAAGGTCTGATTGTGCTGAAGGCCAATTATTCTGGTAGTGTCTGTCTAATCTAGGGAAAACACAGGAGGGGGCTGGGAAGATGAGGAAGAAGAAGAAGAGAGGATATTATAGATGGAATCAGAGAGAACCAAAACCAAATCTGCACTTCTGTATGTCTATAATTTTAAAATGTGCCAGAGAATCTCATGCGTTCTGTTCTGGAGAACACCCCCAAAAAGCCATCTCATCCAATCCACAACTCAGGAGATATCCTTTTGGCAACATATTTAAAAATTCAACCTTGGCTTAAAGATGCCCAGGGAAAAGGAAGCCATTCATCTCCCAAAGTAACTCATTCTTCCTCGTAACAGCTCTCTGGTAGGAAATAGTTTCTTTATTAAGACCAATTTGTGTGTGTATGCAGACACATATGTATATAGATACATAGATACATGCATGTGAGATGTACATATAGGCACATGCATGTGCAGGTATTTATATATCTGGATATTTATAGACATTTAGGTCTATGCATGCATACATCAATAGTCTAAGTACTGGTTCAAACCTTATGGAACCATAGAGCAAACTGTCAAAAAATAGTCCTTCCCATCTCAAGACTTACAATAAAGTTTTTACAAGATAGACAGACCATTTTTGCAAGGCAATGGGGTTAAGTGGCTTGCCCAAGGCCACACAGCTAGGTCATTATTAAGTGTTTGAGGTTGGATTTGAACTCAGGTACTCCTGACTCCAGGGCCGGTGCTCTATCCACTGCACCACCTATAGAGATTCCTCTGAGAAAAAAAAGAAAAGAAAAGAAAAGAAAAGAAAAGAAAAGAAAAGAAAAGAAAAGAAAAGAAAAGAAAAGAAAAGAAAAAAAAGATAAACAGACCGAAGAGTTAAAAATTCTTGTTATATACTATGTGAGTACTCATAGCCCAGAGAGCAAGGAGTGACCTTAGGGACTCAGCTAAGAAGTCCAAGATAGGGACTTGTCTGGCATTGATGTGACCTGTGGGTATGAGTTTGTGGGACCAGAGCAATGTAGGCACTGAGTTAGGTTGGAGTCTATTCTCCCCTGAAACTAAAGTGTTGAGGGGAAATATACAAGAAGAAGAAGAAATAAGGAGAAGAAGAGGAGGAGGAGGAGGAAGGGGAAGAAGAGGGACCCTTCAATGCTATATGATCAATTTAACATTAATTGGACTGGTGTGGTATGGACCAACTTAGGATGCCTAGGTCCTAGATCCAACTGATATCACTCTTTTATTGTAAGAGATTCACATCTGAAAGAGAACTCAGTGGTCATCTAGGCCTACCTCCTCTTTTCATGGGTGAGAGAAGATGAAAGATTGAATGCCTCCCACAATCCACCAAGTAGAATTTATTAAGCATCTCCTAAGTGCTTACTCTGGTAATAAGTGAGAATCAGTGTAAGAACCTAGCTCTTCTGCCTCCAACACCAGGGCTATCTCTTTACAGCAGAAGGCTCCCCAGTTCTGTCACAACCTTCCCATATGACTTTGAGGGAGGGATCTCTTCCAGTTCCCTGGGTCTCGAAGCATGATTCCCTGAAGAGATGATTTTTTCTCCATGCCTTCTACATCAAAGCAACTAAGTACCAAAGAGACAGTTCCAACTGTCTCTGACTGTAAAAGTGTCCAGTTGATTTTTCTCTTCTCTTTTATACAAAGAAATTAAATAGTACATTCTCTTACATATCAGCCTCATGTTGAATGTGGATTTTAAATCTTAGTCTCTGGCCTAGATGAAATCTAAGAGCTATTGGAAAACAAAGGCAGACAGCTGACCTCCAGTGTGGGCAGTCACTTCTGTAACATGTAAATAGGTTTTGTAGCTGAAGGAGTCTCCTAAGCAATGGATCAGGGCAGTATGCCCATGTGCACAGACCCAAACCTTCTTCTCTTCCCTCACCATTCCCTCCTATTTGTGATCTGCCTTGGGGCTTGTCTGCTGTCCATCACCTAGCCCAGTTAATGGTAGGAGACACCACGTGGAATGTCCCTGAAGAAATGAGAGCTGACCAATCTATCATGAAGGTGAGGGTCGTTAGCCATTTAAAGCCCTTTCTCTAATGGATTTTAAATTGATTTTAAAGGTTAGACATAATCCCACAATTAATTTGCCTAGCACCTGCCTCTGCCCAGGCATTTGTGGCTGTTCAGAAACTTTCCTGCTTAGCCTGGAAGCAGTACGCTTAGAAAGTATCATCATCTAGTATCTCCAGACTACTCCATATTTGTCCTTGTCTCCCCAGCACCTAATACAAAGTAGAATCAGGCTCAAATCCTCCTGTGTTACTTCTGAGCAAATCCCTCCTCTTCCCCTCTGCAAAATAGGTGAATTAGACTAGGTTGATTCCAGATCCAAACCTATGTCTCAAGACTTCAGTTTCTTTAGTTGCAAAATGACACTGTTGAACTAAATGTCTTCTGAGGTCTCTTCCTACTAAATAGTTATGATCCAATGGATGAATGAATGAATGAAACACTTTCTACATCCCTATATGTGAGGTAGAAATGGGAGGCAGCGCATGACAGGTAAGTCAGATTACCATCTCCACCACCTTGCCTATCATCTCCCTGACTCTTTTAAGGACAGCTCAGGATTTCTAAGAACTTTGGCAATAGTGATGCTTCCAACCCAATGCTCATCATCCTGGAAAGCAGCAATGCCCCTGCAGGGGCTTCAGCCACAGTTACTGAAGACACAGAAAGGCAAGTGTTTGCTTATAAAGTTCTTGGCCCTGTCAGACAGTCCATACCAGAAAATGCTTCAATTATCTCAATGGAAATGGCATTAAAGAAGGAGCCTCAAGATATGCTTTGCTGTTACAGCCTAAGGACTAGGGGCTCTTTCCATTTGAAAGGCAGTTGAAACCTTCCCTAGGTGGTATCTCCCCCTCCTTGTAATGTGAACTCTGAGAGCAGGAATGGTCCTGCTTCTCCAACTAGACAGGCGTACCTGCCCCATAGGCGGCAGTATGATGTGGGGCTGGCTGAAGCCTTCCCTTCAGGAGCTATTCCCAGTTATTGCCAAAGAGGACTAGACTAGAACCAGCACTTAGGAATGGAAATCAGAATGCCATGAAAACAAAGATTAGCAAGATGTCCAGAGAGCAGAAGGCATGAAGAGGAGACAACAGGAATGTCACATTTTCTTAAGCTAGTGCTTAGAGTTTTTAAATGACTGAACAAGCTGTCATACATGATTGTGAAGGGATCCTGTCTCACTATAAGAAATGATGAATAGGGAAGTTTCAGAAAACCCAAGAAGACTTATATGGACTGATGCAAAATGGAGCAGAACCAGAAAAGCACTGTACACAGTAATGGCAACATTATAACAATGATCAACCATGACGGACTTAGCTATTCTCTTGGATACAATGACCAAAGACAGTTCCAAAGGACTCCCGATGAAAAATTCTATCTATATTGAGAAAGAGAACTGATGAACTTGAGTAAAGATCAAAACATTCTTTTTTCACTTTCTTTTTCTTCCTTATATGAATGTTTTCTTTAGCAACATGGTGAATCTGTAAATATTTTGCATGATTTCATATGAATTATTATTATTATAATAATGCTTTCTCAAGAGTAGAGGATACCGCCGGGGTGGGGAGGGGAGGGGGAGGGGGCATGCCTGCCCGGGCATCCACGGTGGCTCCAGCTGCTGCCATGCCACGACACCCACTCCCAGGTCCCCCAAGCCGAGACCCAAAGGAGAAGGCGAGTGAGTGCCCGCAATGTCAGCGCCTCCTGATGAGAAAGTAGAGACTAGAGCCGGACACCCTCCTGCGGTAAAAGCTGGTGGAATGAGAATTGTACAGAAACACCCTCATAGTGGAGATGCCAAAGAAGAGAGAGATAAGGATGATCAAGAATGGGAAAGCACCAGCCCACCTAAACCAACTGTGTACATCTCTGGTGCTATCGCAAGGGGAGACAAAGACTTCCCCTCTGCTGTGGCTCAGGTGGCTCACCAAAAGCCACATCCCTCTATGGAAAAGCATCCTTCTCACAGGACAACACAGCACATCCAACAGCCTAGCAAGTGAAGATCCTGCTACCACCTGTCAGTCTGGTTCTTGGAGAAGAACACATGATTTCCTCTTAGGTTTGACATTTAAAGAGCAACAAGAATTGGTCCAATTTTTTTTTCCTATCTCTAGCTCTGTAGAGAAATTTAAGACAAAGCAAATCAGTAACTTCCTTTGCCTTACATTTCTTGGTTTACTGCCTGCAAATAGATCAGATACCTGTGTATCTTGTCCATCTAAATACAAACAACACTTGAGTCTCATTCCTCCCCCCATCTAGGATCCTTACTCAATTCAACCTTATCTTCAGTTTTGCTTAGGGAAAACAGTGATTTTTTTAAAAAGTTAGTTTTAATAGTTCTAAAGTTGCCTTTGGTTTGTGCCATAAAGTATGATATTCAAGAGTAGAGGGTAGGATGGGAGGGAAGGAAAAATTTTAATACTCAAAATGTTTTAAAAATGAATATTAAAATTTTTAAATGTAATTTTATAATATTTACAAAATAAAAATAAATTTTACATATTTTAAATATACTAGATGTAAGTTATAATGCAAATTAATCATGTGTAATTTTGTCTTCTTTGACTCTCCTAGCAATCCCCTGACTGCTTTAATAACAGTGCTCACCTAAAGAAATGCCTTCAGTAAGAACTTTTTTTTGTATAAAGATATTTCCATTAAAAAGCCAACTCTAACTTGCTATAAATGGCAATCTTCTGATCCAAGTTAAGTCTTTTAACAATAAGTCTTAAGACTTCTTCACAAACCCCAATCATAGCTCATGTGGTACATGAATTCTTCTGAAACCTGCCTACCTGTAACCTATAATTCTACCCCAGATCAAGTTCGGTTCCAGGAGGAATTCTTGGAAAAGGAAAAACATGATTTAAAAGCTGCCTTCTTTTATAACATTTTCAAAGGAAAGGATTTCATCTCTCCCACCCCCGCCCTTCCCTTAAAAAAATAAAAATAAAAACCTATGCAAACAATGGAAACAATTCCTGATTTTATACCATAGTAAGTTCTATGAATGCAAAACAAAGATTCATTGAAGAACAGAAGAGATATTATTTGGCCAATTTATTCATTCATTCAGTGATGAAAAAGTGATTAAGGTACAGGAGACTGTTTAGTTTAGTAACTAGAAAGATAGTGCCCAAACCAGGAATATTTGGGTTCAAGGACCACCTATAGCATATTACCCAGCTGACTCAGTCCTCTAGATAGTGCTCTAAGATTACAAATCAATAAAGAGAGGTTGTCCCATGTTATCATGGGGGAGATTCCTCAGCCTGTAGGACCTGAGAACAATGAAATCATGGCTCCCAACTCTTTGCCTATCCCTGTGTACAGAACATTGTCCTGGAAATTATAGGATCCAAAGAGTGAAGTTAGAAAGCCTTTGCCTTCAAGTAGCCTACATTCTACCATGGATCGTCCTTCAGGACCTCAGTTTCTTCAAGTCTGAGGCTATGATAAAGAACATCAATCAATCAATCAGAGCTTATTAAGTTACTACCGTGTGCCAGGCCCTGTACTGGGCACTGTGGTACAAAAATAAAATTGAAACAGACCTTGTCCTCAAAGACCTGATATTCATTTTCCTAGGAGCAGGAGGTCCAAGCACATAAGGAAAGTTTCATTTCTGGGAACTATGGCAGTAAGATCTATGGCTATAAAACAAAGAACCAGTAGGGTGAGATTGTGTGCCATTTCTGGTGGACCACTTTTATTTAGAGAAAAGGCTAGGGGCAGCTAGGTGGTGCAGTGGATAGAGCACTGGCCCTGGAGTCAGGAGTACCTGAGTTCAAATCCAATCTCAGACAATTAATAATTACCTAGTTGTGTGACCTTGGGCAAGCCACTTAACCCCATGGTCTTGCAAAAATAAAAAAAAAACTGAGCCTGTTAGGGTAAGTTACTGGTATTGTCATCTGATCAGTGGAAGAGGGAAGGAAGCTGGCTGGGGAAGAGAAGGAAAATTTCAATCAATGTATTTTACAATTGAGGAAACTGAGTTTCTGAGTAATTTCCTCAAGTTTATATATATAATGAGGCTCAGAGGAATTGTTTCTTAACAAAGTTTTCATAGGCAAGACGTAGCAGTCACCTTTCAATCCTGCATCTTCCTTCAAATCTCTTGTACTCTCCAACTTCACACCACATGTTTCTTATTATAGGATCTCCATTGTTCATAAAGTTTCATAGTGTTGATAATGATAAGACATCACATTTCTTTGGTATTCCTTTTCTGAAGTGTTTTCACCTACATTGTCTCATTCTACTCTAATGATACCCCTCCATGA
This sequence comes from Macrotis lagotis, assembly GCF_037893015.1. Taxonomy (NCBI): domain Eukaryota; kingdom Metazoa; phylum Chordata; class Mammalia; order Peramelemorphia; family Peramelidae; genus Macrotis; species Macrotis lagotis. The sequence goes on along the minus strand of NC_133662.1, from coordinate 268,164,398 downwards.
AGCAGACTGGACAGAAATCCCCATTTTAGAAATGAATCAACTGAGGGTCAAAGAGTTTCAGTCACTGGGTAGAACTAGAGTTACAAAACCATGGGAGCAAGGATTTGAACCAGGGACTTTTGACCTGTTAATTATGGAGCACATCACAGCTGGGCTGCATCACAGGAAAGTGAGGAGATTCAGTGAGTGTCCTCTGAGAGTAGATTAGAGGAGGTGCTATCTTGGAGAGTTATCTGGAGATAAACTGTGTTTGGGTTCCAGGTTTCCCATGAGGCCAATCCAGGCAAAACTGGAAGCATGGAAGAATCAGAATCAAGTCAGAAATAGAATGCAGAGGGGCAGCTAGGTGGCACAGTGGATAGAGCACCGGCCCTGGAGTTAGGAAGACCTGACTTCAAATCTGGCCGAAGACACTTAATAATGACCTAGCTGTGTGACCTTGGGCAAGCCACTTAACCCCATTTCCTTGCAAAAACCTAAAAAACAAAATTTGTGTAGATGAGATTTGTATAGATGAGAGAGAGAGAGAGAGAGAGAGAGAGAGAGAGAGAGAGAGAGACAGAATGAAAAAGAGAAGGGAGAGAAGAAAACAGAGAAGCAGAGAGAGAAGGGAGTATGGGGACAGGAGTGGAAGAAAGAGAGAGGGACTTTACTGCTAAATACCCCAATAATAAATGGAATGCTTCCAAATGGAAGCAAATTCATTTAAATCAAGGAACAATGATCAGTAATCTACATCATGAAATGATTCACTTGCCGGACTCACCATGACTCCTGGGAAAATGTCAAGCAAGCATTTTGTCAGACACTGTGACGGGAAAGCTATTTGCTCAAATTGTGAAATATTTTAGGCTGCCAAAAAACAGGGGACACGTCCCAAGACCTTTTGCTGCTGCCTCTTCTATCAAATATGAAAGCTTTAGAAGCTAAGAATTCTGAGCTTTCTTCGATACCCAGCTGGCTACAATTATTTTGCATAATTTTCTCTTTTCTCATTCAGATATGTATTCCATTTGAATGTAAGCCTTTCCAAGGCAGCTGATGATACTCTCTTTTTCTAGTCCTTCTATCCTGCCTAGCTCACAACAGGTCCTAAATGTAAGTAGACCCCAAAATCTCACCATTAAAATATCTTTTCTATTATTTTTTATCTCCACAGCTCTTTTGTCTTCACCTATTTATCCCTCTAATTTTAGGGACTGTTGTCCATTTTCAGCTAATCAATAAGACCCTTACAGCAGCATTCTCCAACATTTTGTGAGTCCCACCAAATTATTATTAGTAGTAGTAGTAGTAGTAGTAATAGTAGTAGTAGTAGTAGTAGTAGTAGTAGTAGTAGTAGTAGTCATCATCTATTCCCATCTTTTTTAATTGAGTTCTGATAGAAGGGATGTTACCAGTCAATATTCTTTTCGTATTCTTTTCTATGTAATATCTTGTAAACAATTGCACGTAGGGATAAAATAAGAGAGGTTTATAGCTGAATAAAAACATTCTGAGGTAAACATATTCTCTGTAGGCTCCCTGAAATTATCCCCAGAACAACCTCAGCAACAGACCAGAAGCTGGCAGTGACAGGCACTTCTTCCTAACCTTAAATGATTTGGCTTTATTTCTTTTCTGTCTCTCAGATAGATGGCTATACTTTGAAAGTTTTCATTTCACATAGCTTGAAAGTTTTGAGTATTTGAGATGGTGCTGTCTGTTTATATTAAGATTTTTTAAAAGATGAAGTTCTATCCCAATGGTTGGGGTAATAGTTCAGTTTGTGATGACAGCCAAGTTCCAGTATAATTTGTTGAATTTCCAAGAATATTTTGGCATCTGTATTTGCATTTGAAAGATCTGCCACCTGTCATTCCATAAAAGCCAAAGAGCTTCAGGCTACAGGCAGGCCCTGAAGTGTTTTTATAATTTCTGTCAAATACTGGGGAAGAATGGGTATGTTAATGTGGTCCTACCAGATGCCAGCTTGTTAACATTACTCTGTTTTGGAATAATTCATGTACCTATTTGATTTGGGGCACTAAACTCAAAAAGGTCTTTCCAAAATTCCAGTCTAAGGATGTCCATCTCCTTTTCAAAATCATCTGAGACTGGTGTTCTTGAAAGCATCTGCTTTATGCCTAATATCTAGAATTTGTAATTCCTGGGGGTTTTCAATGACCTCAATGTCTTCAACTTTACTCTCTGCAAATTTTAACAGTGCCTTGAATTCATCAGAAGACATCTTAAAAAAGGTAAGTTTTGTTTATTTTATGATTGCCCTGCTCAAGTTAACAGTAGATTGTGATGTGACCTAGAGGTAAGGATCCCATTGGAAAAGACAGCATGAAGCCCTTAGGGTTAGGGTTAGGGTTAGGGTTAGGGTTAGGGTTAGGGTTAGGGTTAGGGTTAGGGAGAGGAATTGAGGTATTACATAAATAAGATCATCAATTCAGAGCTGGAAAGGTCCTGAAGACCAAGGCACCATTGCCATCACCATTGAAGATCATCAATGAATCAATATAAATTTGATTAAGGGAAAACTATGAACCAAGCTGAATTGCTGCCTCAGAGGTCATCTCACCAATTCCCTTATTTTATAAAGGAGGAAATTGAGGTACAGATAGGATAAGTAACTTATCCAGTGTCACACTGATAACAAATGATAGAAATAGAATTTGAACTCAGATTCTCTTGGCTCCAAATCATCACTCTTTTGACTGAGTCAAATTGAAACAAGAACAAATATGCAGAGGTGGGAAACTTTCAATAATGAGCAGGGGATTGAGAACAGAATTGAGTTCGGATCAAATGAAAGGAATTTGTATGAGATTAGATTGGGGCTGGGGGTGAGGAAGAGGAGACACTATTATGAAGGGTCTCAAATGTTAACCAAACACATCTGAGGTTAGCTTTTTTTTTAGGTTTTTGCAAGGCAATGAGGTTGAAGTGGCTTGCCCAAGGCCACACAGATAGGTAATTATTAAGTGTCTGAGACCAGATTTGAACTCAGGTCCTCCTGACTCCAGGGCTGGTGCTCTATCCACTGGGCACCTAGCCACCCCTGAGGTTAACTTAACAGTAAATATGGAGTGGGGATAGGTGGGCATCTAAGGAAGAATAGTAAAAAAAACTGGACCAAGGTTGGAAAGGGAAGAAAGGAGGGAAAATTCATTAGCAGAGGTTCCTGTGGGAGTTTAGGTGGGAAGACAATATCAGTTGCCTTTGGACTGTGACAGAGAAGCATCCTGGGGGGCTCTAGACCCTCTCCAACCTACCCCACATCCTCATCTTTCCAGGGAGGTGATGGAAGCTCCAAGAGTGAAAGTGCTTTATCCAAGGTCAATTTGGAAGTGCCCAGTGTCAAGTAGTCCTCTCAGCAAGAATTGGGGACAGCTTTTAAAAGTAAACAGAATCTTCTGCAGACAATTAAATCTAAAAGCACAGTAAAAAAATTCTTTCAAGGCTGGCGCATAGAAGTGGGGTTCCTGGAGCACATGGCATGCATTCCTGGGGTTGAGAACAGAGTCACTTTGGCCCAACTTAATGCCAGTCATTAAGACTTCATTGTGAACATGGAACCATTGTAAAGACTCACAGAATGCCTTCTGTGGGGGGGGGTGGAGGGAGAGAAGCAAGAATGGGAGGAAAATTGTATAACAGAATAAATAAAATCTTTCCAAAAAAAGGTACAAAAAAAAGGAAAAGAAAAAGGAAAGATGTCTGTCCCAGACACTGTGCTGGGCTCTGGGAGTACAGAAAACAACCGACTCAGCCCGGCCTTCAGGGAATTCACAGTCTAAGAGAGGAGGCCATGTGTAAATATCCAGGTACCTAGAAGATGTCTATGGAGTTGCAAAAGGATGCTAGAAGATGGAGGCTGGGAAGGATGGGAAAAGGTCTCCTGACACCTATGGGATCTGGGCTGAGGTGTGAAGGAGCCAGGGAAACAGTCTGAGAAGAGGGGCAGAACATTGTCAGAATGGATGGGTGTTGGTGGAGGACTGTGTCTGAGGAACTGAAAGGAAACCAGTAGAGCTGGAACAACAGTAAGTCATCCCCTACCCTCAGCATTGTGCAGATCTTATTTCGCATCAACAACTCCCCAATTTCAGGATGAATGTGATCCCCCTCCCTACCAAAATGGAAGGTGCTCCAAAAGCTCGATGACTGGCTGCCTGACTTTGCTCAATGAGCACACAATGCCCATGAGTCTCCCCCTTGGTTACCCCTTTGGGCCTGTAACTATGGAGCTGCTCTAGGAGAAGAGAAGGTCTTAGGGTCAGTCTAAAGTAGTGACTTCTACATAAATGCTGCCTCACTAGATGCTGCTTCTCATAAAATTTACCATGGAAAAGAGCCCTTAGACATTCACTAGTGCAGCCCTTCCATTTAATAGATAGGGAAACCGAGACACAGAAAGGTTATGCCTTTTCCAAGACTCACTGGAAGTAGCAGTCAAGATTTAGAGTCAGATCTCTGAATCCAGATCCCCAGAGGGCTTGATCCCCTTCTGACCACCTTCTAGAAGTATAGTCCAAAAAAGAAATCACTCCTTACCCAAGACTTGCTTTCTCAGGGACAGAATAGATATGGTGAGTTCAAATAAGTTCCGTCCAAAGGCCACATCAAAATAGCAAGGCCAGCTCCTCAAATAGAACAAAATAAATCATGGACTTGGAAAAATTGGTCTTGTTGGAATTTCCCCCTTCCTGGCCCAGTCACGTTCTGGAGTCCAATGGAGTCACCTCACTCTAGACTTCTCTAGTTGTGTGCTGAGTGGCTTAAGAATTTTTTAAGTTTTACTGACTGGTGCCTCCAAAGTGTAGCAGGAGGAAAGATAAGGCCTAAAGAGGGGCTATCTTTTTTTCCCCAACATGTGACATTCCCAGCTCCACATTTTTTTGAAAGTAAGGTAGGAGGGATGGACCTCAGGTCCTTAAAACTTCATTTACCAAAGGAAGATCCACCAGGTGTGAACATTTTCTCCCCAAGTCAATTTCTAGGTAAGGGAAAGTCTTCATTATTTCTCCCAACAGAATTCCAAGCCCTCCTCCTGACACCCTTAATTAACTGCTCCTCCAGAAGCTATCTTTCCCTCTTATCTTTCTTTGACTTCAACAGTCATAGAATTCATCCTTGATGCCTCTTCCCCCCAGAGTCACTGCCTAGCTATTCCCATTGGTGCCCTCTACTCAGATTCTGTCACTCTCTATCCAATTTGTGCCAGCCTCCTTTTCCAGATACCATCAATAAGACACATTTCACTAAGTATTTTTTGGATGGTACCCTGGGAGACAAAGTACAAAAAACAGGAAATAACCCCTACCCTGAAGGAATGCAGAACAATACAAGATGGTGAATGATGGGGGAAGCAGAGACCAGGCAAAGGGTATAAGAGATTTTGTAGGAGTTAAAAGTCACTCTGGACCAGAGGGAGTCATGAAAGACTTGGCTGAGAGGGTGACGCAGGAGCTGAGCTCCAAAGGAGAAGGCAAGAAAGGCCAGGATTGGAGAAGATGAGTGAGAGATGGGAGCTGCTCATATCAACAAGGACCCACAGAGTGATTACTATAGTGTGCCAGTCCCTGGCCGCAAGGAGGACATAACTTAATGGAGGTGAGGGGAGGGCAGACACCATAGAGAAACATATGCAAACAAAACTCTGTCCACTACTCCACATTGCCCCTTCCCAATACTTCGAAGTCGATTACTGTAGAGGCAATTAAATAGGACAATGGATAGGATATTGGTCCTGGAGTCAGGGAGACCTGAGTTCAAATCCCACCTTAGATACTTACTAGCTGTATGATTCTACTTTCCCTCTGCTTGTCTCAGTTTCTCTTCTGTAAAATAGGTATAATAATAGGGGTGTGGAGGATCAAATGAGATAATTGTACAATGCTTAGCAGAGTCCCTAGACCGCAGTAAGATCTAGACAAATGTTAACTAGTATGAGCCAGTAACTAACCAATCAGATCGACATGGAGAACATCCATGACATGTTTGGTGAACTTCAACATCCTCTACAATGCCCTCAGTGTCATTACTCTAAATGACTAGTTGGCTCTTGATGGTTATCACCAAAGAAATGGGAAAGTGGAAAGTTTGGGGGGGAAAGAAAATGATGAATCCTTTTTGGACATCTTGTTCTGGGGAACTCCATTTTGAGAAGTCTGACTGGAAGATTCCTTGTCTGGGATTTAAGGTTCAGGATATGATTAGAAAAGAACATCGCAACACGCACATCTGCTGGTCTTCCACCCAGATCTAAGTAATCTGCCATGTGGATTCCTGAGAGGCACTTGACTTGTCAATTAAACTAATCTTTGCTAATGTGCTCCTTTTCCTCTTCCCATCCTGCATAATGTCTTTTCATTTCACACTATACGTTCCCTAGATCAGAGGAATAAATCTATTGGTGAGAATTTCTGAACAGGTAGAAAGAAAAGTTAGGTCCAAGATGGGCCAAAAGTGGAGGGGGTGGGGGATCTTTTAGAGGACTAACCTTTAAATAAAACATGTTGATTGATCACTACTTCATCTAATTTTTTTCTTCCTCCCAGAAAGCAACATGGTAAGTAAATTAGACACCACCATTAATGAGCTGGGTACAGAAATGTCCAGGATGATACTGCGTACGGTGAATTCTAGAGAACCTTTAGGTATCCCACTGCTTGGCAGTTGAGTAGACTAGACTAGGCTGGCATGGCAAAGGAATAACCAGGGCTTGGATGGTGAAACACTGTTGAGCATTAAACCTTCCAGCTATGGGCACTGTCAAGGAATTCCTAGTAATGGGTTAAGTTTTGTTGGCTCAGTTGGCTAGAAAATAGTATTAATAACATCAGGACTGGGAGGTCAAAGCTGGTATGGGCCAGTTTCTTTGGAAAGAATTGGGAACACTGTGCAGAAGGTTCAAGGGAGAAGATTTCTGCTCAATATAAGGGGAATCTTCCTAGTGTTAACAACTAGGGCTGGGCTGCCTGAAGCTTCCCTTCATTGGAGGGTTTCAAGCCATGATGAAGGACCCCCTTCAGATGCCACAAAGGGAGGGAGTTCCAATCACATGAGGTTGGACAAGATTGCTTTGAAGTCTCTTCTAACTGTGAGATACTCAGATTTGAAAGTAATAGACAATGATAGACCCGAGAACCTTGGAGATTCCCACTCGCCCTCTGTTATCCATTGGACATAGAGGCAGGGGGATGGGAAATGAGACCTTTCAGCTGTGATTTAGATGTGATCTAGACTCAAAGATCAAGAAGGGGCCATTTGGACAACCCCACCCCCAACATTCCAATCAAGTGATCACCTGGAGTCTCCTTGAAGACCTCCAGGGAGGGTCTGACCATCATCTTTTGAGGCTTCCCATTGCACCTGTGGAAAGGTCTGGTAGAGGGTTTGGGGTCTGGTTTGGTTTTTCTGACAAAAAATGAAAATTGGGCTCTAAAACTTCTTCTAGCATAAGGATTCTTTTTCTCTTAGGTTTTTTCAAGGCAGTAGGGTTAAGTGGCTTGCCCAAGGCCACACAGCCAGGTCATTATGAAGTGACTGAGGCCAGATTTGAACTCAGGTCCTCCTGACTCCAGGGCCGGTGCTCTAGCCGCCCCTAGAGTAAGGATTTTTAAGCAGGATTCAAGGGGTCTGTAATGTCCATGGGTTTCACAAGATTACCTGCCCAAGGGGTCTAGGACACACAAAGAATTCAGAAGCTCTGCTCTAAAATGTTTGAAAACCCAAATATCAGGGGAGCACATAGTCTTCTCATTGACTTATACTTCAGTGTTACTGACCAGCTTGCTAACCTTGATTCTACTTCTCCCCTAAAGTCAGCCAGACCAAGATCTGAACAGTGTGAAAACATTTCATTGCCTTGTCTTTGGGAAATTTAGGGCTTTTTAGGCTCCCCAAGATTCTTCCTGAAATAAAAGCTGATTAAAAAATCCTTGTCCTTTTTAGTAATGCTATATAGCATGAAAGTCAACCATTTTCTAGAGAATTAAAGTCACCAGTCGCCCCAAGAGCTGTGGGGCCCACAGCTGACGTAAGCAAACTGTATGTCCCATGGAACATGACAAGTAGAGTAACTACGGGAAAGGTAAATGACAATGCCATTCTTGGATGCCTTAGTCCATCAGGATGAAAAAACATTTGATCTTTTAAAGGGCCATGTGACCCTAGAGGAAAAAGCAGGGATTTGAGGTAACTGGAGTCACTCAGACATTCTCCCCTCCAGAGGGAGGGAGACACAAGCCCAGAACATTCTACCTGTTGACCTGGTCTTCTGACCCAGTTAATAGGAGTAGTCCAACTCTGACCTTCAAGTGATAATTTAAAAGCACCTGGGTCTTGTTTCCTGAGGTAGCCCAGTGGCTTCCCTCTGTGACTGATGAGCAGTGAGGCATTCTGCCAGGACAGTCTGGTCTTTCACCTTCAACTTCCAGGACACATGAAGAGAAGGGTAAGGCCCTACTAAAATAAGTCTATTTTTCCTGTAAGTGAATGATCTCTCTCAGGAGGAAGGCCTGGCTTGAGTTGCTTCTAGATTCTCCAGTTTCTTCAAACTGGCAAAGTAGGCCAGTCTTCATCCTATTTCATGGAATGGGAGGGGTGAGAGACACAGAAAGGAAAGATGAGCCAGGGTTCAGGGAGAAGGTCAAAGTCAAGTCAAGGCTCTCTAATTCCCTGTAATCCCTGTCCAATTCATCACAGAACCAGCTCCTGCAGTGGTGCTAAAGGTTGGGGACCTCCTCTATATATGACTCTTTACAATTTATAAAATTTAGACAAGCTAAAAGAGACTTTTTAAAAGGACCAAAATTGATTTTCTTTCATTACAAAAGTAAATTTTATCAATATCTTTTGTTTTTGGATCACTGTCATTTCTGGATATAGCTCTGCCTCAGATCAAACTCTCTCAAATGATAAAGAAAATAGTAAAGTAACAGCAATAGGGTGATCACTTCCAATTTTTGTAGCATCTTGTTCCTATGGCCTGCCACCTCTCAGTCAACAAGATCATAGTTTTAGAGAAGAAAGGATGATGGGATTGTAGCTGTAGAGTTGGGGGAGCAGCAGCAAAGGTCATTCTGGTAGAGCCCCCTTCATTTTATAGATGAGGAAATTGAGTCAGTGAGACTAAGTGACTTGTCCAAGTTTACACAGGTGACAGGATTTGAACCCAGGGCCTCTCACTCCAAACCCAGTACTCTTTCCCTAATCAGCTAGGAATTATCATTATTCATTCTAGTGACCTTTCATTTCTATCACTACAGTCACCCTATGTGTACATTCTTTGGGTCCTTCTGATCTGCTCTACTAGCCCCTCATTTTCCAGAAAACTGAATCCCCAGAAAAGAGGAGACTCAGCCCATACCACACAGCCAATAGCCACTCATTCCATCACTCTCTAAAGGCTCAAAGACTTGGCAGAACCTGCAGAGAGGGGAGTGGAAGAGTTGGTATGAGGTTCAATTCCTACTTTTGACAATGAACATAATGACAAATCAGTTCCTATTGTAAGACCTCAGTTTCCTCCCCTGGAAAATGAGAGAGTTGGACCCATTGACTACTGGGGTCCTTTTTTAGCTCTAATCCTTGGCCCTAACTTTCTGCTTAGCAAATTGACACAGAGAATTAGTTTGCATGAGGGGAGGGGGACAGACAGGGAGTAGAAATAACACAGGTTTGAGGCTAGAATCCCAGTTCTGCAAGTTAATTACTCAGAACAGTCCCTCACTTTCTGGATCTCAGTTTCCTCTTCTGGACCATGAAGGGCTTGGACTCAATGATTCCCCTTTATTTCACCCGCTTCCTCCAGAATTTATTGTGCTGCTTGGAGAAAGCGGGTAGGTCTGTCTTTATCACCTCATTCCTACCAGCCAGGCAGGATTCCTTAGCTTTATATGGCCATGCACACCCAGACCAAAATAGTTTAACTTCCCTTCCTTTCTGAGTTGGAATGGAGCTGAGTTTAGGCACAGTCGAGGAAAAGGAACTCTCCCCGGGGACCCTCTCACCATCCCAAGTTATATGATAGACAATATAACCTGCCTCTAGGGGAAAGGTTCTGGGGGAGTGACGGAGGGGGGTGGTTGAGCTGATTCCTACACAGACCTGACCTTGAAGTTTTATGTAAAATAACATGTTAGACCAGATGGTGGCTAATTTCCCTCCCAGTCCTAAATTCTCTCTCTCATAGGTCCCTTCTTCTCTCATTTCATCTCTTGGTGGACACTGAAACCAAGCTTTCCTTAGCATCTTCATGGCCCCTTCTCCATGGTTGGATGCTCCTTCTCTCCTAGCCTTTGAAATGGAAGGCCAAGAGAATCAATAGATTCCTTGATTCCCATCTCTATTACCATCAATCAGCAATTAACTTTCCTCCATCCAAAACCAGCTCAGGTCCATGATGCATCCAGATAATTCTCCTTCCTTCCTAACAAATTTATGATCTGGCTCACAACCATCCTCTCCATCCCAGCTTCAGCCCCTTCAAACATTTTGGCTCTCCAGGTCCTAAACTTTCTTAATCTGTATGAGCTTTGTCTCCAGTCCAGCTCATTCACAAAGGACTGGTCATACATGAACCTATCTCCTTTCTCCCTCCTCTCTTGAAGCCCATCTAATTGCCAAAGCTCATACTTCAGGCATTATCTGGTACTTGGGCGACCTTGGCTAAGGCTTCCCCAATTCCTCGTTGTGTGTTCATGGGGGGAGGGCCACATCTGGCACAATAAAATTAGCTCCTGAAAAGGACACAAAACAAAACCTAGGAATGTGAGGCACAGAGAAATGAAACGACACAGGATCCTAGGGCTGGGGCTGGAAGGGAATTTAGAGGTTATCTAATCCAATCCTGAATTTTAAAATTGAGGAAACTGAGGCTCACAGAGGTTGTAGGAGCATGAGTATTAAGTGAGGAGGGAAGAGAGAGTTCATCCCTCATTTTACAGGTGAGGAAACTGTGTCACGGAGTTGTGAAAGGACTTGTCCACAGTCACACAGCTAGCAAGTGGCAGAACTAGGATTCAAACCCAAATCTTGCCACTTCTGAGACACTTCTCTTTTCACCATACTCTGCTGTCTCAAGTACTTCCCCTAGATTCTCATGAATTTGCCAGGGCTGCCCTTGGCATCCTGAGTCAAAACAGACTCCTCTGTCAGTGAACAAACAGTATTTATGTGGTGAAAATGAGGCACAGTGGAGTCAGGAGGACCTGAGTTCAAATCAGACCTCAGAGACTTAATAATTACCTAGTTGTGTGACCTTGGACAAGTCACTTAATCTCATCACCTTGCCAAAAAAAAAAGATGCTCAAAATGATCTCTGAAGGAAATGATTGTACATTGATAGGTCAATCTGAGGGAGTAGGGAAGGACACATAGGCTCAGGAAAAAATTTCTGCAGCAGTTGGAAATGAGTTGAGTTTTAAAGGAGATGGCATTTCTAAGAGGTGGAAAGGAAGAAGGAGAGCATTCTGGACATTAAGAACAGGCTGTGTAAGGTCAGAGAGAAGAGATGACACAGAATCTGGAGAAAAATGAGAAAACCAGGCTGGTAAGAATTTAGAGTTTGTGAGAGGGAGTAATAGGAAATCCAACTGGAAAGATAAAGTGAAGCAGTCGTTTAATGTTGCTGAATGTCCCTAAAGGACTGAAACAACCAAACCTTTGGTAGTGATTTGCCAAGGATTTGGGGAGCTGTTAATAAGACTTAAATCCCCTTCCTCCACTCCCTATCTCCAAACCTAACTGCTTCATTTCTCTCCATGTAAACACCCTCCATGATTCACTCTGAACATTCTCCTATTCCAGAAATGTATTTTTCCTGGCTTGTCTATGAGGTGTGCTAGGATTATAATCATCAGTTCTAAGCCAGTCATCTTAATCAAACAATAACCAAGAATTGACTGAGAGCCTACCAGATGCAACTGTGCTAGCTCCTAGTTGGCAGACTTGAGGAACAATGGGAAGAAGCAGACAAAAGGAAAATTTAGAATTGATTGTCAGGAAAGATTTTCACCACAGTGATTGGATAAGTGTTGGCCAAGTGTGAAGGTAAAAGAATTTAGGGCCAAGTATAGGTTGGACTAATGGCCACTGCGGTACTATCCAACTCAGAGATCCTGAGATTCTCATCTTCTGCCGACATGAGATTAGGGTGAATCTGGGCCTCAATTTCCCAATTTGTAAATAAGAAAATGGTATTCTATAAGGTTCTCTACAACACAGAAACTCTGGACTTGAGGGTCAAGACCTGGCATTTGTGACCAACCATAAGCAAATCTCATGTCTTCTGCCGACATGAGATTAGGGTGAATCTGGGCCTCAATTTCCCAATTTGTAAATAAGAAAATGGTATTCTATAAGGTTCTCTACAACACAGAAACTCTGGACTTGAGGGTCAAGACCTGGCATTTGTGACCAACCATAAGCAAATCTCTTAACCTCTCTAAGCCTCAGTTTCCTCTTCTGCAAAATGAGGATAATAGAGTCTATATAGGAACTGCTGTGAGCATTCAAAGAGATAATGGATGTTAAGCACCTTGCAAGTCATAAAGAGCTGTGTAAATGTCAGTTTTACTGAGGACAGAGCATCATATATCTTTGTGCTGACCAATGATGTCCATTTATATCTGTCTTTATAATGTTGTGCCCTGAAGGACTTGCCCTCATTCTTTTTCTGGAAGTGATGATTTGGAGTTAACTATTTCCTGTCCAATATCCTCCTCCCTTCCCCAAGTCTAAACTACCTCTGATATATCCTTCCTACAAATAACTCAAGGCAAATGATTTAACATGCTGGTGAAATCAGATTCACTGGAGGAAAGCAGTCTGGGCTGAGAATACAGGCAAGGGGAGGGAAATCCAATGCTGCAGCCTGGATCTCTTAGAGGGAAAACAGACATGCATGAGGTATTCCAGTAGATGGCTTTGGCCAGCTTGAGGGCATCCTGAAATTACCAAGTGTTTGGGAAATGAGGGAGGTGGCAAACTTCTGCTAGGAAACAGAAGTGGGAGGGTACCAAGGGAATTCATCTGAAGGAACCAATTTGTCCATGACCCATGAAAATCACCTCTCCTACAGACTTTGGTTCATTCCTTTTCTATGGGTTATTGATGTCTACAAAAGCTCATTTGTATGTCATCGTCACAAAGCTATATTTTAAAGGGTATTTACAGTATTCATTGGAGATAACACAAAATGTTTTAATCATGGATTTTCAGTATAGCAGACAAATACCATTATGTTAGGTTGATTCTTTGTCCCTAGCTCACCATCTGAGAACCTACCAAAGACTGAGTAACACAGATTTAAAGGATCATAGGATAGTCAGAAGGGACCTCAGAGGCCAAAGAGCCCAACTTTTCCCTGGAAATGAGCCCAAGATCAGGTGGTCTACCATCACCATAAGGGAATGACCCAGGTCCACCCACAGGCAGAGTGGTTTGACCCCCTCAGATGGCTTTGCCTTTTATTAAATATAATGAAAAATTGAATCCCCCCCTGCTTTTGGAGAATGTTCTCTCCTCAGTTCTATATCTGTAACCAGATTAGTCAGCAAAGGAGGCAGAGGCCATGCCAAGGGTCTCCATGAATGTCTTTCTTCCACTCTGTACCCCCAACACCTAGTCTAGTGCTGCTACAGGCACATAGTTGGTATCTACTAAATGCCTGTTGAGTAATTGGATTGTAGAGGCTGGGTTAGTGACTGGGAAGGGAGGTAGAGAGCAGGAAATCATGCCTGAAGGCTTATTCTCAGTCTGTCATTATGTCCATAAAAGAAATAGGAGAGTACCAATAGCTGGGGCAGATTTCCTAAATAATTTTATCCCCCAAGTACATATTAAAACAATTTAAAAATTTTTGAATTTCCAGTTCTCTCTTCCCCCCGCCCAGAGACAGTAAACAATTGAATATAGGTTATCCTTGTGCCATTCCTGGTAGGCTGGCCCACCTCATTTCTTCCTCCTGAGTTTCTATACTTCCCAACTAAAATCAGACCTTCCCCACAGAGCTGTCCCCAACCCTTCCTAATTCCAGCATCTTCCCTCTGATCCTTATTTCCCATTTATCCTAAGGTTTAGTTTGCTTTGTGAGCATTTGTTTACCCATTATCTCTTCCATTAGACTGGGAGCTCTTTGATGGCAGGGGACTATATTTGTGGGGGAGTATCCATAACACTTAGTAGGCACTTAATAAATATTTATTGACTGATTATATAATTATGGATGAAGAAATATATTGATGATGAGAACCAAGTAATTTGGGGGGAAAGCATTTGAAAACTGGGTCAGGGAGGCTATCTGGAAAATTCTTATCAAGGAGTCTGAAGTTCAGTTTTTTAAGGAAATGAGGGATTCTATCAAAGAGAAGTGAGGAGGGACTACATTGCTGGCCTGAAGGGACTGCCTTTGAATGTGCAGAAATGGAAGATGAATTTTTCTCTTTTAAAGAGATTAATCGTTGATCCCAGAAGAATAGGAGAAATATGACTGACAGGGAGCAGAATCCCAAGATACGAGAGAAAATGGTAAGGACATACTTCTCTGACCCAAAAAGTGCCCTGGGTGGGAAATCACCAGCAAAACTGTAGAGTAGGATCCTATCCAGATTCAACTGTAATTGGGAAGCACTGAACCAAACAAACAAAAGTACAATACAATAGGCAGCTAGGTGGCACAGTGGATGGAGCACCAGCCCTGGAGTCAGGAGGACCTGAGTTCAAATTTGACCTCAAACACCTAATAATTACCTAGCTTTGTGACCTCGGGCACTTAACCCTACTGCCTTGAAAAAAAAATGCAATACAACCTTGATAATATCAACTTGGAGTTTTCAAAGTCAATATGTGGTCAGCAGGGATCTGTTGAATATGAGTGTGATACCATTGCCTGTGTCCCTTTGGAGGTCGCTTTCTCAGCCTTCAATTTATCCTTCAGCCTTTGGGTAGGATCCTAGGGAGGCCGCGGAGACATGGATATGCAGGAATCTTTCAGTACAACCAAAGAGTTGTTTTCCCTATTCCCAAAACTAACCGTGATATTTTTATCTCTATTCCAGTCCTCGGGATATGTCCTGTACCTGGAATACGTACCCTCTTCCTTCCCCCTTATCCCCACCTGACAGAGTACAACCTTTCCTTTGGTCTATCTCCAGTCCCTCTCATCCAAGGCCATTTTTTTCTAATGTCTCTAGCCCTGTTAATCTCTACTGCCTCAGAATCCTAGTGATACCCTGCATGTCTCTACTCATCATGTCCTCACTGTGTTTGCACATTTCCACTGGGATCTACATGATTGAACTGGGCTTTCAAAGCCTCATTCCTCAGAGACCTACCCACCCAAAAAGGGGCAAATAAGGCCATATCACATGTTTAAATTGTTAAGAAGCTAGGGGTGCCACGCATCTTGGGGAACTGGGGCTCCTATTGGGAAGATCTGATTTCAAAATCCTCTAGTCTTCTTCCTTCACCTGTGAATGGGGTTATAACTGAGTGAAGCCTCCTCATGGTTTTGCTGAGCCTCCCTTTTCCCCAAGGCCATGTCAGCAGGAATGGCAAAGTTTCCTCTTCCCCAAGATCAGGGGTATCAATGGCTAGACCAAAAGGCATTGATTGGAAGGTTGTGTGATCATCTTTCTGATAGGGTAAACTTGGATCTGAATAATTATGCACATAGGACTTGAAATGCTTTGGCCAGATTAGCTAGACACTCAGGGAAGGATTGTGAGCCCAGCTGTGCAGCCAATAGGTAGCAGCCAGGGGGATGCAGAGGACCAGGACAAAAGGGGGCTTGCACGCCTCCATAATTTGCACTCCTCCTAGAGCTGTTGGAGGTTGTTCCTTCTGGAGAAGAGTGAATAAACTCCTTTTGGTCCTCTAGTCCAGGTCTTCTGAATATTCTGTTTAAGGAGAACCAATGTTAGAACGCTCACCCATGCAACTTGGAAAAATAACAAACTGGTCTTCTGGCCAAGATGGTGGAGAGAAGCCAGGCACTGTCTTATGCTCTCCTGACCTTCCCTCAGAGCTACCATGAACCAAGTATCAGATTTTGGATCCACAGGACCCAGAGGAAAACTAAGGGGGAACATCTCCCAACAAGGTCTGTCCCAGGAGAGCTGGGCAAGAGGGGGCAGAGAGCCAGTGCAGGGGCAGTGAGGACTGACCTGAGAAGGGAACCAGAAGCATTTGCTAGGCACTCAGGAAACTCAGTGGCCAAACATCTATTGGGTCAGCTCAGCTGGTCTGGAAGACCCCCCAAGTGGTTGTTTTCAGCCTCTACCCCCCCCATCCTACTGGAGGGAAGGACTCTCTCCAGAGCAAACACAGGAACAACCCCCGGGTGTTTGCACCTTGCCCCAAGACCCAGCAGGGTGCAAATCTTCCCCAACTGATTGCTGGTCAAATTGGTTAGCTTTCTAACCCGAGGGTCCAGAAGATCCTGCTGCCACCCCCCACTCTAGGCAGAGGGAGTGGGCCACTAATAAATATCACAGACAATCCAGAGAAAGCTTCTAGCATCCCCCAATGGCCTACCTACTTAGAGTTCCTAAGCCCAGGGAGCAAGGCCTCTAGGGATCTCAACACCAAAAGTCTGGGAACCAGCCCTTTGCCTAACACAAGATCCTAGGGAAAGGGTTCAAAATGATGAAAGGCTAGTGGAAATTGGGGTCCATTGAATGTTACCTTGAAGTTAAGAATACCAGTTCAAAGGAGAATATGGGGGCAGCTAGGTGGCATATTGAATAGAGCACCTGCTGGAGTCAGGAGGACCTGAGTTTAAATCCTACGTCAGACACTTAATAATGGCCTAGCTGTGTGACCCTGGGCAAGTCATTCTTAACTCCACTGCCTTAAATAAATTTTTTTTAAAAAGGAGAATATGAATTGGTCTCCAGCCCAGAAAGACTTCTTAGAAGAGACCAGGAAGGAGTTTAAAAATCAAATGGAAAAACTGAGAAAAGAAATGCAAGAGAATATTAACATCTTACAACAAGAAAGCAAATCCTTTGAAAACACACTTAGACAAGTGCAAAAAAATAATTCTCTCAAACACAATTGGACAAATGGATAAATGGATAATGGACAAATGGATAAAGACTCCTTCAAAAATAGAACTAAGTGGAAAAGGAGATGCAAAAGGTAGATGAGGAAAACTTCTCTAAAAAAAAAGAGATTGGAATCTGTGGAACATCAGAAAACTGAGGCCCAGAGGGGACTGGGATCAAAATTCAGAGTCTCTCATTTTCAGTCTGACCTTTTCTACTCTACCATGCTGGGCATCATCTGCTAGAGGCCACGCTGCATAGAACTTTATTCTGGAATCAGGAAGAAGAGTTCAAATCCACTCTCCTTTCCTAGTCACTAATACATGTATACTAGTCACCAGCTGTGTGAGCAGATTGGACTAGACCAGGCTGGACCAACCTGGACTGGACTGAATTAGTTGTATTGGATCGATTTTGATGAAACCAGTGGAGCGGACTGAACTGTAATGAACCATCTTGGGACAAATTGGATCCAATTAAACTGGACTCCGGCTAGATTGAACCAGATGATGCTTTTTTTAATTAACTGTTTTTCCCTTATGTGCTAGTGAAGAAGAATATTAGAGTCCCCAACACTTCAGGTGGAGGGAGAACTGTTCCCCCTGCTTGCTAAGACCTATGCTTTGTCCTTCAAAGGTAGGTGTGAATTGCTCTTATTTTTCCTGTTAACATCTGGTCCTGGTTTCCATTCTTGGTTTTTTTATTTGTTTACTTGTTTGTTTTCATACTGGCAGGAGATAATTAAAAGATATGACCATTCCTTGCTGCCTTTCCTACTCCTTCCCAACTTGTAATGCATTACCCTCACAGTCACTTTTTTTCTCTTTTAACAGTTACTGACAAAAACACCCAAATATATTCCATAGCAACCCACTAGTTTCTAAATTGCTCCCATCAGTGAGGGATGGACTTTCATGCTATTGCTGCAGTGGGAAAAGTTGCTTATTGGAAATTTGTGGCATTTTCTTGAGCCAAAACCCAAGAGAAGTCCTTAATGGAATTCCTGGAGGGGAGTTTCCTTACCTGGCAATTCTTCATACCAATGAGGTTCACCACAGGTCTGGGCATTATCCCTAGACTATTTCAGCAATAAGAGTAAAATAAAAAACAAAAGTTAGCTTGGCAAATGCAAGTCAGTCAATAAACATTAATTAAGCAGGCCCTGTGCTAAGCATTGGGAATACAAATGTGAAGAATAGACAAAATTGAATTGATGGTTTCCAGAAAACAAGGAAGATGATTATGTAATTTCAACCAATTATAGACATAGATGGCTCCATGGTGCTGGGAGCAGTCCTGGGCCTGGAGTCAGGAAGACTCATCTTTTTGAGGTCAAATTTGGCCTCAGACAGTTGTAAAACCCTAAGTAAATTACTTAATCCTATTTGCCTCAGTTTCCTCATCTGCAAAATGAACTGGAGAAGGAAAAGGGCAAACTCCTCTAGTATCTTTGCCAAGAAAACTCCAAATGGGGTCATGGAGAATCAGACATGACTAAGCAGCAGCAGCAACAACAGTAACAAGAAGATATTTGACTAAGTGGAAAATTCAGTTTGAGAAAAAGTAGAAAATTGGGTCTACTCATTGGCAAAACAATCCCTTTATTTCATCATAAGAAATCTTTGTCTACAGAATACAATATCACAATTGCCTAAAAATAATTTCCTTTTACAAATAATAACCTATGTTTCTTCCATTTCAAAAGTTTCTTAGTAATAAATATTTTCTCATTACAATTCAGTCTTGGCTGGTCCAATGACCCTGGACTCTGGGGGTTCAGGCCGCCAGAGCAGATCCATGGGTCAATTTGGAGTCCAATTCCTCTGAGACCAGCACTTATTTTTTGTCCAAAGAATTGGATGACCTTCATACTTGTTTTTGTGATGAACATCCCTAGCTTGGGACTGAAGTTTGACAAATTTCTCAAGTTGCTGAGATAGCGACTCCCTGATGGACTATACCAGTCAAAACTAGAATGACTATAATGCCCTTTCAGTAACCTGTGGCTCAAAGCAGTATTCCTCCTTGTTAGAGACTGATTGCTCAGTGCTCCAGAATGGGAAGCATAGAGCTTTGGTAAGAGATCATGGCCTGGCCTCCAGTTTGAAAAGAGAAGCCAAGGTTCTAGATTCTCTCCAGATCCCACAAAGGACAGAAAAAACTCTGGGAAAAAATAACAATAGTGTTTTTGTCTTTCATTTTCAAAGGAAAAAAAAAAGAACTAATGTGGAGGCGCCAGTCACCTCTAGCATGGTCTTATTCCCAGCTGAAAACACTAGAAACTTCAGGGAATTTTCCTCTAAGGGAGCCCTGAATCTCTTATTTAACCTGAGTTATCTTGATTCCAATGGGGCAGGTCATTTGACTATATGTTGTCTGGTATATATTCTCTTACCTCTATTTTCTCTGATTTCTGTTTACTATTCTGTTTACTACTTATTTGGATAAGTGTGTCTATTTGCTATTTTTAGGTGTGGTCATTGAATAATTAGCCTTTAGTGGAAAGGGAATCAAGCCAAGTTTGGACACGTCTTGCCCATTAAGGGATATTGCTCAGAAGCACAGCTCAAATCTAAACAATATCCCCCTAGACGAACAATGTTTAAGAGAGCAGATAGACAGCAGACATTCCTCATTTTATCGTGTTTCACTGCACTGCACTTTGAAGATATTGCATTTTTTACCAATTGAAGATTTGCAACAACTCTACACTGAGCAAGTCTATCAGCACCATTTTCCCAACAGTCTACTCATGTTGTGTCTTTGTGTTACACTTTGGTAATTCTCTCAATAATCCAGTTGGTTAAATTACTATTATATCTGTCTTGGTGATTTGAGATCAGTGATCTTTGATGTTACTGGAGTAATGAAACATGCCCATAGAAGGCATCAAACTTAATTGAGAAATGTGTGGGTTCTGACTGCTCCAGCCGGGTTGTCCTTATCTGTCTCTCTCCTCCTACCTTCCTGTTCCCTGAGATCCAACAATATTGGATTTAGGCTTCTGAGTTTTCAAGGAAAAGGAAGAGCCATTGTTTTTTTATTTCCAGAAATTGCCACAGCTACCTTAGCCTTCAGTGACCACCATCCTGATCAGTTAGAAGCCATCAAGATCAAGACAATTCCCTTCACCAGCAAGATGGCAACTTGTAAAAGAATCAGATGATGGTTAGTATAATAAAGTATTTTTAATTAAGGTACACATAATTCTATTGCGTACTTAATGGGCTATTTTATAGTGTAAAGATAATATTGATATACACTGGAAAACCCCAAAATTTCATATGACTTACTTTATTGCAGTATTTGTTTTCTTGAAGTGGTCTGGAATTGCACCCACAATATCTCCAAGGTATGTCTCCCTTTCTAGCCCAGTCCCCTTTTCTCTTAAGGGAACAGAATGATCAGTCTCTAACTTCAATCTGCTACTTCTCCTACTGGCAAGAATCAGTCTCCCCTGAGGAAGTTTGGGAGGGGGGGTTAAGGGGAGGAGACTATAGAGTTGCATCTATTCTTGCCTCCCTGGAAGACAAGTCTGGCAGATCCACTTGGGTTTACATGACTCGCCACACCACATACATACAACACCACACACCATATCATATGCCTTTGCTATGCCAGGAACAGATACTTCTACCCATTCTTCCTGAGGACCCATTAGTCCCCAGAGGATTGGGGAGTCATATTTCTGCACGCTCGGCTGTTCTGTAGATTAATAAGTCATAAACTACAATACTGAAGTGAATAGTTATGATAGATCCCATTGCTGTTCCTCTCCTTCTTCTGGCCCATTTGAATGCAGTTCATAGGAACAGTCAGAGAACAAGTCTAAATCATTGCCTCTAAGGTATTTATTAGATACAACCCTGAGTCACGTAACCCCTCTCAGTCTTGGGTACATTGTTTACAAAATGGGATCTTCCTATTTCCTAGGGTTATTGTGAAGAACAAAGGAAATAATAAATGAAAAATGTTTTACCATCTCAAATATAACATCCATATGTATATGTTAACCATAATAATAAGTGTTATAGTTGATAGTAAATGGTGACTTAGCACAGCACCCCCTCGATCAAACCCACTTCTCATGCATGTCATAGCGTCATCTCCCTGATGGCATGGTCCCATCTAAGAAGAAAGAAGAAACATCATCAGCAGCAGCAGTTATTATTAGTATTGACTTATTTTGTGGTTCCCACAGAAGGGAATGACCAGAGTGGATGGTGAGAATATATCACCAGCAATCTTTTATACACTAGAATGGACATAAAAGTCATTATCTGTGACATGCATGATTGGCAAAGGAGGTGGGCCAGTCATATAGAAAGAGGGAGAATCAGCAGTTGGACAGCCCCAGGGTTGTACTCATCTTGGTAAATCATTAAATGTCGCAAAAGCCTCCAAGTCACTGACTGAATCATTTGTGAAGGACTTTTGAGGTCCCTGAATAAGAATCATGAAGGACAAGAGCATATGAATAGGCTGCAATTTCACTCAATGGAGAGAGTATGGATGTGGGAAGACCCAAGCACCAAATCTCCTGTGTAATCCTGAGCAAGTTACTTCATGACTCTAAGACTCAGTTGCTTCATCTTTAAAACTGGAGATAATATCATCGACATCACAGGGTGCTTGTAAGGATCAAATGGGTTCATTTTATATTTATTTAGTCCATCTTTACAGATAAGAAAACTGATCACAGATTCAGAACTGGAAGGGACCTCCATGGCTCTGGTTCAGACCTCTTATTTTTGCAGATAAAAGAACCAAGGCTCAGGGAGCAAGTTGCAGGACCATGCTAAGGTGTCATGTGTCCAGAGACTCTCCACTCTAGATGGCACATATGGGCATTTCACTATCATTCCATTTTCATTATCCATCCATTTTCATTACCATTTGGATCCTGCCTTCCCTTAATTCTCCAATCTAAAATAGTTGTAGCCACATTTACCATTTTCCTATCTAAAGGGATTTTGTAAGGATTTCTCTCCATCTTTTGTCTTTTAATATGTTAAATGTTGGTGGTTTATTGCTTCCTTCTAGGGATAAGCACCAAGAGTACTGAACAAGTGGACTACCACTGGGAAACCAGCTTGATTTTTATCCATTTCCAGATAAGCAGCACAGCTAAAGCCCAAAGCGTGTTCCCTTCTCCCCCAATCTCTACCCCAGATAATGACGCACTTGGAGAGAAGACATCAAGGCCAGAGAGACTTCTTCAAGAGATAGAACAGTGTGATCAAGGCTGATAGGAACACAGCCCAAAATGAGTAAGAAAGGGTTACAATGGAAGGAAAAGTAGTTCGTGATTGAAAGTTATAGGAGATGAGGGAGCAGGAGAGAAAGGGAAAGAGAGTGAGGAGGAGGGAGAAACAACTGGAAAAATGTCTGAGTGTTCAAGTGTTTACTCCCTTTTAAAAATATATAAAATATGTATAAAAATACCCCTTGACAAAAGCAGCTTCTAAGATGCTTTAAAAAGCCAATTACAAAAGGCAAAACAAATAAGAGCCATGGGCAAGGAGGTTCCTTGGTATCTCTGGAGCTCCAAAGAAGTAGCTTTTGGATTTTTCTTCCCCAAAGAGTTCACAAATGAGACTCAGTCATGGAGTGAGTTGTGGGTAGGGAGGAGGACTCCTCTGGATCTGCTTCAGAGTGGGAGGAAGGGATACCTCATTCCTCCCTACATCCACCAGTAAAAGAACAGTTTAGAAAATCAGGTCACATAATGAAACCAACCATGAAAGTGCTCTGGCAGGTTTGTGAATAAAGAGGTGGGGAAAGAACAGAGGTGCTTAGAGGAAGGGTGCCAGGGGAAGGGGGAAGAGCATCTGATCCAGAAATTTGGACCTAAGGGAGGGAAAGTGCCCAGAAATGCTCAGTAAGTATTTGAGTGCTCAAAATCACGTGACTGAGTCTGAACAGGGTTTCAGTTCAGTGTTTCCTGACCTATTTTGTATCTAGTTACCTCTACCCATGTTGTTCCCCTTACTCTTGCCTCCCACACTAGTTCAGTTAATGATATAATGTCTGTCCTTCATTCTCAAAGAAGACCACAACATCAGGGAGGTGAGGCCATGACGAGCACTGGATTTGAGTGAAGGGATGCTGGGCTAAGTCACCAGTCTCACTTTCTCCTCCAGAGCCATCTGGGTCCAAAGGCCAGACATGAATCAGGACAACTGGAGATGGCCTTGGATGGGAGATATTCAGGGTCAAGTGACTTATCCAAGGCCACACAACTAGTAAGTGTCAGAGGCTGGATTCAAATTCCTGTCCTTCTGTTTTCAGGGTCAGTGTTCTATGCCATTCTAGGGGATCACACTGTCTCATTTTGTCTGTATCTTCAATACCCAGCATACTAGTACCTAACAGGTACTTAATAAAAGTTTTCTTTTGATTCAATGATTGAAAGGAGCTCCATAGATCTTCCTTGACTCCCAAGTATTTAGCTGTCCTGACTGTTTCTCTCTTTCTACTTTATTTTATAATCCAGTCTTCTCATTTGCTTAATCATTCTATAGCTCTTTCTTGGATGTTTTCCAATCACTTCTTTCCTCTCTTTGTGTCTCTGATTTTCTCTGTCTCTGTCCTTTTCCCTTTGGGTCTCTCTCATTCCCTCTCTCTCCCTATCTCCATTTGTCTATCTTACCTCTGTCTATCTTTACCTCTGTCTCCTTCATTTTTTTCTGTCTCTCTTATTCTCTCTCTGTCTTTATCTTTGTCTGTGTCTCTCTCATGCCTGGATAATTCATCAACATCAAGTAACTTTTCCAAACTTCATTTTGATGAATGTACTGAAAATATGACTGGTATTATGACAATTATATGAAGAGTATGAATTACTCTTGAAGTAAATATAAATACATATTTTATAATCAAAGGAGAAATCACATGGTGAAATGTCAGACATTTAATCCCATCCCCTACAGTTTAAACAGTGGGGATCTGAAGCCATGTGACTGCCTCTAGAATATTAGGGAGTTACATTCGATAACAGGATATGAGGAAGATGGAAAACATAAACTCCAGTTCAGGCAACTGAAGATAAATGCCATCACTAGTTTTTTAGCCAACAGAGTCCAAAATATTGTGCAAGGGACAATCCTGAATAGAAGAATTATATGATGAAATTTATTTGCTTCTATCTTTTCCTTATCTTTATAATATGGACTAGGAGAAAGAGCCTGGACCTAGAAACAAGGTACTTAGAGACACATCATATCCCTAATGTTTACAAGCTATCAAGTCCAAAAGCCACTTCATTAGCTCTCTGGTTCTCAGCTTCATCTGCAAAATGGGCCTCTCTAGCATGACCATGATAGGAAGATGAGAAAGTCATGTGGGTTGAGGAAGGGACAAACAGTGACCATCACCCCAAAGCTTTCAATTTTAGTGATGTAGTGCCAAGAGATCTAGAGGAAAAATAATCTTGTGATGACATGCTCAAAGTCCCACATTTGCAACAATTAGAGAGAGTACCCACACCCAAAGACATCAAAGCGTCAACATATCAAAAGAGTTTTCATAGATTTTTAAAGAATTGCCATAAAAATTGAAATCAGGGTTCCTTCAATCTATGATTTGGACTTCCTGAAAAGTAAACCATCCCCTTCCTCCCTCCAGAGATGTATTTTTATCAAAGAATGGTCAAATCTTAAATCTATACAATATTCTTGGTCTTCCCTGAGGACTCCATCTGGTACCTGTTATTTTCTGGAAAAATAACCCCCATCCAAAAGGGCAGCTGCTATTGAAAAAGGAGATTGAGCCAGATTTGACCATAGAGGTTTTTGTGCATTTGATAAGACATAGTCACAGAATGTTTGAGTCCAAAGAAACTTTACAGATTCAATTCAAATAACAATGATATTCATATGCAGGATTGAAAGGTCAAGAAATTTAATGTGGAATAAAAAAAATAGTGAGAAGGAAGAATATTAATAATAGATTTCAAACTGTACTGCAAGCAGTGGTTCTGCTGGTCCTGGGCTTAAAAAAATTAGAGAAGTCATTCAACATAGTTTGTGATGAACCCAAAGATGTGAGAAAACCATTTCCTAATAACAATATGATGCCTAAGGAAGGCATCCCAATGTGATGAAGTGCCAGAGCTACCATGAAACTGGTGCAGTAGGAGATTAGGGGCTGGGGGGGGGGGGGGTCACGCCACCCTATTCTACCCGGATGAGACCATATCCGCAGTGCTGAGTTCAGTTCTGGGTACCACATTTTAGAAAGGATGTTGCTACCAGTACTTTCCTTACCCAGGATCCTCCTGAATCTTTTTGCCTTTCTCTCACCTTGTATGATGCACTTAGGTTAGTGTGGTGTGCTTCACCTAAATTGGGAAACTTTCTCATGGCAGTGACTCTTTTCCTTTGTAATATGTTTCTAGGGGTGAGCACAGGTTTTGAACCATAGCAGATTGCTTATTGATTGATTAATAAATCAGAAAAAATACAAGGGAGGCAACCATAAAATTGGAGGGTCTTGAAATTATGTCTTATATGGGTCAGTTGAAGGAACTGAAAAGAAGACTCAGGGAGATAGATGGAGGATCAGAGAATCATAAATTTAGAGCTCTTAGAAGTTTGAAAGGATGTCAGGTAAAGGAAGGATTAGGCTTGTTCAGCTTGGCCTCAGGGACCAGGACTAGGAGCAATGAGTAGAAGGAATGGGAAAGTTTTGCCTAATGGAATTAGAGGTTGATTTGAAAAGGACCAAGTTCAACCTTCTTCTTTTACAAATGAAAAAATGAGAAACAGAGATTAGGTGACTTTTCCAAGACCACACAGCCAGTAAATATCAGAGATGGGATTCGAATTCAGTTTTTCCTGACTCCCAGTCCAGTGACCACTACACCTCAGTGTGGTCACATAATCATTGTTGGGGATGACTCATTTGGATCCAAGTTGGGATCTAGATCCTGAGGTCTCTTTTATCTCCTAGAGCATGACATTCTCTGAAT
Source organism: Macrotis lagotis (assembly GCF_037893015.1). Taxonomy (NCBI): domain Eukaryota; kingdom Metazoa; phylum Chordata; class Mammalia; order Peramelemorphia; family Peramelidae; genus Macrotis; species Macrotis lagotis. The sequence goes on along the minus strand of NC_133662.1, from coordinate 268,138,382 downwards.
TTAACACTCTTCATTCATTCTATGGAGTCAATACTAATACTTCAGCCCATGTAGATGGAAAAATCTGACTAGGCTTCCTCAAGTTTGATCTGGAGTACTCCCAAGAAGTTGGTCCTTCTTGGGTAAAAGCTGGACCCTGTACCAGCATAAGACTTAGAAGTCATCATTGGATAAACTTTAAGACAAGTTTGGTCAGAAAAGATCTGGAAATAGTTTCCTTGCCCCTGTTCATATGATTATAAAGGAAAGATTAATATCCTTGAGAACAGAGATTGCTTCATTTTTTAATCTGAATCCCCTGTCTAGCACCTTGACTGGCAAATAGTATTCATTTAATAAACTGGTTTCTTGATCCTCCATATCTCCAATGGGATTAAACAATTCCTGAGGTCAAGGACTGTTTTAGTGTTTTTAATCTTTGCCCCTTCAGTGACTATCACAATGCCTGGTACACAGCAGGTACTTAATAAATGCTTCTTAAATATGACTGATTTTTTTCACTGCCCTCGTCAAATAAACACAAAGATTACAGTTGGAAGAGTCTTTATCGATTGTCTACTTTGGACATTTGTCTTTTTTCTATACTTTCTCTCTGTGTAAGCTCACGGATTCTTTTGGCTGCAGCTCAAACCCAGGTAATACGTTTGAGCCAACTGCTGCACACAATGATGATGTTTGCCCTTTATTCTAGAGAAGGACCATGACATCAGAGGGTTGATACCATGACAAGCAAGTGAATTGGATTTGAGTGAGGGGAGCACGGTGCTAAGTCACCAGCCTCATTTTCTCCTCCAGAGCCATAGGGTCCACTGGCCAGATATGGATCAAGATGACTAGAGATAGCACTGACTTCAATTTATCAGGATTAAGTGACTTGCCCAAGGTCACACAGGTAGGTGTCAAATACCTGAGGCCAGATTTGAACTTAGGTCTTCCTGATTTCAGGGTCAGTGCTCTATCTACTGCAGTGCCACCAAGCTGTAAGCATGTATAAATCCTTTAGATTATGAGCTCATTGAAGGCAAGAACTGTCTTTTTCCTCTTTTTGTATCCCTAGTGCTTAGCACAAAATAGGCACCTAATTAATGTTTCTTGACTATTATCCCCATTTTTCAGGGGAAAAAACTGAGATTCAAATATTCTTGACTTACAAGCCAGCTCTCTATTGCCTTATACCTCTCTTTATCTTCAAAATATCTGAATACAGGTTTGCTGATTTTCACCGAATTGAATTCATTCATTCATTCAAGAAAGACTAATGGGTACCTACCCTATGCATCGGATCACAGATTATTGAGCCAGGACCATATCAGTTGCCTAAACCAAACACTCTGGTTTGGTTTAAGGCAGTTGTAAATAACTAAGGAAGGATTTGAACCCACTTGCTCTGACAGGGTATTGTGTTTTATGACTCAAGTAGTTTGAAGAATAATAACCTCAAAGCTTATAACCTGGCCACTGTGTCCAGGATGAAAGTACTCTGTCCTTCAGAGCTCCACAGTGGCTGTTTGAGGCTTCTAATCACATCCTCATTTTTTCTATATACGATTAATATTTTTGATAAAGAGCCTGTTCATAATTTCCCAGTGGAAGCCCATAATATCAAGTCATAAAGAAACATGATAGGAAAAAACTAATTGGAAAAAACTAATTGGAATAGTTTCCAAGCTTATTTAGACCTCCATCAGTTATGACACTTTATTGGAGGGTGGTATAGGGTTCAATGAGGCAGGGGCATGGGTGTAGATCATTGCCCTAGAAAGGATGACAGTGATAAGCTGATGAATTCTCACAGGAAGAAAGCAAATTCATTGGTGCTGATAGAATAGTTTTATGCCAGAGGAAGAAATTAATTAAATGTCTCCTAATCAGAAAAGGTGGTAAAAGAGTCATAGTTGGAGAGGTTCAGATGACAGAAAGACAGCCCTGGGATAGACATGGGTTAATGGTATGCTAAAAGAATAGAGGGATAGTTTCATTTCTGTCTTTGTGTACCCAGTGTACTTTGCATACCCTGGACAGCTATGTGGAGAGAGCACTGGGCTAGGAATCAGAAAGATTTATTTTTATGAGTCCAAATCCAGCCTTGGACACTTATTAGCTGTGTGACCCTTGGCAAGTCACTTAACCCTGTTGGTCTCCGGTCCTCATCTGTCAAATGAGATGGAAAAAGAAATGACTCACCACTCCAGTATCTTTGCCTAAATGGGATCACAAAGAATCAGACACAAATAAAAAAACGAATGAAAAATAATGCTCAAGTCCTGGAACATAGGAGACACCAAAAATGCTTGTGGATTAAGTAAGGAAGCCCTCAGATATGTTGAGTAGACCTTCAATAGAGGATTCATGTAAGAATAGAGATAGGAATCACATAAGATGAGAAGGCCAAGATGGGTCAAGATCTGCCCAAGTGAAGGATATTCCCACATTGGGAGGTTGACAGATCCATAAAGTCCACAAATACTCACTCCTGCAAATGGAGTTTCTCCATAATGAAGTCTATACTAGTGTCAAACTGTGTAACTTTTAGAGGGTACATCTGATTGATGAGAAAACACTGAACGTTGTTTTGTTGTATTGAGGTTAAAACACCATTATGTTAATGCCTCAAGATAAAACGGCCTTCTGAGGAAAGGAGAGACATTAAATTTATCAGTGGGGCCTTTGAAAAATTGGATCACAGCAAATGTAGGCAAACCACTAATTTCTTTCCAATAGGAAGATGACACATTTGTCAGTTAGACTCCTGTCATTGTTTGTAATGTATTGTCTCCATGGTCCATGGGAGAGTTGACAAATGAGTAGTCATTCACAAACTACCCATATTCTATTAGAAGGGCATGTGAGACTCTGAACTCTGGAAACCTTAGTTAATGCTGATAAGCTCCCTTGAGCAATCCCAAACCACAACTTCCACTTCTAAAATATTTTAAGACCTATAAAGCATCTTCCTGGAAAAAACAAGTACACAGCACAATCAGTAAAGGAAATATTTTCCCCAGGTATCAAAAGATCATAGATACAGAGACAGGAGGGAACTTAGAAATTAAGGGCATTCCTCTCATTTGACTAGAGAAAGGGAGAGACCCCAAAAGTTCTCTTACCTAAGTTGAGCCAAGCAAATGAAACATAATTTCTTTCTGACTTTTTTTTTTACTATATTGGTCATATTCTGATTTTAACATATTGAAGTCCCTATTTGAATTATCTGTCTTCCTTTTTCTTTTTTTATATTGCTGTCTATTTTTCCTTTAAAGACTGGATTATGGGACTATTGGTTACATACAAATTTTAAATTATTAAAAGGCTATAGTTAATGGGGTTTTTTTAAAACAGTCTTTTGTCTTTCCAAGCTTTTGGAATAGAGTTGGTGTCTTATACAATGATGTGGAAAGATGTGAGATGCCCAGGTGGTAGTTTCAATAAGCCTAGTAAGCACAAGCATAAACTTCTGTATTGAGTCCACTTTTTCACTCATGCATAGCACAATCTGCTAAGGACTCCATTCTAATCATTCAGTGGTGAGACCAAATCAATGAGCAAATTCCATCATTTTTACTGGCTACCACTAAGTGACACATCACTGAAGTCTGGGGTAAAGTATCCAGCATGATGTTCGCGGATACTTAGATTGCTGCCCTCCAGGGTTTCAAGGTGTCATCGAGGAAGCAAGCATTGTAAGATCTTTGATTTAGAGATGGAAAGGACCTTGATGGTTTAGTTCAGTTTTCTCATTTTATAGATGAAGAAACTGAAGGTCAGAGTGATTCAATGACTACTCTGGGTCACATAGGTGACTCCAGGGTTAAAAGGTTTGAATCCTTATCCTTGGACTCTCAGACCAATGTTCTCTCCCCTTCACTCTGTCATCTTCTGATACTAAGAATAATAACAGGAGCTTGTTCTGCCCCCACACAGCCCTGTTATAAACCAGTAAAGCATCATGAGAACAATGAAAAGACCTGAAGCATTAGGAGAAGACAGGACCTTAAGGATCATTCAGTTCAATTCCATAAATATTTATTAAGCACCCACTGTACACCAGGCAATATACAGAGGTTCTGGGGAGATAAAGACAGAAATGAAACAGAGCCTACCCTCATGGAGCTTATATTCTTTTGGACTAAGGAAGGAAACTGAAGTTCTAGGAAGAACAGGACAAAAACAGTGATCAAACCCAGGCTCTAAATCAGTATTGTACCTACTATACTATCCTACCTCCAAATTCTTATGAGCTCTCTGTGAATGAACCCAGAAGTCTTTGAAGGTTATCTGCAAACAGCCCCAACTCCAGTTTGTCACCTTGGTGTCCCTCAATCCTCGATTTGTTGGATTTTTAGCTAGTTCAAGTCCAAGCGACTAAAAGGAAAAAAAATTGAAGTTACTTCCTCTCTCTGGGTCTCAGTTTTTCCATCTGAAAAAAAAATTGGGGGGGGGCAGACCAGGTGGTTTCTCAGGGCCTTTCCAGCATGGATTCTCTAAATTTATGAATGGAAATGGCGATCTTTTCCTCTTCCACTCAAAAAAGGACTAATGGTCAAGGTTGGCTGCATCATTGCCATCGGGAAGAGCCTCTGGACTAGATGTTTGTTTAGTTCTGAATCTCTAGGAATTGTTGGTCTGAGGCCAGTTTCCCCAGTGAAACTCTGAGCAATTAAAAAATCCATTGGGTGAATCAACTATTTCTTGCGTGCAAAGAAGAGACAGGGCCCAGAAAAGCACTGGGATGTGTTTACCTTGCTCAAGGAGCTGCAAAAGCTCCCCATCTCCTGCTGCCTGGTTGTGGCTGAAAGAATTTCTGACATTAGGCAGCATATTCCAGTTTGCAAAGCACTTTACCAATATGATCTCCCAACAGCCCTGGGAAATATATGGCCCTGTTTTACAGAAGAGGAAACTGAGGGGCATTGAGTCACATAGCAAAGGTGACCCAGACTCACATAGCAAATAAAAGAGAGGTCAGATTTAAATATGGGTCTCCAGGTCCCCACCATACCCCCATTGTCTCTCTTACCCTTAAAGCTGGCATCCTCCAAAGCCGAGACCTGGAACCAGGATTAGTTTATAGTGAAGAAGTGGTAAAGGAGTGTGGTTACACTAAAGTGTAAGGGCTTGGTGAGGCAGGAAAGGGGGGTGAAGCACAGAGCACTTGCCCCCTTTTCCAAACACTTGACTCCAGAGGGCAAAACCAGAAGCGGTAGATAGAAGGTAGGAAAAAAACACTTGGAATCTGATGTCAAAGGGAAAACCCAAATGAATCAGACTGCCTCAAAAGGTAGTGAGTGGCTTGACCTTCAGGGTCTTCAAACAATCACTGGATGATATTGTTGTTGGGGGGGGGGGCCAGTGGTCTTTCATTCCCAGAGAAGCTTAAAACTTATTGAATGGATATTGAATGGAATATTCATAAAGGAAATGATTTTATGGGAAAGTTTAATCATTCCTCTAAAGATATATTACCTTGCACTGTTTCTCATAAATAAAACAAGATAAATCTGATATTTTAAAATTTTCCTTTGCTCAGAGAAGGCTTCTGATCCATCATAAATTTTGATCCTCTCATTCTCTGATGCTTAGTATGCCTTATTGCTATCTTATGCATGAATTAGAGCTTCTTTTCCCACTAAAAGAAAAGAAAATTGGGAAGTTTTCTTTTTTCTGGCTTGTGAAGTGTTCCTTTCATCTCTGAATGTCATTCTTCATCAGTGGCCGTCATCTGATTTAAAGATAAACGTGGAGGTCAGTGCTTCAGTGCCTTAGAGGCAGTGGATGAACACAGTCAGTTTTGACTAAAGGACCAGCATCTTGCTTTCACATGCTTTGTATCCTGCTTACATTGGGTAAAATAATCAAAAGATTGTGGGTATGCCTATCATCCACTCTCAAGGTTTCTTTTTGTCGCCCACCATCTTCTTCAGATTGTTCAATGGCTTCCTCTAAGGACGTATGAAACACCAAGGTCCTTATACTTTCCCTTAATTCCCAAGAGAATTAACAAATTCCTCTTTTGCTACTTAAAGACTATTTGACTCCAAGTTCCAGGGCTAAAAAAGAAAGATGATCTTTATTTCCATATTCAGAAATGATGAAAAATGATTTTCTTTGGGATGGATAGATGAGACAAGAGCAATTGATTCCTAACTGTGGAATGTGCATCAAGAAGCTGTATTTCCCCCAGGGTGTCCCATTGGGCACTTGTAATTCTTTTAGTCCACACATTGGCCACTTAACCCTTGCAGTAAAAAGAGAGTTAAATATGTTTTATTTTTCCTCCCTAATAAGAGGGACCATGGAGGGGAATATGAAGCTTGTTATTATGCTCTGCAATTATAAATCAATGAAATTTTGTTCACATCTCACATCCATCCCTCCCAACATAATTATTTTCATAATATTTGAATTGGCAAGTGAAAATCAAGTTTGTTCTCTGTTTCTGGGATCCAGGGTCTGATCTCATCCAAGAGGAGGCGAAAGAGCCTCTTGTCCCTTGGGAATTCAAAGGAATGGCTTTTGGCAAAGACTGAAGTCTCTAAAGTCAGCAGGAAGTTGGAGAGGAAATTGCCCAGGGGTCTGAGAGAGGATGATAGGAGTGAAGAGAAAATCTGTGACTTGGTGATAATTTTACCTACAATGTATTTTCAGGTAAATAATATCACCTGATTTAGGTAACAAGATGGGCAGATTGCTCGGTCATCATTTTGCATTCAGTTCACACTGTCTGCATCCAGTTCACACTGGATTTTGAAGGGTAACTGAGACAAAGTTAAGCCCGAGGAGCAGAGTCTTGATGGATGTCTCTGCTATGTATTAAGGCATCATCTAGGTGAATTATGAAGAAAGAGATGAGACACAAATAATCCTGTGCCCATCTCATGGGGATCTATGTCCATTTGAATGGTCTCAAACCAATGACGTATGGAAAAATACTAAAAATAATTGGATTAGGGGAGGAGATCTGAGTTGATCACAAGTTCAATATGAATCAAAGTGTGATGTCAGACAAAAAAGACTAATATGATCTCAAGCTACATTAAAAGAAGCACAAGACCCAGAACAAAGGAGACAGAATTCACCATTCACCATACTCTGCCCTATTCTGCTCAGAATGTTGTGTCCATTTCTAGTTATCAAAGTTAATGACAAGCATTAAAACCTGGAGCAAGTTCAGACTAAGGAGACTTGGTGGAGGAGAATAAGATTTATTTAGTGAACTGGGAATGTTTAGCACAGAAAAGACTCTGAGGAGCTAAGATAGCAAGCTTCAGTTATCTGAAGGGCTGCCATGTTTAAAGGGAGGCAACGTGTGCAGTAGAAAGAACTCCAGAGAAGGAACCCTAATTTCTAGGGCCCTGAGTTCAAATCTCATCTTGGCAACCTGTGTGACCTTGGATAAGTCATTTATTATCTTTATGCCTCAGTTTCCTAATCTGTAAAATGAGATTGGACTAGATGGCCTCCCTCTTCTTCCAGTTCTAAGTCTAAACTTTCACAAAAATACTTAGGAGCTAGTGAGTTTCTTCTCCTAATAGGTCTCTATTGGCCCTCTAGTTGGACAAGCACCAATCTGGAATATTATAAAGGAGAATTTTGTTGAGATAAGTTCTGAGTCCCTCTGACTCTAAGTCTCTGTGATTCTTTGATTTTATTTTCAGGAAGACTGGTTGTATGTTTGGAGTTATCATCCAAGAATGGTACCCATTTGCATGATTTAAGTTGACCTTTGGTTCACAGGTTCCAAAGATATTCTGGGGTAGTTTTTATGATCCCTTTCTTTGAGCATGGGGCAACTTTGCACCAAGCCTAAAAGCAGTATTTCAACAACATAGCCTTTGGAGGCCAGGTAGGAAAAGACACATGGCAGCCAAATGGACACTCAGATCTTTAGTCCTGAGAGAAGACGATTTTCTCCAATAGATGCAAGATAAAAGAATCAATGACATCTTGTAATGATACATCAGTCTGAGCCACAGGAATCAAATAGACACATGACTCTGCCCAGTGCACCCCGTTCTTTCTGACATGTGGGGAATTCTCATTTTAACCTATATCAAACCAAGAGGCCAGTTAGCCACAAAGGATTCTGTTCAGTTCAACCTAGTACTTTCCACGAGCAAGATGTCCTGAAGCCTTAGGTGCTGAGGTTGCAAAGATCAACATACAACTTTACCTGCCCTCAAGGAGCTTACATTCAATCAACCATTCAGCAAGCCTACATTAAACACCTCCTAAGTATGAGGCAGAGACCAAAAGGGGAGCAGGCATTGCCTTCTGGAGCTTACAGTCTACTGCAAGGAAATAAACAGGGGAAGCATTAACAAATCAGGACAAATTGAGGTCTCTGAAAAAGTAAGATCAGTCAAAGGAAATGGCTTCATTGTAGATGCAAACCTCAGACATGAGAAATCATCCCTCTCTGGAGAGTAAGGCCAAAGGAAGCAAAGTTAAGCTGGGAGTCCTAGAAGAAAGACCAGCTGTGTTGGACCAAGAACTGATAAATAACAACAGAATATAAAGTCATGAAGAAGGAGCCAAGTAATGGTTTGGGAAAATACCATATGAGGGTCATTTAGATGTGTAAGTAGATAGGAATCCAGTACAGATGAAGAAAATAAATATTAACAGTAATTAGTCATTCCCAGTAGAGTACTTTGGCCAGAAAGGTAAGTGGGACTATTATTTACATCATATAGCTGGAGAAACTGAGGTCTCAGGAGATGGATAATTTATTTGCTTTCACAAAGTTGGCAGGTATCACAAGCAGGACTAGAAGCAGGTTCCATACCCAGTCTTCTTCTTAAAACACCATGTGAGAAAATTCAAATTAAGACTGAGTGGGGGTGGGGGGAGTTTAGGGGGAAGAGCTGCCACTTGAGCCAGTGGAGGGAATTACAAAGCCCAGAAACTAGAACCAAGAAGCAAATTAGATTCAAGTTAAAGAAAAAACTTGCCATCAATGAGCAGTATCCCAAAGTGGGATGGGTTACCTTGAGATGTAATGAGCTCCCTATTGCCGAAGGTCTTCAGAGTCCAGAGTTCATTTTCTTGGGCACCAGACGTGTTCCAATTGAATAGAAGACACTACTTCATTTTTCTCTTTGTTCTCCCAGGACCCAGTCTGGACAGAAGGCACTTAATAAATGTTAGGGGATTGACTGATTTTGTAGAAAGGATGCTTGTTATAGGTTGGTGGCCATTGAGATGACTCAGGAATTTGAGATTGGGGAACCAGCTAAATCCTTGAGAAATGCCCATGCTGGTGAGGGCCAAGCTAGGGTGGCATAGGGGCCTAAGCTGGCCAGGTCAGCTCATGAAGATTTCTGCTATGAAATAGGGAAGCAGGGATAAAAAGACATTTTTGTTGTTCAGTGCTTTTCAGTCATGTCTGACTCTGTGACCCCATTTGAGGTTTTCTTGGCAAAGATATTGGAATGACTTGTCATTTCCTTCTCCAGCACACCTAGCAAGTGCTGAAGTCAGATTTGAACTCACAAAGATGAATCTCCCTGACTCGAGGCCAGGCGCTCTATCCATTGCACCACCTAGCTGTCCCCCCAAATACATGAGCTTCTACATAAAAGACATGTAAGGCCAGGGACGTGCCTTGGGTCCCTCAGAAGTTTTATCCACAGTAAGGTTTAAGCAGAGAACCTGACTTCAGAGGAGGAGAGGGTTGGACTGAAGAATCTCCATGTCCATCCCAACTATAATGCTGCCATTCTACTGGTGCCTGTGAATGACTCAGACCCAGAAGCAACATGAAAAATGACTTCTCATATTATTCTAGTAGTGTGCCTTCTCTCTGGAAAACGAAACTCAATGGATAGAAATATTGCTTGGGAATTGAGGTTTTCAGCAATAAGTTCAATATGAACAATGACTCTAATAAAACTTGGGCTCCCTCCTTCTTAGATCATTTTAAAAACTGAGTGAGATAACAATATGTGAGGTTTAGAAAAGGATGCAGTTTTAGGGACAGCTAGGCGGCTTAGTGGATAGAGCACCAGCCCTGGAGTCAGGAGGACCTGAGTTCAAATCCAACCTCAGACAATAATGACCTAGCTGTGTGGCCTTGGGCAAGCCACTTAACCCATTTGCCTTGCAAAAGATTTTTTTTAAAAAAGGATATAGTTTTAAATAAAGATTCCCCAGAGTTTACAATGAGCTGTGTCTGAGCCTTGATTTTCTTGACTATGAAATGGGGACAATGCTACATACCTCAGGGGTATGGTAAGAAGCTCCAATGAAATAACATTTCTAAAACTTTTTAACTTTAAAGCCTAAGTGTTAGCTGGGGTCCCCTAGATGTTAAGAGGCATAGGAGGGACAAGAGAACTCCTGAGTCCACCACATGGAATCTGTTGAGGTTCTAGGACTCCTCAATCTTTTGACTTCAGTTTTAGGGAGCATGCAGTCTGAATCCCCAAAATCACTATAATTCTACTCTCAAGAAAGAGTCATTTCATAGAGATTCTCATGCAAAGGAGGGATTCTTTACCCAATACTGACCATTTAGCACACTCACCTAATTGGACATGGAGAAACCAAATCTTCATGCTAATCACCTTTCCAGGTCTGGCAAGATATTGAGGTAAGTGCAGCAAAGACACAAAAATCTCCCACAGGATTTAGGAAAGTGGGAGGGGGAGGTTCTTGAGTTTGTAGTCAAGTCAACAGAGGGCAGGTGAATACTAGCTACCCTTTTGCAAAATTTGGAGAGAGAGATGAGAATCCAAGGGGGCACTGCTAAGCTAGCCCAAATCCACTTCTGATATTCACCTATTATGTGACCAGAGGCAAATAGTGTCCCCTTATCGGGCTTCAGTTTGCTTATCCGCAAAATGGAGAGAATAATACTCAAAAATACATTTTTCATTGGATGGTGATAAGGATCTAATGCAATGTTGCACCTCAAATGATTTGAAATCTTAAACATGCTATATAACTATTATTATCATCATTTATTATCATTTTGTTATCATCATCATCATCAACATTGTAACCATTATTTCAGTCTGTTATGGTTTGTCAGAATTTCTACCATTTTTTTGACATGATCGGAATTTACCGATAAGTCCAATCCTTAATTATGAATGACCTTTCTATAATTCCTGATTTCCAATCACCTTTATTTTATAACAGCGATGACTACAGGCCCAAAGATTCTCTGGTGGCCCAGTCATCATTTCTACCCAGAGAACAACAAAAACCTGAATAGCAGTGAAAGCATCGCCAATGAGGATTTGTCATGGGACTGTAGCATTTCCACTGATCTGTAGAGCCATGGAGACAGGGCTCAGTGACAATTCTCCATGAAAATGGAATCATTTTTAATTTAGCATAACCCTAACCATGAACTTCTTGAGTTAGTTTAAGTACTTTCATAAATTAATACAATTTATACCTTCTCTTGAAAAGGGGAAACTGATATAGAATGACATTAAGAGTAACAAATGACTGAATTACTCAAACCTAAATTATTTGGATGGATTGAATTAAATTGTGGCTTCTAGGACAAAGGAAATGAGTCTCACTAATTATGTCCTGCTCAGATGATGGGAGAAATGTGTTATTGTTCAGCCTTGGACATCCCATGTGAAGACATTATCACAGATAGTTATTAGGATCATAGGTCGGGAGTTGGAAAGAAACTTAGAAACCATTGGGTCCATGCCTTCATTTTTTAAAATTCATTTTTCCTAATTACCTGTTAAGACAATTTTCAACATTTTTGAAGTTTTGAGTTTTAAATTCTTACCCTCCCTTCTTCTTCTGTCCCCTTCCCCCTCCCTGAAATAATAAGTAGATAAAAGTTATACATGAGCAATTATGTAAAACATTTCCATGATAGTCATTTTGTACAAGCCTCAAATGAAAGAAAAAGAATAGTAGAAGGCCAGAATAGCATGCTTCAGCCTGGATTCAGACACTATCAGTTCTTTCTGTGCAAGCAGTTGGGGTGTTTCATCATTAGTTCTTTGGGATTGTTTTGGATCATTGCATTGCTGAGATTAGCTAAATCACTCACTGCTGATCTTTGTATTTATTGATTGTGGTTCCTGGGAACAACGTTCTCCTGGTTCTCTTTGCTTCTGTATGCATCTATTCAGGTAAGTCTTTTCAATTTTTCTGAAATCCTTTCTTCCAGCACAATAATATTCCATGACAATTATATGCCACAACTTGTTCAGTCATCCCCCAATTGGTAGGGATCCCTTTGATTTCCAATTCTCTGTTACCACAAAAAGAGCCACTATAAATGTTTTGGTACAAATACATTCTTTTCCCTTTTTTAATGTCTTTAGGATAAAGACCTAGGAGTCAATGCCTTCGTTTTACAGGTGAGGAAACAGAGGCCAAAAGAAGCTAAGCGATTTGTCTACGACCACAGAGCTAGTAAGTGTCTGAGGCAGGATTTGAAACTAAATCACAGGATCAGAATCACAGATTTAGAACTAGAAGCATTTAGTCCAAACCCTTCACAGCAAGGAGCCTTGGTTTCCTCGCTTGTAAAATAGGGAGAATAATACCTTTCAGAATTATCCCCACAAGGTTATTCTAAGATTCAATGAAAGAATGTATAAGCAAAGCTGTTTGCAGGTCAAAGAATTATGCAAATGTCAGCTCTGATTCCATTCAAAACCTCCTGTCCAAAGCAAACACTGGCTCTCCAAAGCTACATTTTCTTCCCAGGTAATAATTCAGTTCTTACATAGCTCAGCTGGAATCTGGCCCCTAAGGGTCAGGACTTTGAAAGGCCTTCTGCCAAGCATATTCTCCCCTAATTTTCTAAGAATTCCAAAGTTGTTCCAGGTTCTTTCCAACTTAAATGCATCCACATGGTGAATGCTGCTAACTTATGGTCCAAAAACCTCCCTAGCTTTCCTCCTTTCAGTGAGAGTCACATTTTGGCAGGGCTTTCTAGAAATAACTGCCAGAAGAAATATTCAAGCCCAGTAACTAAATTTAGAATAATTCGGGTTCTGAAACTAGCCAAAGAACCCCTTGCCACCAGGAACATGAAAGGAATCAGCCAATAGATGGGCACTGGTTGGGAGGGAAAGAGGCCCCAGAGGCCTCAGGCCCTTCTCTGCCAGGATACAGGGGGCAGCGGGTGACTGGATCTGATGCTGGCCACATACTTCGGTGGGAGGTCCCATTTCTCCCACCAGCTGGTTGTACTCGCTCAAACGACCCTACTCCCACCGAATGAAGAGTTGAGAGGTTATTTCCTGCCCTCCACCAGGCCCCTTGCAACAACATCCAGATAAATTCCACGGATGCTTGTGTTCAATTTAATGTGAATTGAATGCAGATGAGGAGATCCGGCCCAAAGAGAAGGAAATGATTTGGTTTGACTTTGTGGGAGACCTGGGGATGTGTGTATGTGTGCTGGGACCCACAGCAATACAGAAATATTTGGTCATTCAGGGTATGTCCACTGCAGAGGGGCTTATGGATGGAGGTATGGGGTAGGGGAGACGTCACAGTACCAAGTGTTAACAAAATGGCACCATGACCAATTGGAGGAACTAAGGCTATTTAGTCTAAGAAAAGGAGCTTGATGAGGGGGCTTGCTGACTGTCCTGCAGGATTTGAAGATTTTTAAATATATTCTATCCCTTGGTTCCCCCCTCCTGCTTACAAACACGCCCATGTCTCCCCATCCTGAAGGAATTCTTACATCCCTACACTCCTCCACCTTTCATCCGACATCTCACCTTCCTTTCTCAGTCAAACTCCTAGGAAAAAACCCGTCTCCACTCACTCACTGCCTTCACCTCTTCTCTCACTGGGTTCTGCACTATTTAATCTCTCACTCAGCTGAAACAGCCTCTTCAAAGATCTGCGTGTAATCACCTCTTAATTGCCAAATAGCTTTGGTCTTTTCTATCCTCATCCTTCTTGCTCTCCCTGAAGCATCTGACACAGTTGGCCGCCCCCTCCTGAGCAATTCAATCTCTCCTCCTTGGGTTTTGGTACACTCTTCCCTCTTGGGTATCCCCTAAACTGGATGCCTGTTCCCCATCATTTGCCAGATTTCATTCATCCCATGGTTTCAGCTGTCTCTCCTGGACCAGTTTTTCTTTTTTCCCCTCTCCTCTCTTGCAGTCCTTATCCCCTTACATGAATCTCATAATCTCTGTGTAGTTATCTGTACATCCAACTCCAGGCACTCTCTGTAATCTCCAACTGTCTACTGAGCATCACGACCACTGGCATGTCCCAAAGCAGAACTTGCCATTTTTCACCAAAAAAATCTTCCTCCTTTTCTTATTTCTGCTGCTGAGAGTCAAACCTTCCAGTAAGCCAGATTTGTAACCTGAGTACCATCTTGACATCTCTCTCCCTTACTCCACATCTCCATTCAATTGCCAAATCCTGCCCTTTCTTTTTCCACGACATCATTTGTAGACTTTTCCCTCACTCAGGACCTTAGCACCTCTCAGAATTGAGACCATGACCCCTGATTAGCCTCCAAGACTCTAGTCTCTTCCATCGTGCTGCAGCCAGAGGATTTTTAACCAAAATGTAAACAGATCAAATTACCCCAGCCTCACCCAGCAAACTGCCTTGGATCCCCAGCAACTCAAAGATCAAGGTCTGTTTCCTATGTTGTCCATATAGTGCCCTTCCCAATCTGGTCTAGCCTTTCCAGAATTCTTATATTTTCTCCTGTATAAACTGCAAGCTCCCGCTGCATGAGCCATGATCTCCCATCTCTAAGCCTTTGCATTCACTATTTTCCCTTACATGCAAAACCATCCCTCCATGCCTCCTCCCTGATTTCCTTCCAGCCTAAGCCCAAGTCCCTTCCTTCTGCCAGAGGGTTTCACTGATCCCCTCCCTTTAGCATTGGACTAAGCCCTGGAGACACAAACTCAAGCCAAAAAGACTGTTCCTACCTTCAGTGAGCTTCGATTCTGATGGGGGAACTGGAATTCAGGAGGGAGAAGGGGAGTTGAGGGTCTTTGGTCTGGGAGGAAGGAGAGAAAGAAGGTATCTTCTGGAAAGCTGGAGGAGTCTAGAGAGAGACTGGCACCAGAGAGAAGGGGGCAAGAGGGGTCCCTTGGGTCAATTAACCTGCTGCCTCAGTTTCCTCAACTATGAAATTGGATGATATCTCTTACCTCCCAGAGTTGCTACTGGTGAGATATGCCTAAGTGCTTAGAACAGCTTTAACCACAGGGCCTACATAAATGTCAGCTCCCTCCTTTTTCTTTTTTCTCTTCTACTTTCTACTGTTCCTACTATAACCAGCACTACCACCACCACCACCACCACCACAACTCCTGCTGCCACTGCCACTGTCACCTCTGCCATTCCTTCTTCTGCTCCTTCTCCTACTATAAAATCTTGAACATCTCCTTTAACTTTCAATTCCCGATACTATAAAAGATGCATGCTGAGACCAACAACAAGGAAAGGCTTTCTAATAATCACACAGGTCCCAAAGCAGAGTGGGCTACTTGGGGGTAAGGATCAAGTTCCCATCACTGAAGATCTTGAAGCAGCATGTGGATGACTATTTGCCCTCCAGCTTATAAAGGGGATTCAAGTATAGGTGGTACTAGATAAAATCGAGGGACCCCGTCAAGTCTGAGATTTTGTGATTGTGGCAAAGTCCAATCTGGCCAACACCACATGCAGGGGAGCATAAACAGCAGTCTGTATTTAAGGATGCATGGACCTCCACCAGAGGTGCCTCCCACCCTGGCTCCTTCTGGTTCTCTGGATCTCCATAAAGATGCTGAGTACTTCATTAGCACCAATGGCTGTGGAGCCCAATGTCCTAGGTACCACATTGTGTTCTCTAGCAAGATATGCTAATTGTGATTCCAATGTGTACAGATAACTATGTGTTTTGCCAACTCAATTTATCAGAGAAACCCATAATTGGCCCATGTGAGTCATCGTAACTCTAGACCATCAATATAGGCTTGAAGCAAAGCATGTTCTTCATGGGAGGAACATGATCATCATACAAATTGTTTCTAATGGGAATTGTCATTAAAGCTGCCGAAGCGCTCATTAGGAGTCAGTCAAAGAAGCCAATGGAATGTGTCCCAGGCAGGAAAGACCTTAGTTAAAGCAGCGTCATTTGAGTTCAGCAGTTTGGGGTTCTGGCTGCTTCCTTCCTTATCTGGGCCATTCTCTTTTTATTCCTTTTTTCCTCAATATCCCCCCAAAACTCGCTCTCTCTCTCTCTCTCTCTTTCTCTTTTTTTTTACAGGGCTTAGTCACAGACATGGAAAGTCTATTTTTGAACAAAGGCTTTCTAAGAAGTCAAGTTTGGAGTGACTGTTGTGATGGGCGTATCTGTGTAGATCCCTCACTGCTCTTTTTAATAAAGTTAAGATTGAAATATTCCAAGATTTAAAACCCCCAAACCTAGAGATGTGGCATAGAACTCCATCTGTCATAGCAAATTAGTCACATCTTTCCTTAGTCCAAATAGAGAGACCAACTAATCAATCCATCAAATAATACCTTTTTGTTACTATTGTCCAATTGTGTCTGACTTTTTGTAACCCCAGGAGAGTTTTCTTGGCAGAGACACTGGCGGGGTTTGCCACTTCCTTCTCCAATTCATTTTACAGATGAGGAAACTGAGGCAAACAGGTTGAAATGACTTATCCAGGGCCACCCAGATAACAAATGTCTGAGGAAAGATCCACTCCACCATGAAGCTGCCCTAAACAATACTTGGGAAGCAGCTAATATGTATCAGGCATAGTACTAAGTCCTGAAGGGTTTCCCCTGGTTATTTTACTGCTTTGGGGCTACCCAGGCAGCTCTAAAGCTGCTCTTAGCATCCTTAAGACACAATCAACCCATTGTATTTTCTAGCCTCTAGTGCCTTTGGCACTATTCCTCATGTCTACAACATGGGGCTGTGTTACCTCCTGCTTACAACCATGTGTCTTTCAATTGTCTTTTGGATTATGTGTAATTACTATTCTATCATAGTGTGTCATGATCCCACGGGATATCACTGGGGAATCAGTGAGATGAACAAGTGTTATCAGTATGCAGGGTGATATCATTGAAAGCACTGGGGAGCTTCCCTAAGATAATCTAGCCCATGTCCCTCCTTCTGTTCAACTCTGGTGACCAATTTATTATCAATCTACTATGGATGGAGGCCTGGACTGGGGCCAGGAGGTCTAGAGTTCAAATTCTGCCTCACACTTATGGTTTGAACCCCTGGGTCTCAGTTCTATTGGCTTTAAAACTGATTCTTTCCAAGCTATAGATTGCTATATCTATATAAAGGCATGTAGATAGAAAGGTAAGAGATCTATTTCTAATTGAAGTTATTTAGATATATGTATACACATATGTCTGTAGTAGGTAGAGAGCCAGGTTCAAGTGCTGCCACTGACTGACCGTGTGATCCTATGCAAGTCACTTAACCACCAGGTTCTCATGGCAACTTTCCAAGACTATATGTTGTTGAGAAAAAGCTAGAGGAAGTTTTCTCACCAGGAATCACAGATTTAGTTCCTATCTGAGTGTAGAGACAGAGGGAGACAGAGATAGAGATTCTTCTCAGGCTGCCTGTCCATCTACTATTCTAGTCTATTCAAAAATGAACCTTTCGTCTACTCTGTTTCCAGGGTGTGTGTTTAGATAATTTCATTCTTTTTTTTTGCCTTTTTTTTAGGTTTTTGCAAGGCAAATGGGGTTAAGTGGCTTGCCCAAGGCCACACAACTAGGTAATTATTAAGTGTCTGAGACCGGATTTGAACCCAGGTACTCCTGACTTCAGGGCCGCCACCTAGACGCCCCTCAGATAATTTCATTCTTGCTGATGTGGATTTTCCTGAGGACATTTGATAGTCTTTCAGAGACTGATAAAAATTAATTCAATGGAATCTTTGAATAGAAACACTAGAAAACCTATTATAGGGATTGTGTTTGTTTACATTTTATGATGGGAATACTCGAAGAAGACACAAGGAAATCCCCTGAGTATGACTTAATATTTTAGAAGAACCTTCAATGCCACATTTTTTCCTAGTGAATGAGTCAATAATTTTAAAAATAATAAGATATCACAGGACCCAATATGTTCTATATTTCTCAATTAAAGAGACAGGAAAGCTTGTTGTATTGTTGAAAAATATCTCCCAGAGTTTGTCTTTACCCGTCTCACATTTTCATATAGGGATCCATCTTTTTATTCAAAGACCGTTGTTTTTAAAGAGCTTGCAGAAATGGGAACAATAGGCTTATGGCTTGATCACTGTTGATGTCTTCTCAATTGCCTTTTGGTTTTATCATTGAAATGTTAGTCACAATCTTTTCTCTAAAAATCTTTCCCTATTTGAAATATATTAACAATTAATTCTTGAATGCCTTTAAAAATCAAACTGGTGACAGCATGAGTTTCTTCTGTATGTCTTTTGTCAGAATCAACCATTTTTAATGCTTTCATCTTTTTAAAGGTCACTATTCCATATGGAAGGAGCTGAGGGCAGAGGGATCAAATGTGGTAGTTTTTCGAAGCTGCTACAGACCTTGGATTGCTCCCTTCAGTTCTCTGGGCCCCAATTTTCTTATCTGTGGAATGAAAGTAATAGGTCTTCTGTTTCTAAATCTTTTTTCCTAAATTTGTTTCCTATATATTTGGCTGCCAGAAATTTCTCATTCTGTGTATACACATCTACACCCATTTACAGAAATACGCTAAACATTCAACTATATATTTGCCCTTATATGTATTTGTCTGTGTAAAAACCAATACCCAGCATAGCTAGCTAGCTGGTTAGATAGATAGATGATAGATAGATAGATAGATAGATAGATAGATAGATAGATAAATAGATAGACAGAGAGATAGATGATAGATAGATAGATAGATAGATAGATAGATAGATAGATAGAGAGAGAGATAGATGATAGATAGATGATAGATAGATGAATAGATAGATATGTGATATGGATATGGGTAAGGGGTATATATTGATATAGGTAGATAGACAGAACGATATGTGATATGGTTATGGGTAAGGGGTATATATTCAGATAGAAAGATAGATGGATAGACAGACAGACAGATAGATGATAGATATACAGATAGATAGGTGATATGGATATGAGTAAGGGGTATGTATTCATAAAGATAGATCTGCATATTTGTGTGTTTGTGTGTGTGTGTGTGTGTGTGTGTGTGTGTGTGTGTGTACGGATGTGTGAGAATAGCAAAATGAGAAATCAATCAAGTGATTTCAGGGTAGCTCGGACATCTTTGGTCCAACATGCATCTGACATGAGTTGGCATTCCAACTTTACAGATGATATAACACATATGTGTCCTGGCTTATAGTAGATTCAATAAATGCATATTTGAACTGAATTTTTCCTTGTCACAGGCATGTAATGCCTCAAGATGTGAGGTTTCCCATCTCGAAATTCAAAGGAAAAATTCATGACATGATATGGAAAGACCACTGAGTTTGGAATCAGAAGACCTAGACTGGCCCTTTTGTGGTTATGGGGAAGTCACTTCATTGTTATAAGATGGCGGTATTTGATCAATCTATCAAAGGTCATTCATTAAGTACCTTTGCCCCATGCTCAGTGCTGGCTGCGGCTTAGATCATCTGTAGCATCTCAGCCAGCTGTGGCATGCGCTTGTCATACACCAATTAAACTGAAAAGTAACTGTATATCTCTAAGGGAAAAAGGGAAAAAATGAAACAGGAATACTTTCCCTTCCCCCTTCAAGTGCCTTTTCTGTTTTAAACACAAAGCACTATTTAAATATAAGCTTTTCATAGGCTATAACAGTCTTGGGAAAGGAATTCCATTAAGTCAATCTAACTGATGTAACCATAAATAGCCTGCTTTTTGTAGATGAGTGAGCCATGGTAATGAACCATTCCCATTTTCTCCCTGCCCCCCAGTCTATTTGCATT
Organism: Macrotis lagotis; assembly: GCF_037893015.1. NCBI lineage: Eukaryota > Metazoa > Chordata > Mammalia > Peramelemorphia > Peramelidae > Macrotis > Macrotis lagotis. The sequence continues at coordinate 268,118,457 of NC_133662.1, read as the reverse complement.
TCAACTTCCCATGACTCTCTCATGTCTTATCTGTCTAACCTTCCCTCTCACATTGTGCACAAGCTTTTCTATTGCCTCCAAGCCTGGCCAAATGTCTCCCATCCTTCAAGAAAAAAAAAAGAAGAAAGTTTTCACCTGACCTTGTCATCCCTTAACTTCCATCTCTCTTCCCTTTATTGCCAAACTTCTGAAAGTGGGGATTTATGCTCATCGCCTTGACTTGCTAATGTCCCACTTATTTCTCAGACTCATGCAATGTGATTTATGACCTTCACATTCAATAGATCCCCTGACTCCCAAGGCTGTGGTCTAGCCTCAGTCCTTGACATCTCACAAGTTTCTGATGCCATTGAGCCTAGCACCCTCCATCCCCTACACTTCCACGACATGTTCTTCCCTCCTCCCTGGGTTTTGAGGACCCTGCTCTCACCTGATTCTCCTTCATAGTCTCCTCTACAAAAGCATCATCCATAACTGTGCTCCAGGACTCCATCCTTGGCTCTTTTCTCTTAGCGATGGTTCCATGATCATCCCTATGTAGAAATTGTCCAATTCTATATATCCAGCCTTCAGCACACCTGACCTCCAATCCTGCATCTCCAACTGATTGACTTGAATAATATTTTGTGTTTATCCATCTGTGCAGCCTCCAGCTATAAATGTAAACTCCCTGAGGGAAGGGACTATGGATTTTTGTCTTGGTGTAACCAGGGTCTGGCATGTTTATTAAATTGAAGGAGCCTTAAGAGGCCATCTAGTCCATTTCCATCATTTTATAGATGGGGAAACTGAGGACCAGGAAGATGTGGAGATTTTCCCCAAAGTCACATAGTGGAAGACTTGGATTTGTGCCCATGTTATTTGACTTCAGATGCACCCTATCTGCTATATACTATATGTATATAATGGGGCAGCTAGGAGGTAAGGTGGATAGAGACCAGCCCAAGTCACTTAACCCTGATTGCCTCATATCCAGGGCCATCCCCAGTCATCCTAATTCATATCTGATCACTGGACCCAGATGACTCTGGAGGAGAAAGTGAGGCTGGTGACTTAGCACAGCTCCCCCCAACTCAAATCCAATTCACATGTTTGTCATGTCATCGCCTCCCTGATGTCATGGTTTTCTTCTTGAAGAAAGGACAAACATCAGCATACTGTCTACATATTACAGCATGATGTAGAGAAGATTAAATTTTAACTTATTCTTGAGACCATCTTTCAATTGGTGAAAATAGACAATAGTAGTCAATCCCTAGCTCACAGGCTTCTTCAGAAGAGATGACTTAGACAAAGAGCTTCAAAAGCATCAATCATCATGTAAATGCTTATTATTAGCCATAGAGATATTGAGATATCAGTTGGGATGCAATTTCATTAAGGCTTTATTGCATCTCATTTTTTAAAAAAATATTTGATCACTGTAAATAAAATAAGTTTTTTTAAGAAGAATTTTAGAGATCTACAGGGAAAAATATCAGACCTTCCAACTGCAGTCCATAGTGAGTGCAAGCAAAAGTGAATTCTTCCTTTTTTCCTTTTCAGGTCACAAAGAAATCTCACTAGAAATTTTTGGCATCCCCCCTCATGGGTCCCCTAATCAGGAGTCATGACTTTCTCATCTCTAGGAAGCCAAGGTGCTTGCCTGGAATTTTCAAATGTAGCCCAAAATAGTTCCCTCAGAATGATTTTGTGTTTAAGCCCAGGTCACAGAAATGAGATAAGGAGGGAGGCCGGGCTGTGGATGTTACATTGAAATTCACAGGTTTATCTGTGGAGCTAAAATCCTTTTGGCTTTTTCTCCTTATTGTTGCTTAGGGGAAAATAAACACTTGGAAATATTCCACCAAATGAGAAGGCACTGCAGAGAGATTATTTCAGATTCTGAAGGCAAATAACACCTTGGAAACCAGGAATATTTCAAACAGATGGCTACAATCACTTTCCCTAATTCATTTCAGGCTTTCTTTTCTCCTTAGCTTCAAGATAAATACCCAGAGTAGCCAAATTTCCAAGTGAGAAGAGATTTGGAGTGGACAGTAGAGACTTTCTGGCCCATTCTTCTCACTTGATGAATGAAGAAACTGAGGCCTAGAGAAGAATGGTTTGTCCCAGACTACACAAATAGCCATGAAGCAACAAGTGTTTAGTATGTGGTTCCCATGTTGCCAGAAACTGCCCTTCCCTAGGAAGACATAGTCCACGCTCCCATTTTAATGGAGAAGGCATCCTATATACAATCATGTGCATCACATACAAGAAAGTGGAAAAGTCACCTCCCAGGGAAGGTGAGAGTCTTAGGGAAATAGGGGAAAGGCTTCTTGCTGAATTGACAGTTTTAGGTGAGACTTGAAGGAAATCAAGGACACCAGGGGTCAAAGAGGAGGAAGGAACACACCTGTCCTCCAAGGAAGACAGCCAAGAGAAAATGGTCATAGTCTGGAGATGGAGGCCCATGTATGATGAGCAGAAGGAGGAGACCGGTGTCATGGAAAAGAGTTTTACCAACTAAGACAAAAATGCTACATTAGGCCTAGTGCTTTGTCCAGGTCTTCTACCAGCTCAACAATCTTTCCGCTCTGCCATGTGCCCAACCACATTTCCTAGTGGAGCTAAGACAATCCAAGGGACCCCTCAGCAAAGAGAGAGAACCAAGTTCTGAAACAAGGGTGGGATGCTACTCTTCCCCATATTCTTGATTTATGCTGTCTAAAATCTTCCAAAGAGGAGGGATCCCATTGCCCCTTGAAGCCAGCCCATTCCGGTGGGGAAAGCTCTAGTCATTTCTGACTTCAATACTAAATTTCTCTCTTTACATCCAATCTATTTTCGTTTATTTCTCCCAAAATTATTTCTAAACAATCTTCTAAAATTACTTCTTCTAAAATTCATTTTCTATTTTAGGAAAGACACTGAAAAACCTTCCTATTTAGGGGAAGATGACCAAGGTGTGGAAGGTGTCAATAAACTCTTTTTTTAAGCTGAAGACACTGTTGACTTCTGTCATCTAGCCAGGTCCGAGCACAGAGGGATTAGTGCCTCCATACATAGTGGTCTTCTGTTCCACAACACAAGATCAAGGAGCTTTCAGAGATTCATCACCTTCCCAATGAGCTTATGGTCCACCAAAGCCCCCAGATCTTTTTCAGGGAAATGCTTTTCTAGGAATATCTCCTTCATCTTGAACTTTTGAAGTTGTTTCTTGGGTGTGATGGGGGGTGGGGAATGGGGGTGGGATGGGGTTAAACCAAGTATAAGATGACCAGATGATCCTTAAAAGAGAAAAGGACAAATATCTCAGCCCTCAGCACCAGGGAAGACAAAAGAGAAGGAGAAAATATAGGAAAGGATGATATAGGTCAGTTTGTATCCTCTCAGATAGTAGTGAATGGACTCCCTAATATGAGTCAGGATTTGAACCCCTACCTTATAAAACACACAGGATCTAAAACGTTGCTGTTCCTCTTTTTTTCTGAAGGATCAATGACTTCATGGATGATGACTTGCCCGTGAATTGGATTTAAGTGAGGCAGAGTTGTATAAAGTGGTAGCCTTGCTCTATCCTCCAGAGTCATTGAACTCTAATGGAAAGCCAAATGGACTCCCTAGTATAATCTTCTATCGTGGTATAGGTTATGATGCTCTTTTCCCCATCTGCAAGGCCATACTGTATGTACCCTTTGACTAAGAGGATGGATGACATAGTAGAAACAGAACCTTATCTGGATTGACTTCAAACCCCAGCTCTGCCACCTTCTTGTATAATAACCAGGTCCCGGTCACTTTGATGCTTTAGGTTGTGGTTTGCCTCGTGTGTACAATGAAGATTTACCTCCAAGGAGCTTTGTAGCTCTCAATTTGGATTCTATGATGCTGCCTCTTCCCTTGTCTGGGTCTCAATTTCCTTACCTGTAGAAAGAGGGGGATGAACCAGGTGCTATCTAAGGCACCCTCTCCCCCAAGTCTAATCATATCCTGTCAAGACTAAGAGGGCGGTTAAGGAAGGATGACAGGGATCTGGGGGCTGTGGGAGAATTCAGTATGACTCACATCTCTCTGGGCCCCCAAAGCACAGGTCCATCTGCCATTAAGCTTTCTTATTTGTCTCCCTCAGAGATTATTATTTAAAAAAAAAACATTAAAGAAACGGTTATTCTCCTTCCTATCTAAGGACTGGGAGGGACCAGGCTCCATGGGTTTCTCCCATAGGTTCACCTAGAGGTCTGAGGACTTTTGAAGAATAGATTGTGATCCCTATGTTTCAGTATGACTGATTTCATTTGCAATCATCTGTTGTTGATGTCCGTAACCACATGATTGTGAAAAGGAGCCCCCAGGCTTTCCCAGAGTGCCCAAGGGTCCAGAGTTCCAAAGGGGTGAAGAAACCCTGCTCTTACCCTTCTTGGAGAAAGGAAAAAAGGCAGGAAGAACATTGACCCCAATGCAGTTGGTTAGAGATCAAAGCAGGCTGTAACAAAATCCTTTTGTGGTCCCATCCTCTGGTCCTGTTTGCAAGGGTGTGTCCTGGGAAGGAGACCTCCAGCTCTGATACTGGGGGCTTTGGCAACAGTGATCATTTGTTTCTGCAAGGGAGGTCAGCCCTCATTCCTCACTCTCCCTGCAGAGTTTTACTTCAAAACAACTATTTAAATGTCCTTTTTAGTGTTGAGAAGGAAGAAGGGCTCAGACAGTAAAGAAGTGACTGGTGAAGAATGGGAACAGGTATCCTTGTTTCTCCTGCTGATATTTAGAAGGAATATGGTTCCCTCCCCGCATAAATCCTGTCTAACCTTTTCAGATGGGGTGTAGGTCATGTTCATGGAAGACTAGCACTTCCAATGGGAGGGCTTGTTCAGGTCTGCTCCTCCAGATTTGTTATCCACCTTCACCCAACTCTCACCTATGACTCCAAGAAACTAGTATGTACAATTTCAGTAGATGGGCTAAAAAGTAAGTTCAGGGGAACTAAGGGGCCTCGTACCTATCAGTGAATTGGGGGGGTCTACCCCAAGCATGTGAAGACTTTCCCCAGAAAAATGGATAGAGAAGAGGATGAGAACAATTTGTCCCAAGGGACCATGATGATGACTGAAGCACTTAGAACTTGGTCAGACCTGAAAGACTCCAAGGTCATCCACTACATCCCAGCCCATTGCCTGTCATCTTGACTTTTGTCTTTCCACTAGAGTTTAATGACTCTGGAAGACAGAGTAAGGCCACCACTTTATACAACTCTGCCTCACTTAAATCCAATTCACGGGCAAGTCATCACCCATGATGTCATTGGTCCTTCAGAAAAAAAAAAGAAACAGCAACTTTTAGATCCTGTGTGTTTTGTAAGGTAGGGGTTCAAGTCCTGACTCTTAAAACAAACTGGCTTTCTTCCTTTGACCCCAGATGACTCTCTAAGCCCATAAGTAATGGATCAGGTATCCACTTAATGGGGAAACATCTCTTCTTCAACAACACACTACACCACTGAAATTATAAATAAGTTTAACATAAAATTAGAAATGAAAACGTCTCCAAATGTTCCATGTCTCTTTGACACTAGGTGACATTAACTAAAAGGCTCCCCAAAGAAGGATCATTTTTGAGGCATCTCCCACATTAGAGGCACAGATGCAAAAACAAGAAATAAAACATTCTCTGTCCTCCTGGAGCTTCCCAATGGGAGTGACAAGGGGAAAGGAGAGAGGAAGGAGCCAGATCACTGTTTCTGTAGCACCTGCTATGGGCCAGATACTCTTTTAAGCACTCTTCATTACCATTATGTTATTTCATCCTCACAACAACTGTGGGAGATGGGTGTTAATATAATTCCCATCTCAAGTACCAGACAAGTCAAGGTTGTGACTTTCCTAGGGAGGTTGTTGTTTAGTCATTTGCAGTCATTTCTAATTCATGTTGACCCCATTGAGGTTTTCTTGGCAGCTACCAGAGTAGTTTGTCATTTCCTTCTCCAGTTCACTTTATAGAGGAGGAAACTGAGGCCAACAAGGAAGAAGTGATTTGCCCAGGTCACACAGTTGGTATGTATCTGAAGTCAGATTTGAACTCATCAAAGTGAGCCTTTCTGATTTCATACTTGGTGCTCTAGTGACCTTAAAGTCAGAAGGTTGAGCCATGAGTCTCAGATTTGCAAGTAGAAGTTTTTCTAGGGCTTCTGAGACTTGAAACCCTGAACAAGGTCCCCGTGGAATAACAACACTAATAAACATCAGTCGCTGGACAGCTCGCCAAGATTTGCAAAGTGCTTTTCCATAGATCTTATGTGATCCTCATAACAGCCCTGTGAAGCAGGTGCTAGTATTATGTCCATTTTATAGGTGAAAAAAACCGAGACTGAATGGAATAAGAAATGTGCCTCTCTATTCCAATCACAGGAGTGTGGGAGAAGCACAATTAGTTCTGTCTATTTTTCCTGATTTTAAAGAGAATAGCAGAACATGGTTATGAAACAATCAAATTAAAAGGGTGAGGAAAAGAATGGTGCAGTTTGCTATCAGTCACCATGGATTGCAACAGGCCATACCTCTTCAGTCATCCCCCAAACATCTTGTCTTCCTTTCCTTGGGGCTATACCTCTGGATCCTGCCCACCAGGCCTAACCCAGCTCACTGCTCTCCATCCTTCACCAGCTTTAGTGCCTGGACATTACCAGAGGAAGGCCTTACATCTCTCATTGTGCTCTCTCCCCTTTTCTGGGGATTCTCCCCTTGTTCCACTTCAACCCCAAACATTTTCTTGCACCAGAAGATGAGTAACATTTTCAAATCCCTGAAGTCTTTGTGGATCCAGGTTATTGGGCAGCTGACCTAGAGAAGGCAGTACACATAATCTATACAAAAGGAACACAAGGCACTCTGGGAGGAAGGGAATTACCATCTGGGACGTGGGTGGGGAGATGTTGGCCATGGCACATTTGGTCTGGAGTTGCCATAGCCAAAGTTGTCCACAGTTTGGCTTCAAAATTCAATAAATCTAAAGGCCTTTAGGGGTGGATTAAATAAACGTTGGACCAAATATAGAAGACAAATGATATTATAAATGTCCAAATGGCTCTTGGCAGAATAAAAGTTCCATCCTTGACCTTTAGAGAAAGACTTTTTGTAGAAAAGGGAACTTGAATGGGTTCTAGAATGAAAGAGAGACAGGATCTCAAAAATGAAGGAGAGCCACTGAAGAGGAATAGAGACTGAGACAGCATCTCACTTGTGGAATACTATGAAGCAAAGCAAAACAATTAAATCACAGAACTTGGTTGCAGTTATCAATTGCATTATTTATTTAGTTATTCATCTTATTTTTTCTTATACAAATCCCACAGACAAGGCTGGTCTTGCCTTCATAATCCCCTAACATTGAACAACATGTCTTTCTCTAATGATTCATCCACCTCTTTGCTGACCCTGGCTCACCAGAGAAGAAATGTCTGTAATATCCAGTCTCTTCTTTCTTCTCTTTTATGTCCATTTTATAGGTGAAAAAAACCAAGACTGAATGGAATAAGAAAAATGCATCTCTATTTCAATCACAGGAATGTGGGAGAAGCAGAATTAGTTCTGTCTATTTTTCCTAGTTTTAAAAAGACTAGTGGAACATGGTTATGAAACAATCAAATTAAGTGGTGAGGAAAAGAATGGTAGCCAAAATCCCAGGCATTCAAGGATCTTGCTAAAATGTAGTGACCCTCAAGGATCCCTGAAATTCTATGTCACAGGTCTTGCTTTCAATAGAAAGCTTTTCCTCGGTAATTGTCCTTGGGTTAATTAGGAATGAATTTTTCATCAAGGGGCAAGACAAACCGAGAGAACTGACTCAGGAGGCGAGGAAGCAGAGACAGTCAGCCTCCTGGCTGATTGTCACTGTTGGCAGTGTTTACTCCTAAGATGTCTTGATGGATGAGGCCGGGCATTTACTTTCCTGGAGTGAGCCTGTCAAGGGAGGCTCAGATGCATTATTGAAGACTTGGAAAATAAATATTCAAAACTAAAATGTCCTTATGAAGTGCCTGAAACAACTTTGATTCTCATTCAACCACTCTGCTTGGCTTCCAGAAGATCCGCTGACTCAGGGGTAGGAAGGCTATCGATTCCCTCTAGAAGGTTTTCAAAGTTTTCCAGAAACAATAGTTAGTGACCACCAGACAGCTGGGGATACTGTGTCCAGAGTACTGGACCTGGAATCAGGGAGATCTGAGTTCAGGAGTGGCCTCCAATACACTAGCTGTGTGACCCTGGGCAAGTCATTTAACCTCTGCCTCAGAGAAGAATTTTGCAGTTGGGGAAGCTATGTCCCAGGATTATTGTGAGGATCAAATGAGATACTAATTATAAAAGTGCTTAGCCCAGGTTCTAGCACATAGTAAGCACTGGATAAATATGAACTATTAATGTTAGTTATTATCAAAGTAGAATGTCAAAGAATGGTCTTCTGGAGGCTTTATTATTTATTTGTTGAGTGAACTGATTGATCTGAACATGAAAATGAGAAAGATTTTTTTTTTCATTTCAAACATAAAGAGGAATGAAAAGTCAGGAGACCTGAGTCTTTAACCTGATCTTGTCTCATACAGTTGTGTGTCATTAATCTCTAGGTCCCTCAGGTTTTGTTTTTAAAACAAATTGATGAAGTAATCTCTATAGAGGAGAAATGAAGGAAATGGGGAGGGGTACCTGGGAAAATGTTCTTAAATCCTTCTTACAGGACCCATTGACTATCCCAGAGGTAAATAAGATAACTTGGTCTTTGCTCCTCTAAATACACTTGTGAGTGTTTACATAGCTGTCTGTACCAAGATTAAAAGTAGGTCATTTGGTCTCAGGGCTCTTTCATCAGTTAACCATCTTCAAAACACAAGCGGCAGATTTCGGTGCCCACTGAACCCATTGGAGCCATAATTGCTGATGGAAGGAAATGCCTACTTTTTTAGCAAAGCTCTTTGTTCTGGGGCTCAACTTGAAAGAGTGACGCAAAAGAACCTCTTTCCACTATCTGGAAAATGTCCTTAATTCTGTGGAATTCAGTTTAAGAAAGACATTGAGTGGCATCTAGCTAGGTGGTGCAGTGGATAGAGCACTGACCCTGGAGTCAGGAGGACTTGAGTTCAAATCTGGCCTCAGACACTGAATAATTATCTAGCTCTGTGACCTTGGGCAAACCACTTAGCCTCACCCACTGTGGTTTTGCAAAAAAACAAAAAGAAAAAAGACATTGATAAGCTGGTGAATGTCCATAGAAGGCCAACAAGGATGGGAAGACCATTGAGTCCATGTCTTGTGAGGCTCAGTTAAAGGAATAGGGAAGAATTTAGCTGGGGGAAGGGAAGACAGTGGCTGTGTTCAAGTACTGAGGGAGCATCATGGGAAGGAAGGATTGCACATCTTTGCTGGACCCCAGAAGGCAGAACTGAGGCAACAGGAGGAGGAGGGAAAAGGAGCAGAGAGGAAGGTTTAGCTTCATGGAATGGCTAACTCCCCAACTCATCGAGTTGTTTGAAAGGGAAATGGCTCACCTCCTAAGGGAATGGGATCCCCTTTCCTGAAGATCTCCACACCAAGACAGAGATAGAAGTCCATTCGTCATTAATAGAGGAGATAATAAAAGAGCCAATGCAGAAGAACATGGCTGGTGAATTTCTGAATCAGCATCAATTAAAGCTCAGAGAAATTAGTCAATTGGCATTGGTCCCAAAATCCACATGAAGTACAGAAACGTCACGGCTGTTGACCACTCCAGAACAAGCATCATCTCTCCACTCCCACTCACAGCATCTCCTCCTCTGTCACTACATGCTCTTATTAAGAAAGCTTCACGCCAGTGCAGTTGACTTAGGAAACAGTTTCATAGAGTTTAAAAAACAGAAGCATTTCCTGATATGGAACATGGACTATGCAGTCCATCAAATTCTCAAACCCTATCCCCCCAAAGGCAAAAATATCCTTTCCAACTGCTTTCTCTATAGCTCTAATAGCTCTATCTCTCTGTCTCTGTGTCTCTCTCTTATTCACATTTCAATTGACTGTGTACTAGTAGGAAATTATTTATCCATAAAACTATACTGTGATTTTTGCTAAAAGTTGAATGGAAATCAATTCCACATCCCCAGGGCTGTGAACCTAATTTCAAAGATGATTTCTCCTGGTTCCTGATTGGCAGTAGGTTCTGATACTTGAATGCATTATTAGGGTTTTGGGCTAATCCTGCTTCATCACCTTCCTCCCTTCCATCCATCCATCCTCTAAAAATCCAGGATTCTCAAAGCTCTGCACTAAGTCTGACTGTCCTTCTTCATCTCCCTTGGCAATTCCATTCACCACCAAGGTTTCAGCTCTCACCTCCAAGGAAATAAGCATGCTTAGACAAATGTTGTGATGCATTCTAGCTTCTAATTCAGGGTGCTCTTGATAACACCCCCCATTATGGATGAAATAAGGTGGTGTGCATGAGAGTCTTTATGGAAACCATCCAAGCCAAGCAAATAGAAGGGAACCCACATCATCACCATTGAGTGAAGAGATCTAAATCCTCTAAGGTGCCCACTGTTCAATGGTCTTCCACACTGTAATTCACAGAACTTGCTTTTTATATGAGCTTTCTGATCTCAGCAGCTTGGGGTCAGGGGAGGGACATCTCATTCCAATTTAGCCATTTGAATCCAAAGCACTTCAGGATCCCCCAGTGTCCCTGGGATGCATTTTTCCCATTTGTAAATTGAGAGGATTCAACTAAAAGTCCCTTTCTGCTTTAGGTCTTTGATTCTAGGAAGTTTTCTTTCTTCACTACCAACAGGAATAGTAACAAGGAGGCAGGGAGATTGAAAAGATTCCAGAATCTAGAAAGAAGATTCAAAAAAGAAGGAAACATAGACCTGGGTTCATTTGGTAGCCTTGGGTAATTCCCTTGTTATTTCTGAGGCTCAGTTTTTTTTAGTAAAATAAGAGTCATAATGTCTGCTGCTCAATCTGACTGCCCCAAAAGCTTGCTGTGAGGCTAAATGTAGATATAATATACTTTACAAACCTTAAAACATTGCAGCAATGTCATGTTTACTGATGGTGTGGATAGGGTGAAGAAGAGAATTCAGCAGGACTTTCTTTCCCATGATGCTCATACCCAAAGTTCATTGCTCATTGGGAGAGAATCTTTTTTATTTTTTTCCTTTATTTAAGGCAATGGGGTTAAGTGACTTGCCCAAGGTCACACAGCTAGGCAATTATTAAGTGTATGAGACTGTATTTGAACTCAGATCCTCTTGACACCAGGCCCAGTGCTCTATCCACTGCGTCACCTAGCTGGCCTAAGGACTCCTTTCTGCATAAGGCAGAGGATATGAGTGGTAGGCCCATAAGTTGTGGATGCTGACTGATTCAAGAGTCCTCTGATGGTTGGATGGCCAAAAGAGAGGAAAGGCTGACACCCTAAGATGGGCATGGGAAAGGGCAATGAGCCAAGGCTGCGTCAGTTTAGAGAACCATTAGATAGGCAAACTTGCCATGGTATCTCTTAAGTCAGGGTCCCAACAGGTATCGTTGATAACTCCAAACATTCAACCTAGGGTCCTTTGCAGCCAAGCTTGACTGTTACCAATTCATGGAGAGAACCTTCTGTTGGCTCTGGAAACTGGAAAGTGATACACAAAACCATAAAGACTCAGACAGAATTGGTCCAGCTTCCATACAAGGCTGACTGAAATGACACCTGAACTTTTGTCTCCCCAAGGACATTTTACTCACTCATGGATGAAGCTTGAGGGTACCTCTCTAACTTGACTTTCCTATTATACTGCTTGTTTTGTAACTTTGTCAGAATTAATGCTTTGCTAATTCATTTGCATTTCATGTCTTATTAGACAATCCCTGGGATAAATTTAATTTTAAAATATTCCCAGTCTGCTCAGGGATGGAGATTTGAGCCCAATAGCTATCCAAAAGAACTGACTCTGGGGTAGGACTTTGGTTCAAATTTGACCTCTGAAACTGATGTTCTTTGTGATCTGTGGGCTTCAGTTTCTTCATCTGCAAAATGAGGCGGGGGTAACCTAACTGACCTCTGAGTTTTCTTTCACCTCTGTGATTTGATTCTAGATCACATGTAATCCAGAATTAAGTGGGAGTATTTATTACATAGAATTATTCTGTGCAATCCTTCTCCTCCCCTGGATCTTGGCCCTGCCTCAGTTTAGGAATTTAGGGAATGAAAAGGCAAACCCTTTCCTTGCCTCCTCTGGGAGGTCAGAAATGACTGTTGAGAAATATGGCCGTTTTTCTTTAAATCTCTCACTCTCTCTCTCTCATCTCACTCTCTGTTGAAGAACCCCATGAATTTCTAGGGGTTTTTTTTGCCAATCCCTACCAGGACTTTCCTTCATTCATTCATTCTCAGGGCTCCAAGCCTTGGGAGTTGGAAAGGACAATGGAGACCACCCAGACTCCCCTCTAACCTTTTATTGGTCACCGAGAGGTCTGGGCTAGTGCTGGTCACCTTTGTCTTATTGACTTTGTGACCCTGACTTAGTCACTTCCTGTTCCTTAGCTTCAGTTTTCTTCTCTCTAAAATCTCCAAATGATCCTTGAGGTCTCTAACAATTCCCAATGTGTAATTCTTTGCATTCCTACCTTTTAAAATTGGAAAATAAAGAGATGTTCCCATGAGGGACAAAAGGAAAAATGAAAGCATCAGACAAACCCAGAGCCTGGTCTCTAGCCAGGGACTGGGCGTGCAGGGGTCAGAGCTGGGTGCCATATGTCTGGGGCTCTCTCCTCCCTTTTGTGTTCTTCTCTCCTAGGAGGTCTTGGTCATGGAAACTCGCCTGAATCAGTTCCAATGAGTCATGGGCTTTTCATACCCTTCCATGAAAAACTCAGCCAGAGAGAGGAAACTCCCTTCCATCTGGACTCCTCCTGGGAGGGAAAGGGGCCATGCTTGGGGCCAGTCTGGAAGAGAAAAAGATGGGGAGACTTCCAAGGGCAAGTCTACTTCCTGAAGGACTGGGGATTCACTTGGAATTTTGAAGTGTTTTCTCAGGACAGAGCCTCGTGTAAGGAGGACTGATAAGGAGAGAGGGCACAAGACCTGGAAGAGTCCTTCAGATCGGTCCCAACAGCTTTAAGGACACAGGAAAATGCATCTGGCATGCCTTCCCTCCATCACAACCATCCCTTCCACTTACCAACTCCCTCCTCTACACCAGCCCATTGCCAAACTAGAGAAAGGATCAAATTCATTCAATGTTTCCACAGTCTCTCTACCCACTCACAGCTCCACAGCTGCCCACATTTCCTCCTGCTTTGGGGAGAGGAAGCAGGGCAATATTATCCCCATTTCACAGACACGTAAACTGAGGAATTATTCAAAAAAAGCCTGAATTCCAGCTCCAAAGAGAGTGAGATGTCCTTCTACTCTTGCCTAGTTATGGAAATGGCTGCTGCAAATATCCCTGGTGATCAGCAAGTGATTAGATCTAATGATCCTTCCTTTGATTTGCACTCTCCTCGAACTCTCAGTAGGACCTGGAACTGCTGACCAGACTCCTCGCTCTTTTGCTTTCTTTTCCCTGGTTCTTTTTATTCTTATCTATCTCCTTTATTGCTTCTTCCTTCTCCTTTCATTCTAAATGAGCAGCCTCCATCCAAAAGGTCCTCCTTTTTCTCTTCTTCTTCCTCTTCTTCTTCCTCTTCTTCTTCTTCCTCTTCTTTTTTCTCTTCTTCCTCTTCTTTCTTCCCATCCTCATCCTCCCCTTCTCCTCTCTTTTCCTTCCTTCCTTCCTTTCTCCCAACATATCTGAAGCAGGGTGATGCTCTTTCAAATGGAAAGGAGATAAATATGAGCGATATTATGAAGAAAGAATTGGGCGACCTCTCTGGATGATGGTGGGGGAGGGTGAAAGACACCTCCCAAGTCCCAGAACTGGCTGACTAGAAGAATGGTAGAGGCCCTGACAGGGACAGATAGGGAAATTAGGGAGAGGGGAGTGCTGATGCCAGTCACTTCCATTGAGATATTGGGGTGCAGTAGAAAGAGTCTGAATTGGAAGTCAGTGGATCTGGATTTGAATCCCAGTTTAGCCTCTTATTACCTATGTGGCTTTGCCCAAATTAATGAACCACCTTTGAACTCAGTTTTCTCATTTGTAAAATGAGGAAAAATTAGATAATTCCCAAGGTCTTTTCCAACTAGAAATTGAAGACTTTTTTGACCCCAACACTTTGCCTCCTCTCCTCCCTTCCTCTTTCACTTAACTCTGTCTGTGATTCTCTTTGTGTTTGTGATTCTGTCTCTGTCTCTGCCTCTCTCTCTCTCTGTCTCTCTCTCTGTCTGTCTGTCTCTCTCTCTCTCTCTCTCTCTCTCTCACACACACACACACACACACACACACACACACACCTTGCTCCTTCTCTCTCTCCCTTCCTCCCTTCCCTCCTCTTCCTCTCTTTCTTTCCCAAGTTCCAAACCAAACTTATTCTTCTCTCCATCCCTTGCCAGTTTCATTAAACTCATAAACTCAGAGAATTTTCAGGCTTGGGACTTTGAGATTCTTCTACCTATCCCTCTTTCCACATTATGCTAATATAATTGAAACCCAAAGGATCAAATTATTTCCCCAAAAACACAAAGTAAAGTATGATCAGTGAAATAGGGTCCCACTTCCAGCTCCTTGTGTTTCCATGTTATGTGGTTTCCTAACTTTAATGCTACCACCATTTGAGATAGCTTAGTAACCCTGGGCAAGTCACTGAATGCCACCTGACTCCGTTTCCTCATCTGTCAAATGAGGTGAAGAAAGAAATGGCAACCATGCCACTGCCAATAAAACGCTAAATGGGGTCATGAAAAGTCAGACCCAACTGAACAACAAAAATGAGACAATGAATAGAGAACACAACTCAAAGTCTAAAAGTCCTGAGTTTGAATACTGCCTCACACACTCCATCGTGACTCTGGGCAACTCACTTCTGAGCCTTAGTCTCCTTATGGATTAAACAAGGATGACAGTAACATCTACCTCTCGGGGCTATTTGAAAAGAACCAGATAGACTGTGTGGATGCTTTGCTCTCGGTATGACTTATTTATATATTTATGCCATCTATATAGGCATGGTTATTCTCCTCAGATTCCAGTTGGTTGGGGAGGGTTTTGTTGGTTTGTTTTTGTGTTTTGTTTGTTCTCTGAGGTCAAGGTCACTGCCTCGTTATCTCCTGAGCCCTCTCCCATTCCTGGAGCCTTCACTCCTGGTCAGTTCCATTTCCCAAAGACCTCTCCCAACCCTTCCCCTTCTCCCTCCTGGTCCAGCCTCTCCTCTTCCAATCCAACAGCCATGCCATAGGCAGCAGCATCTTTTCACTGTTCTAATTTCATCTATCCAGAAGCCTCTTGGAACTTCCCTTGCCACAATGAAGGAAGTCCAGGCTATTAGAATTGGCATTCAAACCCTTCCACTAGCTGCCCCCAACTCCTCTTTTCAGCCTAGCTTCCCCCATGCTCTGCCTCCCCTTCCCCCACTCCTCCACTTGCTGACGAAACTGGTCTTTTAGTATTTTCACACACGCATGCACACACACACACACACACACACACACACACACACACACGCACACCCTCCTGCCCCTGTGCTCTCCATCACCTAAAGAGCTTCCCTTCCCCCACTCAGTATCTTCCAGTTGAAATCCAATCTATCCTTTAAGACGGAGCTCAGATGTCAGCCTTGCCGGGGAGCCCTCTCCTCCTGCCCAGAGAGACACGATCTCCCCCTTCTCTGAATTCTCCTAGCATGCTCTATAGCCCTTCTTTTGCCCTGATCAGGTTCCAGTTAGTATTATAGCTGATTGTACCCATCTGAGCAGTCCACAGGGTGGGAACCTGTGGGTGGGGGTGAGGGGGACTGGCAGTTCATATCTAGAGCAGGAGGGGACCTCCACGGTCACCTGGTCCCACACCCTCAATTTAGAAAATGAAAACTGAGGCCCAGAAAGGTCACCGGATCTTTGATTTAGAAATGGGAGGGACCTGTGACTTCTTCTAGTCTGACCGTCTTGTTTGGGGAGAAGGAACTGAGGCAGAAGGAGAGGATATGGTTTGGCCAATGTCATAGAATTTTAATGATAGAAGAGACAGGCATTGCATCCTGGTCTCCATGTTTATAGTCTTCCTCACCTTTATCTCTCCAGGCATAGTCACCTGCAGGGCCCAGATGAATAACAAACTTTTTAAAAATTATTTTAAATGGGCTAGGTGGCACAGTGGATAAAGCACTGGCCCTGGAGTCAGGAGTACCTGGGCTCAAATCCAGTCTCAGACTCTTAGTAATAACCTAGCTGTGTGGCCTTGGGCAAGCCACTTAACCCCAATGCCTTGTAAAAAAAACCTAAAAACAATTATTTTAAATGAATACATTAGAGAAGACCTCCGAGGGATCTCAGATGACAGCATGCCCTCAAGTGACTCTCCAGCATCTGCTTGAAGACCCCCCAGTCTGCTACCTCCCAAGGCAAACTCATTCCACTAGGAAACAACTCTCACCTTTAGGAAGCTGGGGGTTTTCCCCTAACTTCAAGCCTCAATTTGCTGTTTGCACCCCAGCTCCTGGATCTGCCCTCTGAGCCCAAGCAGAATTAAACTAATTCTCCTTTCACATAACAAGCCTTCTAAATGCCCACCCCCTAGACCCCAGGTTGGTCTTCTCCAGGCTAAATACCTACAAAATTGTTTTGTGATGTGAATCAGGAGACGGTATTTCCCTAAGTATTTCTTTTTCAAAAATAGACAATAGGACACAAAGCCAAGGCTTCCCAACTGATGAAAGTGACTGAGGCAGGGTGTTCAGGGTCAGCACAGACTTGTGAAGGGATACAATGAAGATCTTCCATAGGCTTCAAGGCCATCAAGCCCCAAAGCAAACTCTTGATAGGGGTTCCCTTTTCCAAAAAAGTATTAATACCAAAGAATGATCTCAAAGCATGACAATTAGTACAGATAGAAGAGAAAGGGTCAGGCCAAGTGAGCCCAAGTGATAGAGGCTCACAGTGTAGTGAAGGGGAAAGAGCACTGGCTAGGGAGGCAGAGGGCCTGAGTTCAAGTCTGGTTCTGCCATTTGCTACTTGGTGTCCTGAACAACAAAAATGACCCAGTAGATAGAGAACAAAACTCAAAGTCTAGAAGTCCTGAGTTGGAATACTTCCTCACATACTCCATCGTGACTCTGGGCAACTCACTTGTGAGCCTCAGTCTGAATTACAGAGACCCAGCAGTGGAATGTGCTGAAGCCTGGAAAGTAGTGGATTCTTCCTCACTTGGAGCAAGCTTCCATATGTCTGGGAATGCTGAGGGCAGCAGACAGTTCAGGTAGGGGTTGGAGAAGATGAGAGTCATGATGGTGATGGTGAGGGTGGTGATAGTGATAGTGATGTGAAGGTGGTAGTGATGATGATGAAGAAAATTAGCAATTATATATAAATGCTTTTTAGACCTTGAACCCTTTGATGACTCCATCCCAAACAAGTGAAGACTTCCCTTTATAGAATGGGCAGGGCAGAGAAGAATAGTCCTCTTAACTTTTTCCTGCCAGTTGCCTTTGACGACTCCGGAAAAGAGAATGAGGATGATGCTATGCATCCCTATCTCCCTTCAATTCACTGTATACACACACACACAAGTCAAGACCTCAACTTGTGAGGTCATTGATCTCCCTTGAAACTGAAGGACAAACAGCAACAACCGTTGTTTTTATAGTTTTCAAAAAGCATCTTTTTATATGTTAACTCATTTGCTCCTCACATCATCACCAGAAGGGACGTATTATTATCATCTCTTTGGGGGGAGGGAAATCGAGGAAGACAGAAGACTTGCCCTGAGTCACTCAGCTAACAAATGTCAAAGTCTAGATCTGAACTCAAGTCTTTCTGAATCCATGCTCTGAACACTCTGCTGGCTGAGATGCCTCTCAGGTGCTGTACAACCCTATGATTCCGACACCTGAATTTGAATCCTGGCTATGCCATTAACTAGCTATGTGGCCTTGAACAAACCACTTCCCTTCTCTGGGCCTCATTTTCCTCACCTGTAAAATGAAGGGAAGTGTCAATCTAAATCTCTCATCCTATGAAACCATTCTCTTTCTCTAGGCCTCAGTTTCTTCATCTGGAAAAAAAGGAATTAAACTCTAAAATACCCAGGGTCTCCTTCAGCTCTAAATCCTATAATTTGCATACTCAGTCTTAGGTACAATTGGCTGGGGAAGAAGATTCCCTTCCTTCTAAACCATAATAAACTCAGAAAGAGGACTGGGACAGTATTTAGCAGGAACCTGGCTCCAATGCTTCCTCACTATGTGGCCATATAACATGGGCACAGCCACCCTGGCAGGACCCACTGCCCAGCATCATTGCCAGACTTCAATGAGGCACTTTACAAACCTTTCCCTTTCCTGTCAGAGCTAGTTGCTATTCTGCCTGGTAACTCTCCAAACATCCCATTCCACACATTCCTGGCCCCTACTCTCACCCCTAGATCCTAACATAAATCTAAATCTATGACTTTTCTTGGGGCAAAACCCCCAGCAACTTGTGCAGAATTCTTCCTAAGTATGGCATTGGGACTTGACCCCTTCAGAGAGGAAAATATTTTAATGAGCCATGTTTAAAAAGAGAGCATTCCCATTAAAGGTTCCTTGTGAGGAAAGGCATCTTTCTGACGGAGGGTGGACTGTGTGAACGCTGAACTTGATCTGCCTGGCTGCAGCAGTGGCAATGACCAGCCAATATCACTTACCTGCACTTCTTTGTTTAAAAATGGCCATAGGGCCTTCGTTTCCTATTGAGCATTGGCCAATAGGACTAAGAAGCATCTTATCTAACTGACAAGTGTGGCACGGGAGGAGAAGCATACCAGGATCACTAATTAAATGGTTTATTTTTCTTTTAGAAGGAGCAGTTAAAAGTAGCTAAAGTTTGCAAAGAATTTATAAGCGATAACCCATTGGAATGTCATAACAGCCCTCTGAGGTAAATATGAAATGGGTGGTTGGCCCCATTTCTTAGACCAAAGAACTGAGATTCAGAGATGAAGTGGATTTGCCCAGTGGTAGGAGGGAGCTCTTATTTTTTGAAATGCAAAACTAAGAAATAAAAATAAAAACCAAAAGTGATCAGATCATTTAATTCCACATAAAAGGGAGAAAAATGGTTCACCATCCTTTATTGGGCTGGGGATCCAATGTTGTCAATAACTCCCTGCTCCCTGATATGGTGGTCATCCTCTGCTTCAAGAGGGTAGCAGACTGGACTAGCACTGAGAGACTGCAGTGAATGATGGAGAAGTCTCTTAAACCAGTAGCTAGAATGCTGCAATGGAAGCCAGAAAACCCTAAATCCAAATGTGTCTTGGGACATAAATGAGACCCTGGGCAAGTCATCTCAACTCTCTGAGCCTTAGTGTTAGTGTCCTTGTCAATCAATGGGGATAGCTTTTCCAATTGTGATGAATTAGAAATGTGAATTTTCAGTGTGAGGACAACACTCACTATGGCCTGTGGGGAATCAGTAAGGAGCCACACACCATCCTCTTGGTAGAGAAGTGGAGACTATGTGTGTGGAATGTGGCATACACTGTGAGCCCAACTTCAGTGGTTTCAAAGAAGGGATCCCATGGAGTGGGGAAGGGGGAGTAAGACTATGACCATGATGGAAAAACCAAAGACGAGCCTACAGCTGCAAAAACTGGAGGTAGTGAGACTCAGTGGAAGGAAGCTTGGATGAAGATTCACGCTAGCTCAGCCTTAACTGGCGCTGCAGTCTTACATTCACTCATTAAACATACATTGATCAAGCTCACCTGCCAGGAGCCAGGCTCCATTAGCCATTGGGGAGGGAAAGAAAAACCTCTGAAAATCCCTTTGCTAGACTGCTCACCTCCAATAACTTTCCACAAGCACCTACTATGTGCTGGGTCAAAGGTAGTAAAGAAATACCCCCACCCCCAAGGACCTTATTCAGGAAAACCTGGGTTCAAATCTCATCTTAGACACTTACCAGCTATGTGACCCTAGGCCAGTCCTTTGACAGCATGATCATATTCTGGGGTGAGGTGGGGGGGGGGGTTGAAGGGGTGGTACAATAGGTGCCTAGATAAGAAAATGTAAAATATACACTGAGTAAAGACAAAGTGGTTTTGGTCAAGTCGGGGACAACCCTAGTCACTGGGGCATCAGATACACCCTGTGCATGGCAGCCCAAGCCCCTTCACTCTGGGACTCAGTTTCCTCCTCTGTGAAAGGATTGTGCTCCATGACCTGTAACTTTCCTTCCAGCCTTCCAATTTTATGACCCTGAAAGGCAATCTATTTTAGGACCATTTTTGACTCAGCCCAGGCAGAATCCACAGGACGCTCAAAGTTAATGAATCTAAAAGTTCATCTCAGTGGGCATTGCTTTTAAATTCCAGCTGAGTTTCTCCCCCCAAAAAATAAACAACAACAAACACAAGCCAAGAGTAAAGCGTGACATTTGCCACTGTGCCCTTTGCCCAGTCTCCATTTATCCGGTAGCTGCCACTGGGCAGTGGACAGCTCCCCCTCACAATCGCCCTCCCTACGCACTGCCCACTTTGGGCAGGGACTCGCGCCATAAATCATTCTTCATCACCAGCCCGCTCTCCTGGCACTCCACGCCAGATGCGGGCGTCTGCAGCCATTTCCCCAACTTTCATGGCCAAGGAAAGTAAAATGAGGCTCCTTTGGAGTTACAGATTCTTCTCATCCAAGATTTCTCCCCCTGCCATGACCCAGAATATGGAAATGGAATATAACAATTTGGTTACTAAAGTCAGAGAGAAAAGAGGGGGAGAAAGAGAAGAAAGGAGGAAAAGGAGGAAACAAAAAGAGAAACAATAATGGTGGCCTCAAAGCCAGAAAGAGCTGAGTTCAAATCCCACATCTGACACATCCCAGCTGCGAGACCTCCAATAAAGTTCTTGACTGCTCGTTGCCCCGGGCACCCTGTAGGACCATAAATTACTGACCAAATGCTAATTTTCTTCAGTAGAAGGTGTTTCCACATTGGGAGTCCACTCCATCAATGAAGGGAAAATAATAACAATGATAATAATTCTAATAATGCAAATGTGCTCCATTTACGCAATGACTGCCGTTATCAAAATACATCTTACCGCATTTTATCTTCAGAATAACCTTTCAGAGTCGGCAGGATAGATGATCTTGGCCTTCCATCTGGGGTCTAGAGAATTAGGCTCAGGTCCCACATTTGACACTTAAGAGTCATGTGATTCCATTATTTTATGCCTCGCTTTCCTCCCTCTATGAAATGAGGAAATTGGGTAAGAAAAGTTCCTTGAAGCTCTGATCTAGAATGCTATCATTCTCATTTTTCAAAGAGGAAAATCAAGGTTCATGGAAATAAAATTATTTCCCCTAAGACATATCTAATAAGTAACTGGGCTAGGACTAGAACCAAGATGACCTTGGTGTCACACAGTCAAAAGACTTGACTGAAAAACCCTAGTTCTGCCACTGATTGGTTAGACAAGCTGTTTTCTATTTCTGAGCCTCAGTTTCCTTCTCAATCAAGAGTGGGGCTGGAGAATGGGAGAGAGAGAACCTCTCCATGAAAAGAATCCAGAACCATGTGTCTTCTTGGATAGCAGAAGCAGGATCTGTCTCCTCTCCAACTCTCAAGGGCTGTCCTTGGTTCTAGCCTGGAGGACTGAGTGATCAATCTTCCTCGAGGAGCTGTCTTAGGCAGATGAGCTTTCAGTCACCAGGGTCACACGAGGACTTGAGTTGCTCCGGTATCAGAGTTGGGAATGTTTTCTTTCAAAGCCAACCTTGTTTTATTTGTTTTAAATGGTAGAAAGAAAGGTTCTGAACCTGTCATTGAATTGGGAGCAGAAACTCCCCAAGGAGGAAACGCCTTCTCTCATCATCTATTCAAATATTTAAGGGTATGGGGGGGGGGGACGAAAGACATAGGGTTGAAAAGAGAAAACTAAGGGTCACTCAGGACAAGGAACATTGGTCTCAAATCAATTTTGTTGTTATTGTTCAATAAATCTCAGGGATGTCCTGACTCCCCTGTAACCCCATTTTGGGTTCTCTTGGCAAAGGTAATACAATGTTTTACCATTACCTTCACCAACTCATTTGACAGTTGAGGAAACTGAGGCAAGCAGGGTCACACAGTTCATAAATGTCCAAGGACAGCTCTAAACTCAAAGTCTCTTTTTCTTTGTTCTAGGCCTGGCTTTCCATCCATTGCACCAGCTAGCTGTCCAAATCAATTTACCTCAGAATCTTTTATGATAAATATTTACCATATAATGTTTTAGGGTCTTCATGCAAAATAAGAAGGGAAAAGGTGATTTAGTATAAAATAGTAATGGAATATTTATCTACCATAAGAAGTCGTAAATAAAGAATTCAGAGAAGCAAAGGAAGATTTGCATGAACTGATGCAGAGTAAAGTTCAAAGAACCAGAAAAACAATAGTCACAATGACTTCAACAGGGAAAATGAGGGTGGGAGAGGAGGAAAAAGGGGATGATTATACTGAACAAAGATCCAAGAAGAATTTTTAGAAACACCTCCTTTAAGGAGGCAGGAGACCATAGATATGGAGCAATGCATTTAACAACAGCTTCATTTCCATAGTGAGTTCTATTTACAAAGCGCTTTACACATATCACCTCACTTGGTCTTCTCAACAACCCTGTGAAGTAGGTGCTACCATTAGTACCATTATTATTGCCATTAATGAATAAGATAGCTGAAGCTGCCAGAGGTTAAATGACTTGCCCAAAGTCATACAGCTAGGAAGTGTCTAAAGCAGGATTTTAACTCAGGTCTTCCTGAGTCTAGTTCCAAGTGTTTCTTCCCCCTCCCCCCAGTGACACCAACTAACTGTCAGACTCAGTTAATGTATTGGTTAGTTTTATTGAACTGCTTCTCACTCCTTTTTAAAAAAAAAAACATCTGTTTTAAAGGATGGGCCGCTAGAGAAGGTGAGGAGAGCACGTCCCTGCAGTCCTTTTGTCATGGAGGATTTGGTGGTGTCGGCAGGAGCAGGCACCTGGGAAGAGAGCGTCTGGCATGGGACGATTGACTCATATCCCCAGCAGTAGCCTAAGCACCAACAGTACGAGAGACAGATTTGGAAACAAGCTTTCCATGAAGACATAGCTTGCCATGGTCTGGGAATATAAAGGCTAGAGTAAGCATGCATACTGGCACTCCAGATTGATTGATGTAAGTAGATCAAAAGCCCAGCCAAAGGAGACATGGGTTTTTTGATATCAAAAGAAAGGACATTCTACTTAGGTAATGGTGGAACTATACAGCAGACCTCAATCAACCTGGTGGTGTCACCAAGGTAGCAAGGTGATGTCCGGAATAACATACCTGACCAGGAAATAGCAAGACTGGAGTTTAAATTCTGTCTTAGACTTATTATCTGACTCTGGGCAAGACAATTAATTTCACTCACCCTCAGATGTCTCACCTTTACAGGTGAGGGGGTAATCCTAGCACCCATTTCACTGGTTTGCTATGAAGATTAAATGATATAACCTATGTTCAACTAGGTCTGAGTTGGTGTGAATAAAAGATCCCCTAAAGCCATTGTGTGCCTCTGAATTCACCCTGTTTAAACAAACTCCTCTAATAATTGATTCCAGTCAATGGAAATATGCCATGTGATTTAAGAATTTAAGTGAGACCACTTCAGGGGATTCGTTATTTGTACTAATCAGAGCTTAGTTCTTAAAACACTTTGTAAAATGCACAGCTCTATAGGAATTTTCGCTTTTGGTAGAGACCATGAACTCATAAATGTGACAGAATCAGCCGAGCTGCCAAGTGTTCAAACCCACCAAAGCCACTTCCTTAATATGGTTGGAAAGGAAGAATGAGGTCATCGTCTGTTGTCCATTGTTCATGACAATTTAAATCAGTGATGCCTTTTGGAACTCTGACTTTCTTAAACTATAATCCCAACAGAGAACACAAAATATTGTGTTTCCATTAAGACGTTCGTCATCTGGTAATGTACCAAATGAAATAATATTAGTAAAATATGTGTTTGTTCCCTCTCCATCCCAAGACTAAAAGTGACCTTTAATTGGTTAGGACCCCCTAGGCATCATTTGGCAACATGGAGGTGGTGTCACCAGAAGTCAGCTAAATCCATGTTTATAAGGTCATCTTGCAGGGATTTTGAGTTTCTGGCACTTTAACTCACCAGTATCCACCAGTGTCACAATTGAATTGACCAATCTCTCCCTAATCTCAATTAACTTTACAAGGGGTTAGAGTTAGATATATTTTACTGAGAAGATATTCACAAGATCAAAGTATGACATCTCCCACCCAAAAACATCTGGAGACATTCTCTCACAAATCCAAGGGAAAGTCGGCTCCATAATATAGTCCTTTCCCTCTTTTCTAGAGACCTCAAGAAGTTTCCCTAAGGTCTAGCTGCTTGCTAGTCAAGGTCCTTGTGAAAATGTAAAGCTGCCTTCATTTGGTTTGTCTAGATTGTCCTTGGTTCTGGGTGCAAAAACGACTGTTAGTCACCATTGTGCCTGTCACTGCTGTCCAAGGGACATTCTTATTACTAATGGGACGTCGAAATCGTGTGACCTTTCAAAGTTGATAACGTATTCCTCCAATCAAAGGGGGGAATTAAGGAAACAGAGACTCTCCCACCAACCTAGCAATTACTTTTCAAGGGCCTGGAATTTCTCAATCAGTTTGCTGACCTGCTATTAGAATACTGGATTCCAAGATGGCATGCTGTTTTCATCCAAGCCCCACAGGACATGACTAATTGTCTTCAGCCAATCCCAATACACTTCTTATGTAGCATCATTTTATTTTATCCTTTGGATCTAAGCATACCACTCTCTGTGTCTATATTACCCCCTCGGCTGATTAATTGATTCAATGGAGATCTATAGAAATTGTCCACGTCATTTCCCACACTTGATTAATTGATTCCACATATCAATCAAAGACATTTGCTGGTTATATAAATTGAGGTGGGGAGACTGATGGATTCAATTGAGAAGGAATGGGTTTTTGTGTTTGATTAGAGTGTGGTAAAACTCCATCTTTATGTTTTTAAAGAACAGAAAATGTAAGCTGTTCCTTAGATTATAAAATGTTTTTGTTTTATTTATTGCTGCATTGGGTGCTTTGTCTCCACAGTATTGCCGATTGACTGAAATCATGAAAAATGTGACTTGGCGTCTTTGCCAGACCACCAGGCTTCCACTTTTGTGCTGTTATCCTATATACCTAGTTTCTGTCAAATAATTGTGGGCAAGTTATAAAAATCAAACTCTGACCTTTTTAGTTGTAAAACATTTGACAATTCTGTTGATTGTGTTATAATGTGAAGGGATGCTATGATAATCATGCAATTAATTTTTAATATTAAAGAAAAGAATTTCTATTGGGGAAAAAAGCATGATACTTTAAAATTTCTCAGTAACTTTCCTGTTCAGCAATTATCAACTAACTCATTGAAGTATTTTGGGGGTTTTTTTTTAGGTTTTTGCAAGGCAAATGGGGTTAAGTGGCTTGCCCAAGGCCACACAGCTAGGTAATTATTAAGTGTCTGAGACCGGATTTGAACCCAGGTACTCCTGACTCCAAGGCCGGTGCTTTATCCACTACACTACCTAGCCACCCCCATTCAAGTATTAATTGTCATCTCATTACCCTCAAGATTCCTGTAGCAGGGAAGGGGATGTGACCATACCTTCCCCTACCCAAACAACCATATATTTAGGGGTAGAAGAGGCATTAGAAGCCATCTTGTCCAATCCTTTCATTTTATGGTTGAGGAAACTGAGTCTCAGACGGATTAAGTGGCTTGCCTAGTACATGTCAAAAGGAGAATTTCAATTCAGCTTTTTATCTCTTCCAAGTTCAATGCTCTATTGCATGTGTGATATTGTTCCTGTCGCCCTATAAGGAACAAAACAGTGGTGATTGATCAAGAGGGTGATGATCTGCTGAACACACGCCCTCCTCAGTTAAAAAGTCCTTTGTTCCTTTAAGAGGGTGGGTCCTTCCTCAGCACCCCAGATCTGGCAGGCACCTCAGAAGGCAGGAGGTGTAATGTTGCCTCCAACCCACTGGGTTGCTAAGCAGCCGGGAAGGAGGAGGAAAATGACACTCATCCTGACTAGACCAAAGGTTGGTCAGACCAGTGGGAAGGCTTCCAGATCCTCAGGCCTTCCTCGGCCTTGTCCTCTCTTCTGTGAGTTCTCTCTTCAGCCCCTCTGTGGAAGCACACTAGTCCTCTGCAAGGCTGCCCATCGCTTTCTCTCCAGCCTCTTCCCAATGGGAAAGGCGCAAATGGCTCCACCATCATTATTCCTCTCAACGTCTCCCCTGGAGGCCGGTAGTTCTCCTGGCCTTGTGTCAAGTGAACCCAGGGCATCAGATTTGAATCATTCATAGGAAAACCCTCCTCTCAGCCTGTGGTTTGTTGCTAACAATTATCTGCTCAATTTAGAGATGTCATTTTTGATGAATTTATATTTTTGTTCTGAGCCAGAATTTCCCCCAAAGTCCATGTGCTTGCTAGTCCTCTTTCCATTTCTCCTCTCTCCCACAAGCAAAATTCGAACCATTTCTATGGTGGAGAAGCAGCTGAACATTCTGCTCAACATTACCTGAGTGCCAGCAGGTCAGTTATGGCCCCACCACCCTCATCCGAGGAGGGCAGAGGAATAGGGAGATGAGAAGGAACCAAAGGAAGGCCAAAGGCAAGGAGGAGGAGATGTGCTGGTACCGATGTGAATGAGAAAAATGGGCAGTGACTTCAACAAGGTGCACAGAAAGAGAGAAAATCAGGAATGGGGTCAGAAATGTGAATTTATTGGGTTATTCAAATATGTGCGCTCCCCACAGGGAGCTGGATGGTTATCCTCAACCAACAGCATTTCTTAAATTCTTAACACATTCCAAGCATTGTTCAACTCAGAGAATACAAAGAGAAAGCGAGAACCATCTCTCCTTAAGGAACTCAATCTATCCCTCCACCTAGCCACTCATCTATCCATCTGTCACCTAGTTCACTCTCTTTTATCTATCTAAACTACACATATACTATTGAAGTATAAACTCTATGTATATGTGTGATGCAGAAACAGAGGGGAGGGGAGGAGAGGGAGAGTTAATCTAAATTTCTGTTCCACAAGCTAGTTGCTCAGTGTCTGGCTGTGACCTGTACATCCCAAAGGATACATGACCTAGCAAATAATACTGCCTTAGAAACTAGGCCTTCCAAGGTCTCCCTGCTCTCTCTGCCCTGGCTCTCCCACTGGATGATCTTGCCTCCCCTTCCCCATTCCCTAATACCCCTCCTATTTCCAAGATTTCCTGGTTCAGCCATGGGCAAGTCCTTGGAATCTTATTTTATTTATATAAAATGCGGATCCCTGAAGGATCTGTCCCATAGGCCCTTATGTGGTTCAGATTCTATCTCCATAAATACCTACATATGTACATGAAAGGAAAGGGAACAAACATTCTATCTTGTGTGCCAGTGACTGCCCTGAAGGTTTTTAACATCCATTAGAGCTGGACTCAAGTCCTGACTCTCTCCATACTGGCTAGAGTTACAAGGTGACCCCTGGCAGGTGCTTTCCCCTCTTGGTGTCCCCAGTCCTTCAAAGGTTTCCAAGTCCTTTATTAGTGGTATGCCATTTCAACCTCACAATAATCCTGGGAGGCAGGTGCTCTGATCATTCACATTTTACGGGCGAAAACACTGAATCTGAGATGGACGTTAAATGACTTGTTCGGGGTCAGGCAGCTCAGCTAGTTAGTGAGTAAGGAGGATTGAATTTGAATTCAGGTTTTTCTGATTCCAGGTCTAGCACTCTCTATTCCATATACTTGGGGCAGCTAGGTGGTGCAGCGGATAGAGCACCGATCCTGAAGTCAGGAGGACAGGAGTTTGAATCCAACCTCAAACACTTGCCACTTACTAGCTGTGTGACCTCGGGCAAGTCACTTCACCCTGACTACCTCACATTCAGAGACATCTGCAGTCATCCTGATTCATACCTGGTCACTGGACCCACATGGTTCTGGAGGAGAAAGTGAGGCTGGTGACTTAGCGCAGCCCTCCTCACTCAAATCCAATTCATATGCTTGGCACGGCATCACCTTTCTGAGGTCAAGGTCTTCTTTGAAAATGAAGGACAAAATAACCATCATGCACAGGACAAGACTGAATGCTCTTTCGAATCCCTGACTTCCTTCAGGACTTGCCTCAAATGAGCCCAACCAAAGGGCTTCTCCTCCTGTTCTTCCTTTTCTTCCTCCTCAACCTCTTCCTCCTCCTCTTCTTGCTCCCTGTCTTCCATCTCCTCCTCCTCTCCATCTCTGCATTCTGGTGACTTCTTCCAGTTCTCCCCCTCCCCCCCAGCCTCTCTTCCTCAGTGTCCCCTGCCAGATGCCATGTTCTCTAACCATGGGTGCCTCTCAAAGCTTCTATCATATTTTGTTGGGGTTGTCATCGGTTCCCATGGATTCAGTGATCATCTCTGTGTAGATGATTCCCAAGTATCCAGCCCTAACCTCTCTCTGGACATCTAAGCCCAATCACCACCTACCTTTTTGGCATCTCATGCTGGTGTCCTGTAGACATCTTAAACTCAACATAGACAAAATTGAACTCATTATCCTGCCCCCAGAACTCTCCCCAACTTCCCTTTTACCATCCCTCTAGCCCTCCAGGCTTGCCACCAGCATTGTCCTTGCTCTCTCTCACCTCACAAATTCAGTCTGTTATCACTTTGTCATTTCTGCCTTCATAGTATGTCTTGAATTCACCCTTCTTTCCACTCACAGCCCCACCCCAGACTGATGCAGACTCTCATCACCTCAGGGCTGAACAACAGCAGCCGGTGGGTCGACCTGCCTCAATTCTCCCTCTGCTCAACCACCAATGTGATCATCCTAAATAACAGGTCTGACCAGACCCTCGGTTGTCCAGTAGGCCCCAGGGCTTCCTGCTACCTCAAGTACCAAACATGCAAAGCTCTTGGGGCAGGGGGCCAGCCTGGTCCCTTTCTACCTTCCCAGGATTTTTACCCTGCCCTCCCCTCTGATCATTCTATGATCCAGTGACCCTCACCACCAAACTCCAGTCTGACCAGTGTAATGTAGAACCTTTCCTGACTTTATGGTCCAGGCCCTTGAGAGAAGCAACCCACCCAAAGTCACTGGGCCCCTAGGAGTCAAAGGCAGAATTTGAATCCTGGCCATCCTGCCCAGAAGGCCAGCTCCCCTTCCTGGAGGCCAGGCTGCTGATCTGTGACTCATGACTACCCTTGTTCCATCCCTGCCTCCTACAAGGGAGGACTTGGAGAAGGGCCTCGGGCTAGAGTCTATACAGCCAGCTCCAGATGTGTGGATGTGGGCTGACGGATGCATTACTAGGGGTGTGCCCTCCTTCCTGCCCACTGGATTCCATTACCCAGAGAGGTGGTCACAATAGGGAGCAGTCTGTGGCCTGGGGTCAGCCTGGGGGCATCCTGAGACAAGAGTCTCCTCCAGAACAAGTTCAAAGACAGGAAAAGGCAAACCAAGCTGTTCTCTATCAGCTAAGGGAAGCTCCTAGGGCCCCAGAGGATAGAACTGCAGGTGACTTTCAGCATGATCTAAGGGCCACGAGAACCAGAGAGGGACAACTCGTTCCCCAACTCTCACAGCTGAGATCCAGCACCATCAGCTTTCAAACTTGGGGCCTCAGATCAGAGATTTCAAGGTTGGAAGGGCCAGCGAAGTCATCTCCTCTACAGTCCAGCCTGAAGCACTTCCCAGATAACCCAGATGGTCCTGTCTCCCCACAGCCAGGATGTGATCCCCTTCCCAGACACTCAAGACTCAATCGGGCAACAAGGCTGAGGGTGTCTGTAGACCATCCTGGGTCATGTTGTCATGGAGCCTTGGAAGTCACTATGGACACCAGGACAGGTGCCAAGGGCCTTCTGCCTTTTCCTGCTAGCCAGCCACAGGAGAGCCTGAGGGGTTCATGTAAATTGACTTTTTAGAACAAGACACAAGGCCTTGTGTGGGGAAGACCAGGCCCTAATGGGCAGACAAATGCCAAGGAGCAGAGCGGGGCATGGCTGGGGCATGGAGAATCTCATCTTGGGCACGGATGCTGCTGCCAGGGAAGAGGAAGTCTGCCACCTGGCACCTTCCCATTGGAACCAACTGGACTCACTTGGCTAAGCTCAGGGGCTTGCCGGAGTCAATCCCCCCCCCACCCCAACATTCTGGTGGCCTAGGGCAAACCCTTGGTCACCCACCCCTAGTTCCAGGAAGATGACTCTCCTCAAGGACACAGAACAATAGGGGAGTAGGAGCCTGGACCAGGCTCTTCTGGTGCTCTGGCCTCCCACAACACTGTTTTTAAATACATTAATGGAATACAAAAGAAACCAGATCCATGGAAATACAGTTAGCAAAATATTAAAAAACAGCATCTTCACAGATCCAGATTATGCAGCTCTATCCTGGAATTTTCTGCAAATGAGGCAGAAAACACCTTGTCCTCGATTTCTTCCCCATCCTGTGGGGTCCTCCTTCAAGTCCTCCTATGACATCTGCCCCTTGCCCCCAAAGACAGTACTGGAGACGCGTCACCCGGCTCCTGACATTGCAGCGCATTAGCTCGGCCCCTTCATCTCCAACCTGACGACCCCCACCCCCACCCCAGTATGGGCAGACCACGAATGCTCTTCTGAATCTCAGTCACGGTCTGATGAGGAGAAAAGGAATGGAGCCCAGAGACCTGAGGTGTAGGAATTCTGAGAATGCTATAGGCCTGGGGAAGTCTAAATGGGGCAGAGGGAGGGAGGGAGGGAAGGAGGGAGGGAAGGAAAGAATGAAGAGGGGAGGGAGAATTTATGAAGCCTTTACCCTATTCCAAGAGCTTCTCCAAGCACTAGGAATGCCACCACAAGCAATCAGAGCGTCTGTCCCTGCCCTCGGGGGGCTTTCATTTGAATGGGGGGGGGGCTGATATACAAAAAGATGAAAAGGGAACTTGAAGTTATGGGGCATAAAGGGAACAGGCCAAGTTTGCGTTTTAAGGTCTAGAAAACCAAGAATAGAGCAATGGGGGGGGGTGTCAGGCCCCTCACCAAACTGAGGCTCCAGGAGGAATTCCCCAAATGGCCAAGAACTGGTGTGGCAGAGTCCCAGAGCCAGGAAGCCCTGCAACTGCAGCCAAGGTCCAGGATGAGAGAGCTGGTTCTGGAGGCTGCAAAGTCCAGACTGGGCAGACACCAAAGTCCTCGCTCTGAGCCACCTGTCTTGTTGCAAGCCTGGCTTCTGTGAGAAGGGAATAAATAACTGTCCTATAGCTGATCTACAATATGCATCAAAAACCTCTCTCCTCCATTTTGGCAGGTCCTAAGCTTGGACCAAACCTACTCAGGACCCAGGAAAAGGGAACAAAGAACTAAAGGATGTGAAGGAAGTGGCCTAAACCCTTCTCCTTAGAGGCCAGGATTCCCAGGACTCACCCTATTCCATACATACTTAGGGCCAGATCTCAGGAGGTCCAAGTAGATGGAGCCGATCAAGGCTTTCATTTCCAGAAACCCGTGTGTGTGTGTGTGTGTGTGTGTGTGTAGAGAGAGAGAGATCTTTCATCTCTACCCCCCAGAATTCAACTGTATAAGACATAAAATGTCCATTGAGTATGTAACATTGCCTATTTACACTGGATTGCCATTTTTGTTTGGGAAGGGGGAAAGAGAATAAGCATTTATTAAATGTCTACTGTGTGCTGTGCACTTTACAGATACCTCATTTGATCCTCCTGACAATTCTGGGAGATAGGTTATTATACCCGTTTTAGAGGCAACTGAGGCAGATTGCAGTCAAGTGACTTACTTGCCCAGGTTCACACAGCTCAGAGTGTCTGAGGGTGGATTGAAACTCAGGTCTTCCTGACTTTAGGCCTAGCCCTTTCTCTGTTCTGCCAGCTCTCATTTGGGATCTGGTGACATTGGCTTCCTGGCTGATCACCCACAAAACTCTGTCTCCGGCTGTGGACATCCTCCCTGGCCATCTCCCCGGCCTGGAACACTGCCTCCTCCTCTCAACTGCTGATCTCCAGTGTCCTTTAAGCCCCAACTCAAATCCCCCTCCTCCAGGAAATCTTCCCCAGTTACAGCACTTCCCTGGATTTATGATCTCCTGTTTATCAGGTACATTTGTTGTCTAACCCATTAGACTGGGAGAAACTTGAAGGCAAGGGCTGTATTTTGCATTTTGGTAAATCCCCAGTGCTTAGCCCAGGGGCTGGTACACAGCAGGGATCTAATAAATGCTCATTGACTGACAGATATCGCTGCCTTGGTTAAACCGGTGACCAAAAAAGGACAAAATTGGACTGGGATTCTTTCACTGGAGCCTAGCTCAGCGACTAATGTAAAAATTCAGAGTGAGTCATTTACTCAAATTGCTGGGGAAGCATAAATCCAGAGGCCTCTGGTTGGCCATGTGCTCTCCAGGGAGCTAGGAATAATGAAGCACCTGATCTAACATTTCTTTGGGATAAATATGCCGTAGCCAGAGTCTAGGGAAAGAGTTATGGACCAGCCTGGAGCCTAGAAATGAGACTTGGGGATTGTAAGCCAGAAGCTCTACCAGAGAAAATCCTTTATTAAAGTAGACTTGGAGGAAAATGGAAATTGGGAGAACTGTAGGGCAGGGAAAGCTCTGGGGCTTATTCAAACATTCAAAAATCATGGGGAATGTACATCTTTGGACAGACCTTGAAATAACATTCCTCAGAGATGTTGTAGTAAGAACTGGGTTCTAAAAGCTATCTTGTGGTCAACAAATATTTATTAAGCCATTACTAAGCTAAAAACATAAATACAATGAAATATTGTATAACATTGTAAAATATAAATATAATAAAATTGGGATATAAATATAATTTAAAAAAAAAAGGAAAACAGTCCCTGGCCCCTAGGAGTTTCCATTCTAATAAGAGAGCAAAACAAATAAAAGGGAGCAGATGGGACAGGTGAACAGTGGCGGGGGAGCCCATGGAGTTCCAAGAAAAACCAGCGCAGAAATGAAGAATGGCTGACCTGGGCTTTTTCTTAAACTAGTAGTTTCAGGAGGAAACCATCAGTTAGAGAAGGGGCTCACAGGACAAAACAATCTTTTTGGCTGAGAAGGCCCTAAGGATGGAAGGACCTTCCAGGGTGAGAAGGCAGATAAGAAATGGTGGTGAAATCCAGGGAGGCAAGAGTAGAACTGGGAGGGGTTTGGTAGAGTCAAATGAATGGACCAGAAGTTTGACTCTAGGAAAGGAAAGGCAGAAAGAATTTTAGAGATGAAAAAGATTCTGGGGCTCCTCAGCCAAGTGCATATCTGAATAAGAATTTCTACTTTAACATCCCAAAGATGCAGTCATCCAGTTTTTTCCTTGAAGATCTTCCAGTAACAGGGGATTCAGTACCTCCCAAGATGACCCATTCTACTTGGGATAGTTCCAATTGTGAAGAGGTGTTTCCTTATACCAAGACTCTTTCCTTGTATAAGTTCCACTGACTGAATCTGGTTCTACCCTCTAGCTCAAGGTAGAGAAATCCTATTTCCTCTTCCAAATAATGGGTTTTCATATACTTGGAGATGGTTATCCCCTTCCCCCACTCAGTCTTCTCAAAATTATTCCTTGATCTTTCAACTGATCCTCTCTCATATGGCACAATAGCAAAACTCACCACAGAAGCTATTCTCTTAAGAATCTTCTCCAATGCCCTTCCTACACTATGGCAGTCAGTAATCCAACTGAGGCCTGTCATGAGTTTGGGTGACCAGAAAGTAGCAAACTCATCCTGTAGACAGGCTTATCCTGACATCATAAGCCTCAAGTGGAGAGACATGAAAGAAGGTGATAGGCAGGACCATGCCGAAGGCCTCTCGTCTTAGCAAACTAGAATGAAGCCTCAACTCCAGGGGATCAGATTTTTTTTCATTAGAGCATATTCTCTGTATCCTGGGTTTGTGTAAGTCATTCACATACTAGATTTTGTCAATGATTTCATCTTGTAAATAGCAAAGTCAGCCAGATTGAGTCACTCATTCTTTTCTTTCCCTGGACTACTCTCTTTTGAAAATGCTATCTTGTCTGGGTCCAAATGTCTCAGATTCTTAAGCTCCTTTGGGATCCTGACCCTCTTATCTCCTTCTCTAGCTATTCTTCCCAGTTTTGTGTAACCTGACAGACTTGATGAGCGGACCAGTCCAAGCCTTTAATCCAAGTCATTGACAAAAATGGAGGACAATACAGTCCAGCATAAATTCCCAGAGCATTTTACCAGTCTCCTGCCATGTTAACATCAGATCATTACCAACTGTTCTTTAAGACTAGGCATGCAACCAATCCTGAATCTGCCTGATTGCACCATTCTATAATTCATGTAGCTCCACCTTCTCTTCAAGAATGAGATATTTTATCAAATACTTTACTAAAATCCAGGCCAATTATACCTAGGCTCCTCTTCATCTATCACTTTATTGAGAAATTACAGAGTTTCTTTCCCAAACTGTCTGGGGATCTCTACCCAGGCAAATGCCCATCGTCATCTCAACCCAAGTTATTCCAAACTCATGTCCCACATGACACCATCTTACTTTCTATTTCTGCCCTGGGCTGCCCTCCCTGCCTTTCCTCTCATTTTGCAGACCGATTGAGTCAAAAGAGAGTGAACTTTGTTACACTGAACTCCATTTATATCTCTCCCATCCTTGTAATTTCCACCATTATTTCTAATCGACAGTCTCATCATATCATGCCAAAGATGTTGAGATGCCTGTTAACCACATGCTCTGCTTCCAGGCTCTCTCAGCTCTAATCTAACATGTATTTGCATACATGCATATGTGCATCTATGTGTGTTGAGATGCTCCCACTCTCCTCCACACTGACACCATCAATGGCTAACTAACTAAAGAATAAAATTTAATCTAATTTTCTTAGTTTGAAATTCAAGGAGTTTCTCAGTCTACCTACATCTTTGACTATATTTTCCTCTACAATTCTCTGTACAGGTTTCATTCTAATCATTATTTTCTGAATGAGTCACAAAAAATAAATAATAAATAGCCTAATGTTTGTTGACTGACTGAATGAACCCTGCACATCCCCCTTTGGAACAAACCTTTCCAGACCTCTCTGGATCTCAGTTTCCCTATCTTTAAGATGAAGGGCTTGAGGGGCATCTAGGTGGCGCAGTGGATAAAGCACCAGCCCTGGAGTCAGGAGGACCTGAGTTCAAATCCGACCTCAGACACTTAATAATTACCTAGCTGTGTGGCCTTGGGCAAGTCACTTAATCCCATTTACCTTGCAAAAACCTAAAAAAAAAAAAAAGAAAAGATTACAGATAGACTTACCCAGTGCCATATAGGTTGAAAGTAGATGAGCTAGGATTTGCAGCCAGGTCCTCTGAACTCAAATCACACACACCATGTGCTTCTCCATTGAATAAGATCAATAGGAGTCTTCGAGGGAAAGTGGGATTAGATTGAATTGGTTATGAGCTAGCATAGGAGCAATAGGTTAGTTTTCAAGAGGTCGATTTAGAATTACCTATAGAAGACATTTCCTGATCATTCCAAGGGTTCTAGAGCAGTGCTGGGATATCATCAGGTAAAGCCCTGATGACCCTTTGTCAGGGTTATCGTGAAAGTATCATTAGGTCAAAGACTTAGAGCTGGGAAGGATGTTAGAGGTCATTAAGCTCAACCCCTCAATTTACAGAGGTGTGAACAGAAATGATTTCTAGATCCTCCTTCTGGAATTAAAAGGTAGACTGCAAGTTATCTAGCTCAATCATCTCATTTTGTGAGATGAGTCCTAATGAGGTGAAATACTTACCCAGGATCCTACTGAGCATGAGCACCAGAGAAAAGAGTGGAAACATGTCTTCCTCACTCAAAGTTTGTGCCCTCTATACTGAGAGCCAAGGTGCCTTTCATAAGGACTCTAAGAAGAGTTAACATCTGAGGACCTGTCAATTTGGAGGCTCCCTGTGACTCCCTGCTCTCAGTAATGGGGATTGATGGAACAGGTCAGCAAACAACTACCATCTTTACAGTCTCAATTTATTATTAAACATCTACTATGTTCCAGGGTCTGAGGAAAGAAAGCTGAAAAAACAGTAACACCTCTCAAGAGGCTTGTTTGCTACTGGGGATGGAAGTGGGGGTGGGGAGAAAGACCCAAGGTGAGAGATGCAAAATGAAATTTTCCCAGAAAAAGATTATGTCAGTTTGCTTAGACAAAAGCCTTGAGAACAGGGATAGTGTCTAAGTGTGTGATCCTGAGGGTTCACACTTTTTCCTGCCTTAGTTTCCTTATCTGTAAAATGGGGATAATGATAAGCACTGTTTATTTCCCAGGGTTGCTGTGAAGATCAGGTTAAGTGAGATATAGGAAGTGCTTTGTCAACCTTGAAAAGATTATAGAAACATAAACTGTTATTATGCTGTCTCCCTCAACACACACACACAGTCACACATACACAAACTCTGCATTTGTCTCATTGATCTACTATTGACTCTGCCAATGGCCATTTCTGAGGCCACTTCTTAGGAATGAGAAAGGTAACCCCCTCAGAAATGTCAAGTGGCTAGGTGGCGCAGTGGATAGAGCACTAGCCCTGGAGTCCGGAGTTCAAATCTGGCCTCAGACATTTAATAATTGCCTAGCTGTGTGACCTTGGGCAAGTCACTTAACCCCATTGCCTTGCAAAAAGAGAGAGAAAAAGAAAAAAAAAAGAAATGTCAACTGTCAGGTGGATCTATTGGCCAGTACCTGGTTAAGTTGGGTAGCTGCCAGCCTTTTGCAAGAATGGCATCCTTCCCTCTCTGCTTGCCCTTGGCCCCATCAGCTCTCTTGCTCCTCCCAACCCAGCAAGTTTCACTGCAGGGAGCCTTGGAGATGATGCTCTGAGCTGAGCTATCTCCCAGACTCTCCAATGCCTTCAGGACATCTATAGGAAATTGTGACTGACAGAGTTCCCCAGCCTTCCCCCGCCCCAAAGAAAAATGAAGGAAAGTTGATGTGAAGCTTCAGACTGAAGTTGCCTGGGGCCTCTCCCTCTCCACCTCTTGGCTTCCTTTCACTGTCTTTAAAAAACCAAACCAAATAAAACTCTTCTTGGCCTTGACCCCTTCCTCCCAGCAGGAGATCTTACACCAGGGATGAGTTACTTCATAATGAGAGTTTTTGATTAGTTCAGATGAGTGCTCTGTCCCATTGCTAATAACCTTCATGTCACTTAGCTCAGAATTTCATGAATAAGCATTATGATTAAAAGGAGAGAGAGAGAAGGGAAAGAAAAATAGGAGATAAAGTAGAGATACAGAGGGGTGGGGAATGGAGAGAAGAAAGAGAGAAAGAAGAAAGGAGGAAGAGATAGAAGGAAGAGGGGGGAAGGAGGATAAGAGAGAGAAGGGGAAAGAGGAGAAGGAGGAGATGCAAGAGAGAATGGAGAGAAAAGAGAGATGAATAGATAGAAAAGGAAAGGAAGGGAAAGACAGAGAGGGGAGAGAGTGTAAGGGAAGGGGAGGGGGGGAGAACTTGGTATTTGTTTCTGGTTCACGCACAAGTCTTTCTTCACCTGCAGTCATACATCTTAAGGGAAGCATAGGACCATGAAGGAGAGATAGATCAGTGTGGTGCACTGGACAGAGAGCCAGGTGGGCATGAGAGGACCAGCTCCAGTCTTTATCACCTGAGTGACCTTTACCAAGTCACTAAACTCTCTGAGCCTCATTTCATGATCCCTAAACTCTCTCCCAGTTTTAAACTGATATTCCATGGGTTTTCAAGAAGCCTCAGTCTGACATAGTAGATAGAACACTGGATCTGAAGTCAGGAAGATCTGAATTCAAATATGACCTCAGACACCTACCAGTTGTGCCCATGCACAGTCACTTCATCCCTGGGCAAGTTACATCATCTCTGCTTGTTTGATTTTGGGGTGGGGTAGGTTTTATCAAGCAAATGGAGTTAAGTGGCTTGCCCAAGGCCACACAGCTAGGTAATGATGAAGTATCTGAGGCTGGATTTGAACTCAGGTCCTCCTGACTCCAGGGCCGGTGCTCTATCCATTGTGCCACCTAGCCGCCCCCCATCATCTCTATTTGGAGAAGAAAAAGGTAAATCACTCCAGTATATTTGTCAAGAAAACCTCAAGGACAGGCTTAGTGCACCATGATCCACAAGGTAACAAAGACTCGGGCAGAACTGAATGACTGCGCACAAATTTTCAAGTTGGAAGGACGTTGAACCTTCATTAGAATAACTTCATTCAGGATCAACCTCTCTGAGCTCTCTCTATCATATGGTCATCTACTCTGCGTGACCACATTCCCTAGAATGGGAAACTCACTACTTCCCCAAGCATTCCCTTATTGGAAGCTTATATGGTGCGAGAATTCCTCATATACTGAGCCTAAAATTGATTCAAACTTCCAACCAATGCTCTCACGTTTTACCTCTTGGCCCAAAGAGAACAACCTGGAGCCCCTCAGTAGCATCACAAATCTGGAATTGATGCAAGGTGACCTGCACCTCCAAAAGAAGACACTGGGGAAAGTCACAGAGGGCATTGAGTAGCTGACCTACATGAGTCCCAGCATCCTCTGGACTCCTCAGCCAGTCACTGAGGGCAAAACTACTCAGCCCCTGGAACACTACGGCTTGCAGTGAATGCTAATTGGTTTGTGGCTCAGCGTCAAGCAGGTCACAATGTTCGATAAATATTCAAATCTTCTTCATCCCTTGGATGTTCCTTAGCATAGATCATCCTGTACCTCCTCGGGGACAAGAGCTAGCAGCAGTGCTGGCTGTGTTCCTGCAGCTGCCAAGAGCAGCATCTCTAAGGAGTTGCTTTGTTTTCTAAATCCTCAAAGTTCTCATTTCGGTGAACTTGTCCTCATCACCCCCTGCCCATTTTGGAGCCCTTGGCAGTATTACGCCATTTAATCTGAAGACAATCTTTGCTTATGGTGCTGCCCATGAAACGGAAAAATTGCAGCAGCAAAGGTGAAAAAAAGTGCACACATGATTTGATGTCCAGTAGGAACATGGCCCCCCAGAATTCTATAGAAACATTTTCTTATACAGGAAGCTAGAAAAGATGCCTTTTGTAAGGTATTAGCCCTTGCAGACAATGCGGCCCTAAAATCACTTGTGTCAGTGGATCTTGGGTCCATTGGGACCATCTCTCCTTTAGTACAAATTGCCACCCATATGAGTTATCTCACCCTGCACATGACTCTCATTCATATCCTCCTCCACTGGGAGCCTTCCCCCAGACCTCTTGACATGGGAACCAGGGCAGCATAAAGAATGCCCATTAGTTAGTATCTTAAATATCCTAATATTTAATCTTATTTTTTAAAAATCTTTTAGAAAATTATTTAAACTATCTTAAATATCTTTTTTAGGGGTTTTTTTTGCAAGGCAAATGGGGTTAAGTGGCTTGCCCAAGGCCACACAGCTGGGTAATTATTAAGTGTCTGAGATTGGATTTGAACCCAGGTACTCCTGATTCCAAGGCCAGTGCTTTATCCACTGTGCCACCTAGCCACCCCTTAAATATCTTTTAAATTTTTAAAGTATTTTTAAAATTTTAATATCATAATCTTAAGATTTATATCTTTAAAATATCTTAAATATCTTAATCTTATCTTAAAATATCTTTTAAAATATTTAAAATAGGGGCAGTTAGGTGGTGTAGTAGATAAAGCACCGGCCTTGGAGTCAGGAGTACCTGGGTTCAAATCCAATCTCAGACACTTAATAATTACCCAGCTGTGTGGCCTTGGGCAAGCCATTTAACCCCATTTGCCTTGCAAAAACCTAAAAAAATATTTAAAATATCTTTAAAAATAAACTGTTGGCAGGGTGGCTAGGTGGCACAGTGGATAGAGCAGTGGCCCTGAAGTCAGGATTACCTGAGTTCAAGTCTGGCCTCAGACACTCAATAATTACCTAGCTGTGTGGCCTTGGGCAAATCACTTAACCCCATTGCCTTGCAAAAATAAAACCAAAAAACTAAAAATAAAAACTCTTGGGACAGCTAGGTGGCATAATGGATAGAGCACCAGCCCTGGAGTCAGGAGAACCTGAATTCAAATTTGACCTCAGATACTTAAGAATTACCTAGACGTGTGACCTTGGGCAAGTCACAACCCCATTGCCTTGTAAAAACCAAAAACTGAAAAAAGAGCTCTCTCCCACCCCAATCTACTTGAACCAAGAGGGAAGATCTAAGAGCAATGGGGGAAGTTACAAAGGAACCAAGTAAGGCTTTAAGAAAAAAACAAAAACTCCCCAGTGGTTAGAGCCGTGGGCTGGGCCGCCTCCTTGTAAGTCTTCAAAAAGAGGCTCGAGACTCCAATTCACTGGGAATATGTAATTGTGGGGAACTCCTTTCCTGCAGGATGGGACTAGGAAACTGCTGAGGTCACTTCTGGTTCTCCATTCTGTGATTCTTGCCTAGGAGATGGCCAAAGAATACACATCCACCATCCTAAGGCCCTGCCACATGCTCATACCATTGGCTCAGAAGCGGGCACTTCTCCCCTCACGGCTCAGCGGGTGGCATGTGCCATGTTTGCCTAGAGTCAATCCCAACACCCCAAGAGCAGTCGACAACCACATGAGCTTCTGATCCAACCTTAAGTGGGATAACTGTGAAGCTAGGCTTACCGCAAGAAAAAGAAATGAGGAAGCCGGGCTACGTAATCTCTCTAGCTTCTTCCCTTCAGAGGACCTAGATTCAGATCCTTCCTCTGAAACGTCCCACCTTTGTGGTTTTGGTCAAGCCCAGGCTTCAGGTTCCAATCTCCAAAATGATGGAGGGTGCTTCTTACCGGTGGGTGACCTTCTGCGAGTCAACTCCTCTCTTTAGGCACGTCTCCCCCATCTGTAAAATGAAGGGCTATGACTCCCTCTTGCTCTCTAACTGCAATCCTGCGGTGTTACAATTATTGTCTTCATCCTGAGTTTAAAGGCCGTGTGACATGATGACAAGAGGACTGGACTTAGAATTAGGAGAGAGCTGGGTTCAAATTCAAATTCAAACCAAATGCTGTTTACTAACTCTCTAACTTTGAGCAAGTCATCTGGTAAATGGAAATAATACGACCCGCAACCGCTGCCTGGAGGAGTTGTCTGTCGCTGTGCTCCACAAAGGTCACCTGCGCCTGTTATTTGACTGGATCAGATGGGTAGGTTGGGACTCAAAGTGCCAGCCTCCCTCAGACTTCAGTCCTAGAGGCTGCCTTCTCACCCCCCCACCTGTTCTCCATCCATCCTCAAGGTGATGGGCAGCAGCTGTGGCTAATCCAAGTCTGTTGTGTAGTCACTTGGGGGAGATGAACAGCCAAGCGTCACATGAATCATTGAACAGTCCCCTGAATTCACAGCT
Source organism: Macrotis lagotis (assembly GCF_037893015.1). NCBI lineage: Eukaryota > Metazoa > Chordata > Mammalia > Peramelemorphia > Peramelidae > Macrotis > Macrotis lagotis. Next base: position 268,076,939 of record NC_133662.1, on the reverse strand, counting down.
CGTCCTCTCAAGCCCAGCCAAGCCCTGGCCCCTGGGCTTCCACACCAAACTCATGGGAAGAGCTCAGCCTTCCATCTGTTTCCAGTGAAACCCTGTCACTCTCAAAGGGGCCACCAAACAATCAAGTAAACTTGTGTTTATTAAGCTCCCACTATATATTGGGGTCCTAGGGATTGGGGACCAGAGATATTAAAAGCAAATATAGAAATAGCCCTGCCTAAAGGTATGGTCTCTGAAAGGAAACAAAGGGCAGACATCTAAACATATATTGAAAATAAGCAGTTTAAATATATAAAAATGAGCAAAGCAATATGATGGGGGTGGGGGAGGCACCACCAGTACTGGGAAGGGGGTTAGGGAGTGTATCCTGTAGGAGGTGCCACTGAGCTTTGAGGGAAGCTGGGACTTCTATGAGGCAAGGGTGAGGAGGCAGTGCAAATGCTGGGAGATGGGAGATGAGAGTATCAAGTTTGAGGAGAAGAAAAAAGGAGTCTTTAGAGAGGAAGAAGAAGAATATAAAAGAAAGCTGGATGAGAAAGGGACAGAAAATGAATGCTTAGCAATTTTCCTATTTAAAAACAAAAAGGTAATCTGGGCTTGGATTGTAAAGGATCTGAAAGGTCAGTCAGAAAAATTTGTATTGTATCCTCGAGGCAATAGGATGCCATGCAAGCTTTTAGAGGAGATGGGGAGGGGGAGTGGATAGAGCTGAGCTTCAGGAAGATCACTTTGGGGCCAGCTAGGAGGCACAGTGGACCCTGGAGTCAGGAGGACCTGGGTTCAAATCCGGCCTCAGACACTTAATAATGACCTAGCTGTGTGGCCTTGGGCAAGTTACTTAATCCCATGCCTAGCAAAAACAAAACAAAAGATCACTCTGAAGAAAGAGTAGAGGCAGAGGGAACCAATCAGCAGACTCCAGGTGAGAAAGGATGACTCCAGGGGCTCTGCCTTCACAAGCCACAGCAAGGCAAGGAGGTCAGTCAAGTCTTTAACAGACACAATTTTATTAGAAATAGATGAGAGAAGAAACAGGGGAGAGAGAGTCTGCTTCAGGAATTCTCATGTGAATATTGACTGAGTCTGGACTCTGTGGGGTCTTAATGGGAATCATTTTAAGACAAGCATTTCTAATTCCTTTGGATGTTCAGTGCTGGAGGAGCAGGAAGAGGAGAGGAGGTAGGGGAGGAGAAAGGAATGGGGAAGGTAGGGGAGACTGGTCAGGTGGGTGGTGATGGTGGTGGTCAGACTCAGAATCTGAAACATCAATTCCCAGGATAGCTGGTGTGTCACCTGGGCTATAGCATAACTGCAGGGGCAAAATGTGAATTATGACTGGAGGGGAATGGTGGAGTCAATTTGGGAAGGGCCAGAAAGTCTGGGCAAGGAGTTAGAATTATCTCAAAGGAGACAGATAGGTGACAGAGGAATAGAGCACCAGCCCTGGAATCAGGAGTACCTGAGTTCAAATCCGGCCTCAGACACTTAATAATGACCTAGCTGTGTGACCTTGGGCAAGCCACTTAACCCCATTTGCCTTGCCAAAACCTAAAAAAAGAATTATTTCAAAGGTAATAGAGAGAGAGACTGAAATTAAAATTCATTTGGGATGGAGGAATGGAAGCCACCTTCATACCCCTGGCATCTCCCAGGATGCCCAATACCAACAGGAGAGAAGGATTCCCAGTGTCTTGCCTCCTCATCCCTTCAGCCCCCAAACCCTCATGCTAACTTGGGTTCCAATTGAGTTGCTACAGTTGAAGAAAGCTCCCAGTATGTGGTTGCAGATCATTTTTAGTCCTCCCCAAATCTCAGACTTTCAAATATTAACAAACCATGCTTCTGAGAAAAACTAAAAGGTCCTAGTCAGACTTGGGAAAAAGTATATTCTGTCCAAAGTCTGAGAGTCACAAAAGGCTGACCTGCTTTAAACCATTATGGACCATGTCTAGGCCCTTGTAAACAGCTGTTGATTCCTTGGGGCTAGCTGACCATGACCTTCACAAGAGGAGTTAATGCTTCCATTTAAATTAATGGACATTGGACAGGACAGTCTGGAGGGGGGAGGAGTTTTCACCACAAAATTACCGTGACATAATGAAGAGGATCAATAAAATATAAGGAGGGAAAGAAGGAATTTTAAAAAGAAAGAAAAGAGATTGAAACATAAGCCCAGGGACATCTCAAGAAAGAAAAAAACAGAAGCAAAAATTGTCATGATAGGCAAGTACCCCAAGCTGGTTCAAGCTGGAAAAAGAAAGACCCAACTGTGCCAGAATGTTCACAGTAGCATATTTGTGGTAGGAAAAAATAAGCAAGCCTGAAAACAAACCAAATGACCGCTGATAGGGGGATGCTTTGCAAGTATAATAAAATGTCTCTACAGCATAAGAAATGGCAAGTACAAGGAATCCAGAGTAAAAGGAAGGACTTGTATGAACTGATATAGAGATGGAGAATTGAAACAGCTGAACCATTTATACTGCGGCTCCCAAGAGTGGGCAACAGAAATTCTTTAACTGTTTGGTTTCACCCTTTGGGTGTCTGGGAAAATCCATGGAATCTTTCTCCCTAATAATGATTTATCACTTACACGATAAATGAAGGGAAAACTCAATTTCAGTTAGAAGCTAATGAACCCCACCAAATTTACTAACTCTCTGAAATCTATTCATTGACACCAAATTAAGAATCCCTGGTGAAAGGGGCATCTAGGTGGTGCAATGGATGGAGCACAGCCCCTTGAGTCCAAAGGATCTGAGTTCAAATGTGACCTGAGGCCACTTGATGCTTACTAGTAAGTCACTTAACCTCATTGCCTTACAAAAACAAACAAAAAAGGATTCACCTGAAAAATGGGAGGCTTGAACAAAGTGATCCCAGCTCACACTCTACAGGGCGAGGCTAAAGAGATGCTGACATCCTCCAGGATATCACCTTGATAGTGCTTCAATTCTCAGAAAATGATCCCCACTTGAAGTGGCTACTGAAGATATAATTGATTATTAAATGAGACACAATAGCTTGTACATGCTAGGCAGTTAAATGCTCATTGAATTCAGTATTAAATGCTGTCCATTCATTTTATATTTCATGAGAATCCAAGATGCAAGAGGAATCCATTTTAATTATCATTAGTAATCATAATTTATACCCACTCTAGGACAGGAGCTTCTACATGTGAACCTGGGAAGAAAAAAACCCAAAGGAAGCAGTTCCTGCCTTCAAGAAGCAAATATTGGGGGTGGGGGGAACAGTATGTGCTCAGATCAGGAAATACATAGTGCTATGGGGGCTGAGGGAGGGGAAATGGGAGGGAACACATTGACAATGAGGAGGGTGGGGGATAAGAAAAGTTCTAAAGTAGTAAGTGGCAGCAAGATGAGCTTTGATTTGAGGTCAGGAGTCTGTGCAAAGGTATGGAGCTTAGTACAGTCTGGCAAACAGTAGGCACTTAATAAATGAGATATCAAATTGAATCTCACCTAGAAGTTACAACATCTAGGAAAATCTGACTGAGCTCTGTAGGGCACAAAGGGAGGAACATGAAATAGCTAAATGGTACAGTAGGACTTGCCAAGATCTGAGTTCAAATCCTACTTCAGACATTCACTAGCTATGTGACTCTGAGGCATGGGCCTCAGTTTCCTTTTCTGTAAAATGAAGATAATACTAGCAGTTTCCTCACAGTTATTGTGGCCTTCAAATGAATTCACAAATAGACTCTGTAAACCTCAAAGGGCTAGATAACTATTAGCCATTATTAATAATATTAGTTGTGATCAATAACTCCTCTTTCTATCATGACTTCAGTTTTACTCAGTGCTTACCTTACAGACTTTCTAGGAAGGGGTTGGGGATGGAGTTACAGGTATAAGAGACTGAAGAGAAAGTGACCTGCTTCATATCAGCACCATGGAGAGAGCCTGAATCTGGAACCAGAAAGCCCTGAGTTCAAATTCAGTTTCAGACATTAGTTGCATGATCCTGAGGAAGCCCCTCAGTTTCCTTAACTGAAAAATGAGTTGAGGATGAGAGTACCACCTCTAGGGAAGATCAAATGAGATAATATTTGTTTAAAAAGCAAGAAGAACACTGAGTACAGTGCTTGTATAAATTCATATTTCTTTCCCTTCCCTGCCCATGTCATACACTGAGTAGATGTCAGACTTAATCCCCCTGGCCTTAAAAATCAGAGTGCTTTACATTACATGGTGCTTCCTTTTATACAGATTTAAACATGTATTTCACTTTTATTTTGGAAACAATTTTCAATTACTCAGATTAATGGAGAAATTGTGAAAAAGCAAATAGTAGATAATCCCCAAACCATGTATCCATAGCCTTGGAAAACTCTCAAAAATCAAGGTGGAGGTGGAGGGAGAGTATTATAATTCAGTATCTCTTCTTAATTACACTTTACAAAAATGAGTTGGCATTCCCTAGGCATACCACAGTGGATGGCAAAAGGAAAAGGCTCAGGCATGCACTGGGGGGCAGGGCAAGCCACCTAGGGATTAGAATTTGCTTTGAGTGATTCATGATTCTTTAACCTTTTCTAGATCTACAGTTAAGGGCAGCTAGGTAATGCAGTGGGTCAAGCACCAACCCAGGAGGCAGGAGGACCTGAATTCAAATCTGACCTCAGACACTTGCCACATACTAGCTGGATGACCTTGGACAATCACTCAACCCTGATTGCCTTGCATCCAGGACCATCTCTAGTCATCTCTGATTCATATCTAGCCTCTTGACCAAGATGACTCTAGAGGGAAAAGTGAGGCTGGTGACTTAGCACAGGCCTCCCCCACAAACACACTCAAAGCCAATTCATGTGCTTGTCATAGTATCACCTCCCTTATGTCATGGTCTTCTTCAAGAAAAAAGGAGAAACATCATCATTCTTAGGTCTGCAATCTCACTGACTATAGCAGATCAGCTTCCCGTCCCTCTGACATTTTCTTTATTAAAAATTTACCCAAAGAGTTGTCCTCTGCATTGTTTCGCTTGGCTTTTCTCAGGCCACTACCTGGTATTCTTCGTGCTGGTCAATCAACCTATCAAATATCAGACATTGTGTTATGTCTGGATATAAACAGTGAAACAGTCCCTACCCTCCAACAGCATACACTCTGTAAGGGGAAACCACCTGTATACATTTGGAGGGCTCTCAGTTGATGTCTATTTATCAATCATTATATCCTATTCAGCCCAAAGAGAACACTTCCATTGAATCATCAGTGAATTAGAGATGGAAAGGGTGGAGGACTGTGTTAAATTAATCATTCAATCAAATGTTTAGGCTAATTATGAAAAGTCCTTAATCCATTTAGAAATCCTTGAAACCCGTTGAATAAAATGGAACAACTTGTAAAGAGTATATTTAGACAGGTTGGGGAGATCTAACCATGTACAAAACAGACTTCTGGTGGCCTAGAGGTAGAAACCATTCCAGTCAAACCTTAAATAAGAAGTTTCTAGGTCTCCCCACATTCTCCCACTACACAGAGGAGGTCCTAGTGAAAGTTGAAGAATCAGAGGATTCTAGACTCCTACCAGTGATCCCCATACAACTGACCCAATATCTCATTGGGATTGAAGGACAAACTTAGGAGAAGTGGCTTTACCTCTCCATAAGAAACCCACCAGAAAGTTTCACCTTACTTAAAGAGAATAATATGAATATTTCACAAAAGGGGAGGACAAAAGACTTCTTTACTCAACACTCAGAATACTGGTTCTTGGTCCTCATCCTTCATTATCAAAGAGGACCAAAATGACATCACTATGTTTGAGACAAATGACAGTGTGCCCTACTGCGGCTGATCAGAACAATATGAGCTCAGAATGGTCTACCAGAGTTGGGCACAAATAGTCCATGTGAACTAAACTTACATGTCCTCTAAACTTACAGATGTCACATTTCCTTTGAGCTGCTTCAATTCTGCCTTCCTTATAGAATACAGTACCCTCTAGGAGGGCACGCCATGCTGGGTGGTCCTGTGCCAGAGTCTCCCATGCTGTACAGTCAATTAGTTCTTCAATGAGACCTTCAGGGGGCCTTGGTATTGCTTCTACTGAGCCCTGTGAGCGCTCCATAAAATGTGAGTTCTCCATAAAATAGTTGTTTGGGGGCAAGTGTATTTCTGGCATCCTAAGAATGTGTACAGCCCCTCATAGTTGCACTTTCTGTAGTAATGTTGGAATGCCAGGCAGTTTAGCTCAGGCAAAGATCTCAGTGTCTGGGATCTTCTCCTGCCAGATGATCTTCAGAATCTTCCTAAGACAATTGAAATGGAAGCAGTTCTGTTCCTTGACATGGCATTTGTAGACTGTCCAGGTTTCACAGTCATATGGCAATGAGGTCAGCACAATGGCTCTGTAGTCTTCAGTTTGGTATTCAGTCTAATCCTCTTCTCTCCCACACTTTTCTTTCAGAGCCTCCCAAATACTGAGCCAGCTCTAGCAATGCCTGTGTCAACCTGCCAAGGTAAGTGAATTTATCCATAGTACCCAAAACTTCTCCATTCACTGTAATCGATGGTTCTACATATGAATGATGTGGTGCTGGCTGATAGAGAACCTGGGTTTTCTTAGTGTTAATTGTTGGACCAAAATGAGCACAAACAGCAGAGAATCAATCCATACTTTGTTGCATCTCAGCTTCAGAGGCTGCATTAATGCACAATCATCTGCAAACAGAAGATCATGAAATTTGGACTTCAAACAGGAGATTCAAGAGATACATAAAAAAGGAAAAGAAAAAACTGTTATCCAACAGAAGATCATGCACCAGCTCTCCCTCCACTTTGGTCTTGGCTTGTAGTCTTTTCAAGTAAAAGAACTTGCCATCGGGGCAGCTAGGTAGCACAGTGAATAGAGCACTAGCCCCGGAGTCAGGGGGATCTGAGTTCAAATCTGACCTCAGACACTTAATAATTACCTAGCTGTGTGACCTTGGTCAAGTCATTTAATCCAGTTTCCTTAAATAAAAATAAAAATTGAAATTAAAAGAAAGAATTTGTCATCAGTGTGGTAGCTGAACTTGAGAGCATGTTCATTCTCAGTGAAGGCATTTGATAAAATGGCTGAAAACATCATGCTAAAAAGGATGGGAGTCGGGACACATTCTTGCTTTACTCCGTTGGTGACTGGGAAATCTTGAGAGCATCATTCTCTATCCAGAACTCGGGTATGCATGCTGTCATAAAATTGACATACAATGAACCTCTCCAGGCAACCAAATTTTGACATAATTTTCCATAAACTCTCATGACTGATGATATCAAAGGACTTAGTCAGATCTACAGATGTTGTATACAGACCTCTGTTCTGTTCCAGGCATTTTTCCTGGAGTTGTCAGGCAGCAAACATTCCTTGACCCTTTCTGAAGCCACTCTGGCTCTCAGGGAGGTAATCATCTTCCAGGTGAAGGATCAGACTATTGAGAAGGACTCTGGCAAGAATCTTATCAGCAATGGCTAGAAGAAAAATACCCCCTATGATTGTCACAGAACACTCTATTCCCTTTACTTTTATAGAGATGGATGATGGAGGCATCCTTGAATTCTTGGAAGATAACCTCTTCATGCCATATAATTTGGAAAATTTCAGTCAGTTTTTGGATGAACATTGGACCCCCACACCTTATAGATCTCAGCTGGAATAGAGTCAGCACCAGGTGCTTTGCCACTTGAAAGGAGCCTAATGGCATTCAAAATCTCTTCTTCAGTTGGAATATCAGCTAGATTGACTTCAACTTGAGGATGAAACAGACAATGACTTCTGCATTGATGGTCTGTTAAGAACACTATGGAAGTGTTCAGCCCATCTCTCTAGTATCATGTCTGTATTATTAATCAATGTGGATCTATCAGCAATGAGTAGTTGAGATGCAACACAGGTCTTTGGCCCATAAATAGCCTTCAGGACAGCCTAAAAGCATTTTGGTTTGTTACTGTCTGCATAAAATTGAATTCCATCTGCCTTTTTACTGATCTAAGAGTCTTGCATCCCTCTAGGCTTTGCTTGGATTTTACTTTTAATGGAATTAAATGCTGCCCTCTTAGAGATGGATGGACCATCCTGCTGGTAAACCCTGTGGAGTTCTCATTTTTCATTTAACAGCTTCTATATTTCCCCATCATTTTCATCAAACCAGTCTTGGTGTTTGCAAGTGTTCTGGTCAAGGTGAGTAAATGTAGTACTGTCACCAGAGCTCTGAGAGTTGCTCATTCCATTTCTGCTCACAACTGTTGACTCAGTTTTCCTTCTAAGTTAGCAAAAAACTGTTCCCGCTCAGAGAGAGGCTCTAATCTCTTGACGTTAATTTTTCTAGTAGTCATTTTGTCTTGGGGCCACCATTTTGGTTGATATGAATATTTATCTTTAGAGAGGATGAGTCTGTGATCTGTCCAGCATTCTGCTAACACATTGCCTTTGTCATTCTCACATCCTGTCTGTCTCTTCTCCTTATAGTCACATAGTCTATTAGATGCCAGTGCTTGCTATGAGGGTAAACAGAAGACAGTGTTTGTGATGAGAAGGTCATGAGATGCACAAGTCTTCAGTAGAAGTTGCTGTTTCCAGGTCCATTCCTCCCAAGGACTCCCTGCCACATCTGATAATTTGTTCCTCCTCTAGCATTAAAGTCATCCAGAATTATGAGCTTGTCCTCTTTTGGTACATTAATGATTAGATTCTCCAAGTCTTCATAAAATTTTTCTTTAACTTCATCAGGGTTCATCACAGTGGTAGTATAAGGCACTGATCATGGTGTATGGTGCTTTCCTGGAAGTGGCAATCTCATTGTCATGAGCTTGTCATTCACTCCTTTTGGTAGGTATTCAAGAATGGTGACTAGATTAGTTTTGATTGCAAAACCTACCCCAGCTTCATAGCATTCCCCTTCACTGTGTCCACTCCAGAAAAAAAGTGTAGCCAACTCCAACTTCAGTAAGGTGACCTTCATTTATGAATATTGTTTCACTCACAGCTGCTATTTGGTCCCTTCTGAGTTCTCTCACAACAAGAGCTGTTCGCCTTGCAGGTCTAATGGATCCTGTACTGTCTATGAATGTGTGCACATTCCATGCACCCATGGTGAATGGAATCTTCTTTGAAGAGGTTTTTGTAGATTTTTGTGTGTCTTGACCACACAGTGGGATTCCCCCACCTGCCATGGTGAACAGGCCAGGGTTGGATAAGAAGACAATTTTTAGAGAATCTTTTCTAGCTCCTTCCACACATCAGGAGGTGAGCAGTGCAATCTTTAAAAGGACTGCTCAATCACCCAGGGGGCTGCCAAATCCCACTGCTGCTTTCAGTGAAGAAAGGATCCTATGGCCTGGGTCACTTGTATGCAGGGTTGTGTCTCTAGCTCCCAGAGTATCTGCACCTACTGCTTCCTCACTTGCCTGTCACCACAGGACTTTGAGGACTGGTTATGAGTGATGTCTCTTGTTGCATAAGTAAATTGGATTTAAGTGAGGTGGAGAGCATGAAGGCATCAGCCTCACTCTCTCCCAAAGTCATCATGATGCTGCATGGCAAGACAGAGTCAAGACAAGTGGTGATGGCTCTAGGTGCAGTGGATGACCTTGGCGTCTTCCATGTCTATCCAAAGAGCTCCACAGCTCCTTCCTCAGCTGTCTTCATGGCTGTTGGAACAAAGTATTCTCCTCCATCCACTCCACCACTGGAAGATTTCATATTCTTAGTTCTATGGAGCATTAAGGTTTAAATTTTATTATTTTTGCCATCGAAATCTTATGAGAGTATTTCCCTATTTAAATGATAAAGATCCTGAAGTATAAGGCTTGTTCAAGGTCCCAAAATGAGGCCATAGGGAAAGGGCTGGAATTCTTACCCTGGCTCTTGGCTCCAAGTCCAAAGCTTCCGTCTTCTGATGCTACTAAAAAATCACCTGAATCATTAACATTCCCTTTGGAATAAACAGGAAGGTAGAGAGCACAAAATGATCTTCCTCCAATATTTGAAGGCTATGACTGTCACTGGACAAGACAGCCTTTGTGAGTTTCTGTGTACAAAACTGTGCTTCACAAGCAGCCAGGTCCATGGAGACCTTCCTTCTCTGAACTACTGGGGGGGGCAGGGGGACACTGTCCCCAGCAACACACCACAACTTGTGTTCCATTAGCAAAAACTTCAGGGTCTGTACTAAGTCAGGAGAAGCATCAAAGGAGAAACAGAGGAGAGAAATCAGCAATGACAATCCCTCCCTCTCATCTAGAGTATTTAATGTTTGAGTGCAATTATTTAGTATGTAAACCATATAAAAAAAACACATTGAAATCTTGGGTACATTAGATTCAAAAAGCAGTACCACAAGACATTATAGAATTTCTAATAATACATGTCAGGCAATATATTTCTATCATCTTCCAGAGTAGTAAAGGAATATGAGCACTAAGGGCACACATTATTTCCTGTTATTTTTGGAGAGACAAATCCAGAGTTTGAAAAAAGAAATGAAGGATTTGTTTGATAGGATGCTAAAGTAGTAGAGAGACAGTTTATCACAGACGCTTGGGAGACACTTGGCGCCTATCTTTCTTACTATACCCCTTTAGTAAAGACCAGCTAATTAAGTCTGCTGGGCCTGAGCTGGAACATTCCAGAAAGACACCCCCTAGCTTCTGCTTGAACTAAGCTTTGGAGACTGACCTGCCTATAGGAATGAAAATTGGGATATCTCAGGAAACGCGTTACTCATAGAAGAAAAAAATAAAATGGAGAGCAAAGAGAAAGCCAATATAAACAAGCTATATAGGGGCTGGGCTAATAGTTAAGGAAATTGGGAGAGGCCTTTACTCAGATTCAGCATAGATAGAATCGGCTCTGGGAGATTTGGGGGAGGTGCAGCTGCTGGTGCCTTCCCTCTAAATATCTTGTCCACCGCCAGTTACCCCCACACTATCACACCCCTATAAGCTTTTTGAGGGAAGATACTGGCTTGCCTTTCTTTGTATTCACAACATTTAGCACCATCCCTCCTATGCAATAATGCTTGTTGGTCACTAGTGAAAGGCAACAGGTTTGCACAAATGAACCGGAGCTGATTACAAGGAGTTCCCAAGACTGAACAGCAAAGCCTGGTGTCAGTAGGGAGCCAACAGAGGTTCCTGATCAGGGGATGGATGGGTTGGGCAGGTGTGCTTCAGGAATCTCCCTTGGATTGTGGAGGATGACTTGAAGAGAAGAGATGGACCGAAGGAAGGGAGACCTATTGGGGGCTGTCGCCATAGTCCAACTGAGCTTAGAGGATGACCAGATCAATGGGGAGAAGAAAAGCAAGAGAGCGGGAGAGGCAGGAGCATCAGACTGGGACCCAACTGGGACCAGAGCTTAAGACTGGCTGCACAAACAGGTCTCCTACTGAGGCTAAGAAGGGACTTTCCAAGAGCAGCAGAAGGTTGGGGCCTCAGTTTCCAATCAACGATGGCTTATTTCAATTGGAAAGCAAGGCAGCTGTTCAGTCAGGTAAATAACCATCATGACAAACAGTCTATTTTCTGGTTCCATCCTGACTTCAGGAGGAAAATGCTGTTTGTGTGAAAAGGAATGGCCTTGACTGGTGTGCAGCGCTCTCTGCTTCCTTCAGATTGCTCACATCTGGCTGTCCTGGTGTGCATTTATGCACAGGATTGATGATCTGCCACACAAGCACTGGGAAGAGGTTATTTAATAGATAACTATATTTAGCCTAGCAATTGCTCAACCCCCCAAAAAAAACAGTGGTTGAGTACTAAGAGGCCAGGGAGAATGGAAAAGCATTCCTCTAATAGAGAGCTGTCAGTCTAGTTATGGCTGGGGCCCCCCAATGTTGGGCAAGGAGTTATCATGACAAGAAGAGAGCAACACAACTCAATATTTAGAGGGTTGGACTTGGAATCCACCTAGTCAGAGACTCATCCTATCTCTGTGTCTAGCTCTGTATTTGTCTCTGGCTCTTTCACACAAACACACACACACACACACACACACACACATACAAACACACACGCACATAAACACAAACACACCTCCTCTGTCTCTGTCTCTAAGTCTAGTACCCCATGCACTCAGGTCTCCCTAAAAAACTCTCCCTCCTTTTCCTCCATTTTCAGCTTTTTTGTATCCAATATGTATTGGAGGGTTGTTAAATCCCACTTGATTGAGATGAGTGAACGAGAGGAGTGGGAGCTGAGGCTGTCAGGGTAAATTGGGACCAGGGTAAGGAGAGCCTTGAACACCAGACCAAGCTCAGAGAACTTTGACCTGTAGGACATGGGGACTTGCTTGAAAATTTGTGAGCAGAGAAGCCACTTCCTCTGGAGAGGTCCAAGTCAAGTATGGTTTAGAGCAAATATGAAGCTAAGCACACTCTGCTACTCAATTATGAAGAGATGAAGAAGAAAAGAGAAATTCTATCTATAAATGAGAGCCTTGGTCTCTTCACCAATATGGAACATTCCGGAAAACAGCTCCCAGACCTCTCCCCCAAGAAGACACCTCCAAAGAAATGACAGCCTTTGGAAGATTCCAGTCTGGAAATCAGATTGTCCAGGGCCTGGGTCCAGAAGACTGAATGAAAAGAAAACCAGATGATGAGAAAAATGGCCCAGGCTTCCTTCACCTGCAGAGCTCACACCACCCATCCTAGCTAATAATTCATAGGAAGTTTCTGATGCCCAGCCCCTGGATAAATAATTCACCCTTAAAACAGAGATAAAATATGCAAGTGGAGCATACATAAATGCATTAGCAGCAGGCCTCATGTTTCACTTTTGGCAACTAATGAATTTGACAGATTTGGGGACAGGAAGTCAGCCTTTTTTCATGGAGATGGAGGGAGGTTATCAAAATATTCTTGATTGGCATTTGTCAGAAAGACCTGGTTCAAATCTCACCTCTGCCACTTCTCTGCTATGTGATGACAGATAAGTGACCTTGACTCTCTGAACCTCTATCTGTAAAATGGAGAAATGAATGAAGTCCTTCTTCATCAGGGTCATTGCCAGGATCAAATGAGAGAAGGTAGATTTATAAATCAGAGACACTCTCTGCCAGGCATGGTAGGAGTTACCAGGGAAACAGGAATGGAAACCAAAATTCAACTGAATATACAGATTTAGAGTTGGACAAGACCTTGGGAGCCATCCAGACCTGAGCCCCTATTATATAGATGAGGACACTAAGACCCAGAGAGGGGCAGAGACTTGTCCAAGGTCACAATGTCATCTATTCTAGGGATTCTGAGAAATGGAAGTAAAGACATAATGCATTCCAGGCAGACAGCAATCAGCTAGCTTTTATTAACCATGTGCTGGATACTTTGCTAAGAAAATTTCAGTATCCATAATGCACTGAGAATCACATGTCTGAGGTTTGTACAATTTCAGCCGCTTCCTGTTGAGCTGCAGGGTCCAAAACACTTACCTGGCTGTAGAGCATAATAATATATGGGGAAGGGGTTTGTGCTCTGGTAACTCTGGAAAGAACTTTGGTTCTGGAGAAAGAGGGTCTGGATTTAAATTTCATCTTTTAATGAGGAAATCAAAGCAATCCATAGTCAAATGAAAAATTTCTCTAAATCACTACTCATTAGAGAAATGCAAATTAAAGCATCTCTGAGGTACCACTTCACTCTCTTCAGACTGGTCAATATAACCGGAAAGGACAACAATCAGTATTGGAAGGGACATGGGAAATCTGGGACGCTAATGCATTGTTGGTGGAGCTGTGAACTCATCCAACCTTTCTGGAGAGCAATTTGGAATTATGCCCAAAGGACAACAAAAATGTGCATTCCCTTTGATCCAGCAACACCACTACTGGGTCTATACCCTGAAGAGATCATGAAAAATGTTAAAAATATATAATTGAGGAATGAAAGATCACAAGACCCTTGGCTTATAGAATTGAGATCTAGGGCTGATCCTTAGAGGTCATTGAGTCTAACCACTCCTTTCACAGATGAGGAAACTGAGGCACAAGAAAAGCAGGTGACTTGTTTATTACTTGAGAAGTAAGAGGAACAGTGGCTGGAGGAGGAGTAACATTAGAATTTTTATTTCATTAAAAATGTCTGAAGCTTTCTGCCTGAAGGAAATCTAAGTACAAGAATTAATTGCACCCTAACACCACTCCACCCACCTCCAACTAAGGATAGAAGGAAAGAATAGTGGACAAAGAAATCAATACACTCAGCAGATGTCAGCTCCAATTTGAGTAAAGATTTCTTTTTAAAGCTTGCTCTTTTTCAGACTACCAAATGTTATGAATCCATGTATTGTAATTTGCCTCCCAGCTTCCAGGGTCTGCTTTTTCAAATCCATCCTCCACAAAGCTCCCAAATAACCTCCCTGAGGCTTGGCTCTGACCTTGCTTGGAAGCCTTCAATAGCTCCCTATGGTCTCTGGAATATACTTTAAACTACTCAGCCTGGCAGCTGAAGCCCCCCTGAGTCTGGCTCCAACCTACTTTTCAACCTTATTTCACAATCACTTGTCTTCACACACTCTAAGTTCCGGCCCAACTGGCTGTTCTCTCATCTACAGCCAACTTGCTTTTCCATAGCCTGAGCATTCCTTCTCCGTCTTCCATGGAGTTGTACAAATTGTGCCCCAAGCCTAAAATAGACCTTCCTGAACTCTATCATTCAGAATCCTTTTCTTTCAAAACTCAATTTAAGGGCCACCTCTCAGTGAAGGTTTCCCAGACCCATTTCCAGCTTTCTTTCCCAACTTCTCCTTTCACCTAGGAAGTATCGAACTCATCTATCTTGTCGTTGTCGTTTAGTTGCTACTGTTATTGTTGGGTTGTTTCAATCATGTCTGACTCTTTATGATCCCATTTGGGGTTTTCTTGGCAAAGATACTGCAAAGGCTTGCCATTTCCTTCTTCATTATTGCGATGATGATGATGATGATGATGATGACGATGACGATGATGATGCAAGCTCCTTGAAGGCAGGCACTTGGTGGTGTTTGTCCCAGAGTTTAGCACACTGTGGATAGAAGTAGATTATATAATTCCATTGACCAAAGGAACCCCTCTAACACTAGTCAGAACCATTTTTGCAATTTGTCATCTTAGGGAATATCCTGGGTCCACTTAGAGATTAAGTGATTGCCCAACTTGGCACAATTCTGGTCAGAGATGGAAGATGGACCCAGGTCTCCTTGATTCTGAAGCTGACCCCGCTGTTGCTGTTGTTGTGTTCCTTCCTTCTCAAAAAAGGATGTGATATTGGGGAGGTGATGCCATGACATGCCGATGATGGGATTGGAGTGAGGGGGACTGTGCTGAGTCACCAGCTTCACTTTCTCCTCCAGAGTCATCTGGGTCCAGGGACCAGATAGAAATCAGAATGACGGGAGATGGCCAATCAGGGTGAGGTGACTTGCCCAAGGTCACACAGCTAGGAAGTATTAGTCTGATACCTGATAAATGCTCATTGAATTAACAAATGATTGAGAACCTACATTCAGAAGTCTGCAGTAGTAACACGTGAGGCCAAAAGACATGTTTGTTTTTCTAGATTTCACTAAAATAGTTATTGGGTTTTTTGAAGATTTAACAGTTTCAAGTAAGAAAAGGCAGCTAGTTCTCTGAAGTCTTTCCTTTGTTCCCATTTCAGGAAGGGGGGGAGGGAGGGAGGGAGATAGAGGGAGGAGAAGGTGCCCCCCCACCCCAGCCACCTTCCACAGTCACCTCTCCCACTGGGTACATAATGTTTGGGATTAGACTTTCAAATGATGTGTACAGATGTACCCAGTGGCTGAGGTTTCTCTCTGAATATTTATCCTCCTTCTCCAGTTTGCTGAAGAAGCTTTTTGGTTTTTTTCCTGACGGGTAGTGAGTGACATTTCTTTGGGTGAATGAAGGGGGAAGGGGGAGGATGGGGAAAGACTGGGAAAAAGATGAAGCTGCAGAGAAAAGACGCCCAGAATCTCCAAGCAAGAAAGTCCAACCTAAATAAGACACCATATCTCCACCATGATACACCAAACAAAAGCTCATCCAGACCACCTTCAAAAAGAGGGGGAGCCAACCCCTCCCTTAGTAGGCTGCCTGCTCTGCTTTGGAATAACTCTAAGAGAAATAATGATTAGCAATCAATAATTTGGAGAGATCCAGAGCTCTCCCCCTCTTCTAAGGTCCTGATCTTAAAAATCGAAAAGTTCAATCACTAGAAAACCATTGCTTATGAGATTAAATCAACTTTCCTCAATCTCGGTCAGACCCCACTCAACCTTAAAAAGAATTCAGTCAGGTAGCTAGTTGGCGCAGTGGATAGAGCATTGGCCCTGGAGTCAAGAGGTTCAAATTCAGACTCAGATACTTATTAATTACCTAGCTGTGTGACCTTGGTCAAGTCATTTAACCCCATTGCCTTAAATAAAACATATTTTAAAAAAAGAATTTAGTCTAAGGTGGAAAGATGTCCTACTCAGGTTTGGGTAGGGATAAATTCTTTGAAAAGTTTGCCCAAAGCTGGGGGGGGGGGGGCGGGGATCCGGAGTAGAGATAAGGTTCTCTCTCTCTCTCTCTCTCTCTCTCTCTCTCTCTCTCTCTCCAAGGGCACCATGATGGCCCTCTCAGCCCCTCATTTTAATATGACCCACCTCCCACTGTGATAGCCGATCAGAGTTTATGGCCACTCCTCTTCCATAAGAACATATAAGACCTGAGCCCACCACATGATAGGTTTTGGTCTGATAGACAGCTAAATGACCATCCTTTTATTTTTAACATCCTGGCCTTAGTTACAAAATAATTACCCAGAAACTGTCTCTTGAACTTTTTTAATTACCACATCTTTGTAAAGATCATGTGCTTCTTGCTCCATTTCCCCAAGTTTGCCTCTTTAGAGATAAGCAGAAAAAATATATTGTCTCCTTCCAAAATGGGTCTTAGATACAGAGATAAAAGAAACCTTAAAAGGCTGTCTAAACAACTCTACATTGCCAGATTAGTGGGGGAAAAGAGGTTGAGGCAGAATTCGAACCCAGATCTCTTCCTCTAGAGTAAGAGCCACGTCTACTAAGACATCTTGACTCATACAACCTTCCAAATACTTGCTGACAGATGCCATCACAGTTCCTCTGAGACTTATCTTTTTCAGCCAAACCCCTTCAGTTCCTTAGGGCCGTCTCCTTTTGTAAGCCCCTTTGCCATGTTTGGGAACCCCTAGGGAACTTTGCCAACTGATTTCCAATAAGAAATGTCCCGGTCGCCACTGTGTATTAATTTTGTCCCTGCCACAGTGAGATGCTACTTCACCCATCCATCCATCCACAGCACTTATTAATCATAACAGCCAATATCCACTCTTTATATTACACTTTAAGGTTTGTAAAGAATTTATTTGGGGGCAGCTAGGTGGCACAGCTAGAGCCCTGGCCTTGGAGTCAGGAGGACCTGAGTTCAAATCCAGCCTCTGACATTTAATAATTACCAAGCTGTGTGACCTTGGCCAAGTCACTTAACCCCATTGCCTTGCCAAAAAAAAATAAAATAAAAAAGACTTTATTACCTACTCCTATGAAGCACCTAGTAAGCACTGGGGAGACAAAGGCAATCATGAAATCATTCTTTGCCTCAAGGGGATCACATCTTCCTGACAAAGGGTCGGAGACCCAGGGTTGGAAGGGACCTCTGAGTCTTTCTAGTCAAACTCCTCCATTTACAGAAGAGGAAACTGAGGCCCAGGGGTAGGAGGGGCCATATATAATGAGTGAGAATCTGCACTCAGGTTCGTTGACTACAGAGTGAGTTATACACACCAAAAAGCAAATTCAAGAAAGGTACAAAATAAACACAGAACGATGGAGGGAGCATCCCTAACTCTAGGGATCAGGAAAGGACCCATGAAGGTTGGAACTCAGGGAGCTAATCCTCAAAGGAAGGTCAACAAAAAGCATTCCAGACTAGAGGGGACATCTCTGGGCTGCATTCTGTCCTGATGGATACCTCCATGTATTCACAGAAATATTCCACAGACTTATGTGAAATGGATAAAGGAAATTGGGCCAATTTTTTCAGCTTCCAAGCTGTGCAGACTTAATTAAACCTTTCATTTTCCAAACTTCATAATCATAAAGAGATTTTCTAACAAGTAAATAAAAAGGAAGGAAAAGAAAGAGAGTATTTCAGAATTTTACCAGTAGAATGCAGAATCTTCCAGGGTCAAAACTGTTTGATGTTGGACTTTGTGTTTGACACCCTGTCCTTCAAAGTTGGTCCTCAGGAAATGCTCAGTCCTTGTTGTGGTATCAGCTCAGTGATTTGCCCAAGGTCATACAGTAAGTGTCAGAGGAATTGCCTCACATCAGGGCCATCTCCAGTCGTCCTGATTCCTATCCGGCCACTGGACCCAGAAGAGAAAGTGAGGCTGGTGACTTAGCACAGCAGCCCCCCACTCCAATCCACTTCTTGTGCTTGTCATGGCATCATTTCCCTGATGTTGTGGTCGTCTTCAAGAATGAGATAAACAGGGGTGGCTAGGTGGCACAGTGAATAGAGCACTGGTCCTGGAGTCAGGAGGACCTGAGTTCAAATCTGGCCTCAGACACTTAATAATGACCTAGCTGTGTGGCCTTGGGCAAGCCACTTAACCTCAATGCCTTGCAAAAACTAAAAAAAAAAATGAGATAAACATCATCATCTCATAGAAAGAAAGCTTCTGGAGAGCAGGGACTGATTGGTCGAGCACAGGCCTTCGCCCATAGTAAGTGGTTAATAAATACAGTTCAAATTAATTTTAGTCTAAAGATTAAACTGGGAAGGACTGATGCCTTGGCTTTCCATGGGAGCAAAGAGATCATTTTCAATACAGTTTTAATGACTTCAGACTTTCTACTATAGGGAAGGTATAGAGTAGCCAGAAAGACTCTCCCTGGATCCACAGATTTCCAGTTCAGTTTTTGAGACACTGAACAGGTTAAGTCCCTGAAAACTCCTTGTTTCTCATGTCCCAGACTCACCCCAAGAAAAGAGAAACTGGAATAGAACCAGAGGACATTATGTAGGAGAATTTGGGGCTCTAGTGGTTCAGTTATGTTTGACTCTTTGTGATCCCTTTGGGAGTTTTCTTTACAAAGACACTGGAGTGGTTTGCCATTTTCTTCTTCAACTCATTTAACAGATGAGGAAACTGAGGTGCCTTGAGTTCTAATCCTTCAATCACTGCCCACATCCACCCACCTGGGCTCTTGCAGAGGCCTCTTAACAGACTTCCCACTACACCCTATTTCTTTCCTCCATCCATCCTTCAGACAATTCCACAATACCTTTCCTTGTGTAGAAGTATATTAATCCTCTCCTCCAAAACCCTCCATGGCTCCCCATTATCTATTGAGATAAATTCAGATTCTTGGCATTCAGCACTCTCTGCAGTCTGACACTGCCCTGCCTTTCCAGATGACCCATTTCAATCCCTTCCATGCTCCAAATGGATCCGTTCTTCTGGGCCCAGAAACCAATGACTTTCCCCATTCTTTCACCTCTGAGTCTGACTTGCCTTTGGCCTTACCTAGTGCAAACTGAGAGACTTGCGGGGACCCGCAGAAAGGCCAGTCTTTCAAACTTCCTAAGTTCTTATGGGACTTGTGGAAAGAGAAGGAAGCCATAGCAGACCCTAAAGCCTGGAAATCCAGCAGGCTATCCCCTTACCCCCAGTGTCTCTACCCTTAAGGGTGTAGCCAAAGGCAGGTCCCAACTGGGATGTCATCCCTTTGCTCTTCATGTGCTGAATTTCTAATACTTTCACCTGGAACCAAATGTCATTCCTCTGTGAAGTCACCTTAACCTCCCCAAGTTGGGAGAGACATTCCCCCTCAGATCCAATGAGAACCAGATCAAGAAGAGAAATCACCCATTTGAGAGCTCCCCTACCTTGACATTAGGATTGAGTCAGGTGAAGAAAGTGACAGATTGGGAGTCTCTAAACATGATGGTTGTCATATTATTAAGGTGTTTGGAAGAATGAGATTATATGAATATGGACCATATGAAAGCAGAGTTTGTTGGGTTTTGACACATTTTGCCCAGCCCAGCTTCCTGAAATGTTGGGTGCCCCTGATTCCCATGGTAAGATCCTGGATTTCAAGCTGGAAGGAATCCAGGGGTCTCCCAGGTCAGCCCCCTTACTTTGCAGAGGGGTCTTGCCCTTATGGTGGTGAGTCCCAATCCCAGTCCAAATCAGAAAGCAATCCCCAGCTAATTAAACACTGAGCAGGGCCTGGATTTCAAAAGCATCTGGAATTTTCTCTTGCCTTACATTGCTGTCTGGTGAACAACGCATCCATACCTCATGGATCCTAAGATCCAACTGGTAAAGTGACAGAGAGAGAAACCAGAGGAAAGAAGCACCAAGCTCTTGGATTGTGGTGGGAACCCAGGAGATGGCCCCTTGCTGCTGCATGGAAACCAGGACTAACTTGCCAGTGACATTAGAGGGACTGGTCGAGTCAAACTAAGGAGTATCTATACAGTATTTCCCGTATGTAAGGCACAGGCTAGGCACCAGAAACCTGGAGAAAAACCAAATCTGGTGCTTGTCCTCATAGTCCCATAGAGGAGAAAAGATGCAAGCCACTGTGCACAGACCAACCTTTCGATAGGTAAATGTGATGCAACCTCAGAGGGAAGGGGCTAGGAGGGGATAGGTGGTAGGGAGGGCTTCTTGGGGACCATGGGATTTGAGCTGAGTCTTGAACCCAAGGAATCAGTTCAGAAGACAAAGCTGCATTACAGGACTGGGGATGGCCCATGAAAGAGTCCAAAGGTGGCAGAAGGAGCATCTAGGGAGGAATTTGGGTAAGTCCCTTGAGCTTTTGGCATCTGTGTTCATTTCTATGTCCCCGGCATCTAGCACCATTGATGTTGGGTAATTCAAAAACTTTGAAGTAACAGGATTCCAGAATCTCCTTCAATCAATCAGTGAGAGCCATTCATCAAGGGCTTAATGTGGCTAAGCACTGAGTTCAATGGCATCCAGTGAAAAATAATCTACTACCTTCCCGATTGACCAATCAGCGATTATTAAGCACCTAATGTCTGCAAGGACCAGGCACCCAGCTACAAAACAACAGCCACAACTATCAAACTTTGTATTCTTCCAAGGAATTCAAGTGTTTATTGCATTCCAGGATACTGGGGAAGCTTCTCCCCATATTGATCCCCCATGTGTCTCATTTCATGTCTCTTCTATTACGAACTTAATCATTATGAACAAACACCAACATTTCAAAAGGCAAAGAGGAAAAGAGGCCGGAATAGGAAGCTCTGAACCAGGTTGACCAAAAGCATGTCTCTGGGCTAATGTGTCTTATTTTATGTGGCAGCTTCAGTACTGAGGAGCTGGGCATTGAGGTGGTGCAGCAGATAGAGAGGCCAGGCCTCGAATCAGGAAAGCTCACCTTTGTGAATTCCAATGTGGTCTCACACACTTGCTAGCTCTCTGACCCTGGACAAGTCACTTCACCCTGCTTGCCTCAATTTCCTCTTCTGTAAAATGAGCTGGAGAAGGAAATGGCAAGCCACTCCAGTGTCTCTGCCAAGAAAACCCCCAAAGGGGTCACAAAGAGTCAGAAATGACTGAGGAATGACTAAACAATAACCAACAACACACTAGTTATAACAATAATGACAAAACTGCCCTGACTATCTGCCTCTCAGGGCTGCTACTCTCTTCCATGAATGTTTTTAAATGTTTCATTGAGGGTCTTTTTTTCTGTTTTAATTTTATTACTACTACCAGTTCTGAACTGAAGCTCTCCCTTGTGATGACCTTGTAATAGAATCATAATGAAACTATTACAAATGTATACATTAGCGATGTCCAAAAATGTCTGTCTCATTCTGCACCTATAGCTACCCCCCCTCTGCCAGGAGATCGATCACCAACCCTCAAGCACTTTGACTGGTCATTACTTGGGTCAGGCTTTGAAATTTTTTCTAAAGTCATTTTTCTTACACAACTGGGGCCATTGTGTACATTGGACGTCTATTCTGCGGATGTGTCTCTCTATCAGTTCATCGAAGTCTCACTAGAAGGCAGTTTGCTCAAACACTCCCCAGCTGATGACAACCCTCTTTATCCTCAGTTCTTGGTGGCAACAAAACACACTGCCTTGAATGTCTTTGTTATTGTGTGTTGTTCCTTCCATCCTTGTGCTCTTGGGATATATGCCTTTATATCAAAAGGTATTAATTCCAGTTTTGTGTCTTTGTGCTTATGGTTCCATTCCCTTCCAGAATAGTTGAACCACCTCACAGCTCCACCAGAATGTATGAGTGTGCCTCCACCATTTTTCCTTTTCATCTTTGCCTATCTGGGGAGTGGGGATGTCTTCCTCTCTATATTTCCCACTTATTCTCTCTTGCTTCTGCCCCATGGGACCAAGCAGAACTGGTCCTCTCTCTTCCCTTACTACACCCATGAAAGCACTCATCTCTCCCCAAGTCTCCCTTATCCAGCCTGAATGCCCAGTTCTTTCCACCAATCTTCATATGATGTGAATAGAATTCCTAACCTGGGGTGTCCTAGGAGGACCCTGACTGGGACACTATCAGGAGACTGATCTCTCTATTTCTGGTCCATCGTCTTTGGCGTCTCAATCCCCATCTGTAGCTTCCTTCCTAGAGCATGTGGAATGATAGAAAGCTCTGGGAATGCAGGTCTCCAACACATATTGTGGTCCCCTTTAGAATGTGATCCCCACGAGAGCAAGGACTGACTTTGACTTTTCTTTCTATCCCTACTAAGAGCCCGCCACACAGTAGGAGCTTGTTGCCTAATTGACTAACAGGTAGAAGCCAGAGCAAGTCTGAGCTGCAGCCCAGTCCTCCCTGTGACTTCCTAGGGCTCCATTGTCCTGGACCGGGCGCCCAAACGGACTCAACCTGCCTCATTCCTGCCTGCGGACCACGCAGCCTCAGCCTATTGGCACCCCAGACACGTCCGTTATGCCTCCTCTGTCTTCCCCCTGGTTGGAACAAAGGTCAAGGGATGAACCTTTGATATCCTGCCTGAGACAAAGAATACATCCCAAGATCAGTTGAACTGAAAAGAGCAAAGATTACTTTCAAAAAGGAACCAGATGGGAAAATCACTGCAGGAGCAGGCGATTCCAAAGCCCAGCCTAAAAGGAAGCTGGGAAGGGGTGCTCCCAAATGGGGTTGAGGGGAGGAGGGGAGGAGAAAGGCTGGACTGTCTGGAAGCTGGGAGGGAGCACCAGGCAACCAAGGATCAGATCAGAGCCCGGCAAATGGGGACTTAGGTAAAACTCTTAGAAAATAAAAATCTTTCATGTCAAAGAAATGAGCAGGCCTCTCAGCCAAGGACAGGAAGGTGACCAGGCAGAGAAAATGTCCTGATTCCACTGAAGGTGGCTGCGGTGCTGATGGAGAGAAGCCTGGGGAAGGGGAGTCCCAGAGCCTGGGTTCCAAACCTCCGAGGATCAATCCACCAGCATATACTGAGCCAGCCCCCACCCTCTCTTAGACTCTATGTCCTCCTTGGTAAAATGATATTAGTTCATACTCTTTCACACATGAGTGATCTCAGAGACTCAGTTTACCCCACTACAAAAGGGGGATAATAATAACTGTAATAACCTCATGCCTATGGCATTTTTTTAATATTTTAATGAGTCAAGTTTGGTTCACATTTCTAGTGTTTTAAGACTTGCAAAGTCCAATAAGGTTATTGTGATGTAGGCAGTGTTATTTCCATTTCCCATTTCTATCATCTGGGGGTGCAGTGGATTGACTTTGAAGAAGGAAGAGCTGGAAGAATTACTTAGCCTCCCCTTAGCCTCAGTTTCCTTCTCTGTAAAATGAGCATAATGTCTCACCTCCTTCAGAGTTGTGGCAAGAATCAAGTGAGAGAGCTTGAAACTCGGTATGATTTTTATTCTTATTATATCTTGAAGCCCTGAAAAGTGAACAAAGTGATTCTAAGTTTCAGAGCTGAGAAATGAACTCCAGCCCCAGACTAAGCGCCCAATTTTCTAATGATTGTTCTCAATTTCTGCATGTTGAATGTTTTGTATGTCTGAAACAGATGGCGAGCCTCAGCTCTTAGTAAGTCACCTTGGCCTCTCTGGGCCTCAGTTTCCCCGATTACAAAAGGAGAGGGTTGGACTACATGGTCTTAAAGTGATTTCTAATTATAAGCACTGGAGACCCAAAGGGGTGGGGTGGGAGTGGGGAAGAAATCTGAGATTTTAGAGTCAGCTACACAAGTGGGAATGCTGGCCCTGGGGAAACCCTTATACCATCCAGAGTCAAGAACTCCTTCCCCAGGGGCCTTCTCCTTTAACAATTGCCCCTTCCCTACCTGGCCACCCACAGCCCCCTGGCCCCCCGGCCCCACTGTGTAAGGGAGGAAGTCCATTGTCTGCACCCAGAGCTGCCTCCCCCCACCTAGAGCAGCTGAATGACAAGGCCAAAGATCAGAGGCAATCCCTGGACAAATGTTCAAAGTCTCAAAGAGCTCACCAGCTCCCAGCCTCTCCCTCCCTCCCTTCTCCCCCTGCCCCCATCTATAAATGCTCAGGAATGAATGGAGAAGGTGGTAAATTAGCCAGGTCTGGCTTTCTAGCTCTGCCATTCCAAGAACCTGTCCTTGACCTTAGAAGAGGGTGTGTGTGTGTGTGTGTGTGTGTGTGTGTGTGTGTGTATGTGTAGGGCGGGCAATAAAAATTCAGGCAGCAGATTTTTCTCCCTTTAACCCATTATCTTTAAATGATCCTGAAAATTTTTTTTTAAATATTAAATGGCCTTGACTGTGTTTGAGCAACATCTACACTGATACCACAGAAAAGGTCTTAGCCAAAGAAATGTATGTCTAGTGACTGAATTTCTTTTTTTTTTAATGTTATATATTTAAGGCAATGGGGTTAAGTGGCTTGCCCAAGGTCACACAACTAGATAATTATTAAGTGTCTAAGACTGGATTTGAACTCAGGGACTCACTCAGGGACTCCTGACTCCAGGACCAGGGCTCTATCCACTGTGCCACCCAGCCGCCCTTAGTGATTGGACTTCAAACATGACTGTGCAGGTGGGAGGGGCCACCAG
Organism: Macrotis lagotis; assembly: GCF_037893015.1. Taxonomy (NCBI): domain Eukaryota; kingdom Metazoa; phylum Chordata; class Mammalia; order Peramelemorphia; family Peramelidae; genus Macrotis; species Macrotis lagotis. Next base: position 268,051,844 of record NC_133662.1, on the reverse strand, counting down.
AGATGCCTGTCCCTATTGACCTCTTGGAAAGATCTTAGAAGTCACCTCGTTCAATCTTCCCATTTGAGAGATGAGTAAACTGAGCCTAATGTTAGGTCTGTAAGCTCCGGGTGCCCAGAGACCAGGCCCCCTCCCCCACACTGCACATCTCCATGATATGTCCATGGGCAAGTCATTCAGACTCCTAGATGCTGGAGATGGAAAGGCCCCAGGAGACCCAAGGAGGGGAAGGGGCTCGGCCAAGGCAGAGGCTTAGATCTCTTTTAGGGTTATTTAAGGAGGCCCTGATCCTCCTTAGAGATGAGATTCTGGGGCAGCTAAGTGGCATAGTGGATAAAGCACCAGCCCTGGAGTCAAGAGTACCTGGGTTCAAATCTGGTCTCAGACACTCAATAATTACCTAGCTGTGTGGCCTTGGGCAAGTCACTTAACTCCCTTTGCTTTACAAAAAAAACTAAAAAATAAAAAGAGATGAGATTCTGGCAGAAGAGAATCCACTCTTCCCTTGGCATCCATGTGTCTGAGATATGTCTTTCCAAGCCCAGAAGAGGGAAGAGCCATCACACCATAAAATGAGGCAGGTGGATGTAGTATTACATCAGAGTCACAGAGATCTGGGTTTGAATCCTGCCTCAGACTCTGAGTGGGTGACACCAGTCCTTCTCCTTAACAGCCTCAATTTCCAATTTCCTTCTCTGTAAAATGGGGATAAGAATGGTGTCTCTGGCTAGGACTGGTAGGCAGATCTAGTGCTATGTGTTTATTTTGCTTCAAAATCCTCAAAGTACTGAGTAAATGACAGCAGTTACCATTACTGCGCAGTGACCAGTACTATGGACTTCATGACCGTAGATAAGTCAACCTAACTCCTCTGAGGGAAAGGTGCTCCAATTTATGCTGGCAGAAAAGAGACCTGGTCTCTATTGCCCACCATAAAGTCCACAGGCCAGGAGCCAGAAGGGAGCTCACAGGCCATCCAGCCTGACCCCCCCCAAAAGCCAGTGCCCTTCCTACCCACTGCCCCACCCTTCCTACCCAGCCCAGACTAGAGGGTAGAGTAGGTCAGCATGATGGGCCATGGAAGAACCTCAGAGGCATTGTGACAACTGTTGGAGGAAGAGGGAAGAAGCAACAGAATATTCTTCCCTTCCTTCTGCTGGCTTGGCTAAGTACGTTACTCTGCACTCTCTGAGTCTGCAGAGATGGACAAATGTTGCCACAAAACATGGAAGATTTGTGTGGACATTTCGGAGATGCTCATAATTAGACTCCTATATAGGCCATGCTCCATTCACCCTCTTGGCACTTTGGGTAATGAATAATTAGTCCTTTTAAATGGATAACCAATTTTGCAAAGAAGCCTAAGTCTCCCTAAAGTTATATCCAAAGATTTCACCTTTCAGAACAAGTTAATGAAGAAGGTAGGGATGGATGGATGGATGGATGGATGGATGGATGGATGGATGGATGGATGGATGGATGGATAAGTGAATAGATGTGTGAATGGATTGTTTCTGAGGTCTGCAGTCAAACTATTCTACTGGATGAAAGACAGCTGTCCAAATCATCTAAGAAAACAAGACCAAGAAAACTACCTGGCCCTCTCTCTCTGAAGGCAGCCTGAGCCCAGATGTTGATTGATTTAAAGAGAAAACAAAATCAGTTATTCAATCTAGTCCCTGTGGAGAGAATTATTCACTTCCCAGTATTGGAGAACAATTCACCATTTCTATGCAAAAAAAAAAAAAATTAAAAATGAGGAGTTGGAATACTCTTCACTCCAAGTCAGAGCCAAGCTACAATTCTCTTCATGATGATTTGGACTACATCCTCCACTTTTTGCAGCTTCCATCACCCGGAAACTACAACACAAGAAGCAGAGTGAGTCTAGTGGAAAGAGAGCTGACCTCAAAGACACGAAGATTTGGGTTCAAATCTTGTCTCTGCTGTATATGGGTTGTGGGAACCTGGCCAGATTATTGAAAGTACTCCAGACAACACTCAAGATCAGCATCCACCCAGGCCTACAAGAGTTCAGAACCTCCCCTACCTTCTTCTGCTCTTCCAGTTTCCCCAAGCCAGGCAAAAATGGGGCTTCAGTGTCCCTCTTTACCTTAGATGTGGGAATGGGGTCTCTACCTGTATCATAAACATCTTGGGTAGTCTGGTGTAGACTGGACCTCAACTCAGAATCATGTTAAACCATTGGAAGAAATATTAAATTTCTACCACATTTTAGGGGGAAAGATGAAATTGTGGTTTGTTTTTTTCCTCCATCCTAGCTCATTTACCTCCTAACATCAGCCCAAACCCCCCTTTGTGGTCCATGGATCCCAAGTTAAAACCCCCTGAGTTAGAGAGATTAGGAAATGAGAATCAAACTCAAGAATCAAACTCAATCCTTGCGAAGGCAAGGATTTACCTCTGGAAGGGCCAAGAGAGTTCCTCTAGATGGGTGCCCAATTAGAAGGGTGAGGAAGGAAAATGGGTTCTGCAAAGTGTAAACCATACAGCAGTCAATGCCAAAGCTCTGCTCCCATTAAGGGGGCCATCATAAATCACTGCCGACAAGTCATTAGTTTTTACAAAAGATGTGCGGAGTTGGAGAGATTCTTCCAGATCGTTTGCAAGATTGTGTGAACTAATTAGGGGCTGCTCAATGTACCTTTCAGGGAAGAGCTCAGCTTTCATGTCTCTGGGAAGCAATTTATAGCTGAGATGGAAAGCTAATCGCTAATCACTAATTGCTTCAGAAATCATCAGAACCAAACTTGATTTCCAAACACTCTGCAAGTGGTGAGGGGAAGAGAGGGAGGAGGGAGGAAGAGTCTGAGGATGGTGGAGGGAGGAGGAGGCTGAGGAGGGAGGAAGGCGAGGGAGTTGGGTGTGTGGTTTTTAAAATAAATAGAGCACCCTCACCACTCTAGTTCACCACCATCACTGTGCCCCGTTTTGATCTGGGGGTGACTCCAGAGTCAGACATTGGCCATGGAAAAAATGACAGTTGTGAGGAAGTCAAAGAAACATGACACTTGTATGAACTGTTGCAGAAGGGGAAAATATAGAAGCAAGAAAATCGTTGGTATAGAGAGCCTAATCAGTGCCTAGGCCACTTAGAGGTGAGAGAAGAGGTCTGACCTCTGGGCAGGGTGGTGATGGGCAAGTTCAAGGTGAGACTTGGGTTCCCGGAGGAAGTCACCATGTTGGGATGCTTTGCTTGATAGGAGCTATGTGTTATGGAGGAAAGGGGGGAAGGATTCTGTGAGGGGCAGGCAGAAACATACCGCAGGCAGCCTCAACCATCTGGCAAGAGCCAATAATTAGCTCTTTGTGATGATCATTTATACTTTGGAATTCAAAAAGTCCTACAAATCAAAGCTTGATTTATTGTTTTGTTGACTGTCTAGACCAGAAGATGAAAGAGAAAATATCGATCGTGCAGATTCCACTTAAAAGCATGTCCTGGGTACATTTCCCCCCAGGGACCTGACTGTTCACTGTTGGCCAGGACACCACAGAGGTAGGGGTGAGCTAGTGGGAGCAGATAGGAGGAGAAAAGATGGAGGAGGAGGAAGAAACATGTCAGCAGGTTTCCTCTCCACCCCTCTCATCTTACACACAGCGTCTAAGTGTCTAAGGTCTTCTGACTCCAAGTCTTATCCTTCAACTTTCTATCTGGAAAATCAAGACAATCACCAGATTTAGTCTTGCCATTCCTTGCAATTTTCACTATTTCCAAGGTGGTAGATTTTATCCAACCATCCCTAAAGCTAGGCACCTTAGGAATCATCTCTAATGACTTCATTTTACAGGTGTCCAACCTACCTGAGGTCTTTCCTGACACATCCCTGAGGTCATTTTTATATTTACTGATTCTATTATATTATTTTATATAATCCCCTCCCTCCATTAAAATGTAGGCCCCTCCAGGCAGGTGTGACTCCTTTTTGTTTTCTTATCACCAATCGCTAGGGCAGTGACTGGCAACAGCAGGCACTTAATAAATGGTAATGGATTCCTTGCTCCATGTCAATGATGACGTATGTTCCCTAAACGCTCTTGATTGTATTCCTCATTGCTTTGTTAGCTAAGCCCATCCTGTAGTCCTGCTGTGAACCTTTTTGATCTGGTAACATTCTTTACATTTTTCTCCATTAAATTTCCTTCAGTTCAGTCCATTCTTTTATCCTAATCATCTTGGGAGATAGCTAACGTAGGAATCTTGTAACTCTGAGTTCTGGGGTCTAGGCTCTGTTATTTTATCCAAGCTTGTAGCCCATAAGCTCACTTGAGAAATAAAAAACTTAAATCCCCATTTGGGCCACCATTCAGTCTATTTTGAAGCAGTTGTGTTTGTCCAGATTCAAGTGGATGTTTTCAAACGAGACTCTTTTATTCTCCTTTCAAATAAGCTTGTGTCTATGCATAAACATGGTCTTATAAGGGGTTTAAATGTTTTGTTAATAAAATCCATCTATTTACATCCAAATTCCATAGCTGAGCTGACAACCAGAGTAATGTCACAAAGCAACGTCCCCCAATACAGCCAGTCTGTTAGGAGGGAGAGCCATGCAGACTCAGGTGCTCCCCATAACTGCAGCAGTGTAGACAGACGCAAGAATGGCCACACACACACACACACACACACACACACACACACACACACACCGAGCTGGGCTATTTTGAGACTCAAACATTTACATTCCTGTTTCCTGGTATTATTGGAGAATAACCCAGTGATTGTGCAGGATTGAATGTGGATTTGTTTTTCCTGAAATCTTTGTTCTCAGGGATGGGGCCCGGACTCCCTAAAGAAGCGCCTAGAAAACCATGGACCAAGGGTGGTCCTAGAAGCCCTCCCCTCTGGCCCCAGCTGCGAAAGGATCTGCAGGGAAGGAAGCTACTGCAGAGTCATTGAATGGGGAGAACTCAGAACATCATCTTGGAAAGACTTGGGATGCCAAAGCCCTTGGTGAGTGGCACCTCTGCTCTGCTGGAAAACTGGAAGCCAGACAGAACCTCCTCCCTTCTCCCAAGGAACATGACAAGATGGATACTCAAGAGCAATATCCAAGAGAGTCCCAGGGTCCTTCATCCTATGTCCTGAAGCAAGCAATGAGGGCAGGCCGCTAATGCCAAAGGATTTCCTTAGGAGTCCTCCAAGGGTTCCTGGCCCTTATTGAATCAACAGTGAGCTGCCATCCACCCCCACCAGAAGCCATTTGCACAATTCAGATCTATTTAGAAGGAGGAAGGAGGCAGCTGGCTGACGTCTCCCTTCGTCCTGATTCTAGTTTGTTCTCTACTGCCCCCCCTTCTTATGGCCAAAGCCAAGGATATATAGATTGATATTGCTCCTCAAATGGTGTGGGTGCCTCCAGAAGGTCAGGAGGATTTGGCTCCATTAGAGACTGGGTAAATAAAGTGTGTTCACTCTCAGGACTCTGCCAATGAGCACAGCCTGCAGGTTGTCAGCCTCTACCTTCTGCAGTCCCAGGACTTCCCAGTAGGTTTCTTGTGGTATTTTGGCTTCGGGTAAGAATTTCATCCTTTTATATCCTGGGATGGAGTGAGGAGGAGGGAGAGGGAGTGGTTCCCTCCCTTGCTTTCTTGCTGTTGTAGGGATGAAGTGACTTGCCCAAGGTCACACAGCTAGGAATTATTAAGTGTCTGAGATTGGATCTGAATTCAGGTCCTCCTGAATCCAGGGTCAGTACATCAGCCCTGGAGTCAGGAAGATGGGGATTGGAATCCAGCCTCAAACACAACACTAGGTAACCTTGAGCAAGTTAGATCGCCTCACATCCATGACCATCTCTAGTCATCCTGATTCCCATGTGGCCACTGGACCCAGATGGCTCTGGAGGAGAAAGTGAGGCTGGTGACAGCCCAGTACTCCCTCACTCAAATTCAATTCACACAGGGCAGCTAGGTGGCACAGTGGACAGAGCACCAGCCTTGGAGTCAGGAGTACCTGAGTTCAAATCTGGCCTCAGACACTTAATAATTACCTAGCTGTGTGGCCTTGGGCAAGCCACTTAACCCCATTTCCCTTGCAAAAAAAAAAAAACAAAAACAAAAAACAAATTCAATTCACACGCTTGATATGGCATCACCTTCCTGAGATCCTGGTCTTTTTCAAAAGACAAAAAAAAAAAGTGGCAAAAACAAAAGCAAAAAACAAGAGAACTGTGGATGTGGAACATCAATTATACTATCAGACTCAGTTGTATTGGTTCTTTTCCCTCCTTCTTTAATTCTTTTCTATGAAAACAGCAAGATGGACCAGTGGAGAGAGCACTGACATCAAGCTTGGGAACCAAGAAGACTCATCTTCTGAGTCCAAATCTGGCCTCAAACACTCACTTGTTGTGTGACCCTGGACAAGTCACTTCACCCTGTTTAGCTCAGTTTCCTCATCTGTCATATGAGCTAGAGAAGGAAATGCAAACCGCTCTGGTACTTTTGCCAAGAAAATCTCAAATGGGGTCATGAAAAGTCAGACATAATGCAACAAGGGCTAGCTTTTAAGAGGGTGGAGGCAGACAGGAGAAAGAGTTGTACAAAAATAAAAGATCAATTTTGATTTTGAAACCCATGGCACTGCCTCAGAAGCAGAGTTTTAGTCCTTTCCCAAACCACATGAGTAACAGGCTCTTCTCTGGAACTCTGTGAAGTGACTCTCCATCCTCTGCTTAAAGAAGTCCAATAAGGGCAAATCCCTCCCTCCCAGGCAGCCTGGAGGGGTGTCAGGGACTGCTCCAAAGGGTAGGATGCTCCTCCTAAGCTCCGATCTGAACTCCCTTGTTTACAAGTTCCTTCCTTTGCTCCTGGCTCTACCTTCTGGGAAGGAGAGCACCAAGGGAACATAACTCGGATGTGACCTGCTTTCTCATCCTCTCCAGTACCTCATGCCCTGCTCCATGACCCAAACCTCGGCCATGCCAAATGGCCCCAACTCCTTGAATGAATCCCCCATCACAAGAAGCAGGGCAGCTCTCAACACTGCTCAAATGGGAGCAGCAACCTGACCTACCCCCCCACACACACACACATACAAACACACACTCTATTAGAAATAAAACTAAAGTCTCCAAGCTGGATGGGGAAAGGATAGGGACTGGATGAAGGATTTCATGAGAGTCATCAGGCCGTGGCAGGAAAGGAAGTCTAGGAAGGTTTTCCAGTTGATGTGACTACCTCATTACCCCAAGGATCTTACCAATTTGATGGATAGGTCACCTAGATCTGCCATCCTTCCTGTATTTGGACAGCCAAGGGAAGCTTCAGGACACCAGAAAGATGTGTCCTATAAAGTCTCATGGAGGTGTTTCTAGATGGCCCCCTATCTATATGTCACAGGGAGGGAAGCATCAATCAGCTAGGAAACTAAAGGTTCTTAATGTCTCCCAACTTCATTCCTGATGAGGAGAGAGTCTCCACCCAATACAGTCTAGGAAAAGGCTTTAGTACTGAGCCAGAGAAGAGGTCTGTCTAGATCAGAGGCAGCCTGTCGCCAGAAAGGTCATCCCTGAAAATAGAGAGGTCTTTTCAGTCTACAAAACTTGGCTCCCTAAAGTTAATGTTTCAAATTGATCATAACCCACTCAATTAGAACTTCAAGACAAATAGTGGAATGCCTGGAATAATTAGTCATTTTTATTAGCCATTAGTTTCACCAAGTACCTTCCTGTTTAGCAAGGAACTTTCCAATCTGTTGTGTAAAAGGAAATAGCATCACAGGACAGGATGCCTGCCACTAACCCCATAGCAGAATCTTGGGAATCTCACAATACACCAGGTGAACTTATTATGGGGTCCTAGGATCTTGGCAGGCCAGAGCTAGGAAGCCTCTTGGGAGGCATCCAGTCCAACCCCCACATTTTAGAGGCGGGGAGGAATAGAGACAAAAAAAGTAGAAGGAACTTTGAGAGTAAGTAGTGCATTTCTCATCACCAGCAATGAATTCAAGCAACTATGTTCTTCCTATATTACTAAACAACTAATTCCCTGTCCTAGATTTAACTAAATTGAAACCATTCAAGTTTCAGACTTGAAAATAAAACATTATTTGCCTCAGTGATCAAAGAAGCTATTCTATTTCCCTGCTTTTCTATCTTTCTTCCAACCTCCTCATTTCTATTTATTTTGGAGGGAGGAGCACTTTATATCCATGCTATCATAGAATCTATGAGTCTGAAGAGACCTCAGAGGCCACCTAGCCCATACAGAAGTCAGCACACTGGCAGGTGAGGAACCATTCTCCCCTAGCAGAATTCCAGGGATAGCTAGTTCATTCCCTAAATGTACAGTCATTTCTCCCTTTCAAGAGCTAATTGTTGGGCAGTTTACATTAAACCAAAATCTGCCTCCCGGTACTTTCCACCCTCTAATCTTAATTTTTTTTCCATTGGTGCCTAGAAGAACAATGCGGATCTCACTTTTAGACAGAGAAGCCAGTCATCAGACCCCTACCGAGTCTCCTGTTTGCCAACAAGTTGCTTCAAATGGACCAGTTCTTTCAATAATGTGGAATAGAATTTGTTAGGGCCCAGTGAGCAATTCTTTGAAGAAACTAAAGAGATCTCTGACTATCTCTTTAGTTGTTTCTATCTATCACTCATTTGTACCTAAGACTGGTAGGGTTCCTCAAATGTAAAACAAACAGCACCTCCTCCTCCCCAGGATCTCTGTGAGCGGTCTCTAAGAGGAATCATGAAAGTCACCTCTAGTGAGAGAATGCTGAAGAATAGACTTCTTATCACAGGGGGTGTAGAAGACAGGGTCTGAGACTTTCTCTAGATAAACACTTCTGCACCATACAGATAAATTAGGCTAAGCCTTATAAAGACAGCTGGAATGGTCTTTGGAAAACAGGTCAGTCATGGGACCTAGATGTGAAGCATTTCTAGCTTGATAGTGTTATAAATGGCTCCTGAATACTTAGTCCAGAGTGATTAAAATGGTTTTTAATTAAGACATCTTAATGGCACACCTCTCTGAAGGTGAGGGAGGGGCCAGGAATCCCAGAAATGTTAGGTCTTTTATGCAGTTTGAAAGTTTGTTCCTGCCCCTCATGCCAATCATTGGCTGGGGTCACAATCTGATTGATACATTGGCCCCCATACATTTTCCTCTCCCTGCTCATTATACTAATGAGCAAGAATAGCTGCCTCCTTGAGAGGGCTGAGGACCCTAGGTTAATTTAGAAGTAGGCAGGGCAGAATTGGCCTAATCTCAGTTTTTGATCAGATTGAGACTACCTGCCCATAGGCAACAATACAGGCAGACCCCAGTCTTTGTCATGTAAACTAGCAATTCTCCCTTCACATTCTTTTGGAACCCATACAACCCCAAATTCCTCACAATAGGACCACCAGAAATTGTCCTTCATTGGCAGAGCCATGGAGAAAGCAGGCTCAACACATTCAAAGTATGTTGTGGTTCAATCAGTTGTGTGACTCTATGGACTACAACACACCAAGTCCTTCTCTCCTCCACTATCTCCTGATATTCATCCAAGCTCATGTTCTTTGCTTCCATGACACTATTCTTCTCATGCTCAGCCATTCCCCTTCCTTTGCCTTTAATCTTTCCTAACATCCCTATCTTTTCCAAGGAGCCTTGACTTTTCATCATGTACAAAGACTCACCCACAAATTTCTTTTATTAGTCTCAGAAAAAGTATACAGGGAAGAGAAAGAAGACATGTAAACTCAGAGTTGTTGGTATCAACCTAGTCACCATTTTTATTTTTGTTTGTTTTCTTAGAAAAAACTATCAACTAATCCACAATAATCTGTTAAAAGTCATGACACATAATTGTGATGAAATACTATTATGTTGTAAGACATGATGAAGAAATGGTTTCCAGGGGCAGCTAGGTGGCGCAGTGGATAAAGCACCGGCCCTGGAGTCAGGGGTACCTGGGTTCAAATCCGGTCTCAGACACTTAATAATGACCTAGCTGTGTGGCCTTGGGCAAGCCACTTAACTCCATTTGCCTTGCAAAAACCTAAAAAAAAAAAAAACCCAAAAGAAATGGTTTCCAAAAAATCAAGGAAGATCTTTAAGCTAATGCAAAGTAAAGTGAGTAGAACAAAGAGAACATTGTATATAGGAACATAATGCTATCAAATGGTGAAACACTAGGCTACTCTGAGGAAGACAAGGATCCTCTGCAGGTCCAAAGGACTCAGGAAAAAGAATGTTAACTACCTCAAGACAGAGAGCTAATGGATTCAGAGTGAAGATTTAAGCAATTTTTTCTCTTTATTTTTCTTACTCCCCCCAACAACATGGCTAATGTGCAAATGTGTTTCACATGACTTTGAATATATAATAGGTATTATATTTCTTGCCTCCCCAATGTGAGGAAAGGTACAGAAAGAGAAAGAGAATTTGAAACTAAAAACAAAAATACAAACACATTAAAAAAAAAAAAAGTTCAATCATTTGTTAAGTTCCTACTATTTGTCTGACACTTTGTTTAGCACTTGGGACCCAAAGAGACATGACATTCCCTGTTCTCAAAGAACATAAACTCTTTGAAGGAAAACACATATAGATATGATAGAAATGTGAATATATATGTATTATATTAGCTATATACATGTATATGTTATGTGCCAGGCTCCTATAGAGAACAGCATTACTTTAACTGTCCAAGACTATATGGCTTCTTAAAGTACAGTAACAGGAAAAACTATTGAAGTCAATAAGGTATGGGGGTGGGGGTAACTAGCATCTGTGGGGATCAAGAAAGATCTCCTGTAGGAGAGAGTAGTTGAGTTGAGTTTTGCCATGTCCCAGTCCTGCCACTTGCACAAATTTGCACTCATACTCACTCCCAGGCTGTCTTTAGAGAGTGATTCCAGGAGGCCACTCTGTCTTCTAACACAAGAACATCAGAAGCCCACTTTTGAATCTGACTTTGGAGGCTTTTCTCAATGAATTCAATCTGTGTCCCACTCACTGTGTCCCTACCTTCCCAAATTGGTTTTGTATGGGAGAAAGCACTAGACAGAAAAGGAAGGCCCCCTCCCAAATAGAGATATCTTTAGTCTTTATTGGGGACTTTGTTGTCAAATATGGCCTCTAAGGGAAAGAAATGGGGAAACACTCTTATCAAACATCTACAAAATGCTTCCCAGATGTCCTCTCATTATAAGGATTCTATACTGAAGAATGTGATGTTAGGTGCAATTTTGTAGATTTTGAAAGCCTCTTGGGGAAGGTGCCAGAGGAAAAAAGATACAGGCAAAAGAATACTTCTGCAAATAGGTATTTCTATGACTGATGGTTATCACCTAGCCATTGGGGGCTTCAATGTGCTTCTTCTCTAAGACTTCCTGAGGACCTAGATTAGATTGGAAGGCATTCCTGCAATGACTTCCTGCTCAGTTCGTCCCATCAATTTGCTGACTGTGTATCAGAAAGACTCCCCTGAAGAATAAAACAAGTCATGTTCACAGCATTTCTCCAATGAGCCCAAAAAAAGGATGCCCTCTTTTAGCTCTCCTGAAGGACCTGCCTTTCACTCCTTGGATAGAGCTCTCTTTCCTGATGGGAATAAATAACAGCCAAACTCCCACATTTTTCCAGTTCAATCTGTTGTCTCTGCTCATCATCATAAGTATCACCAATTTGATGATCCCAACAACTACTCTGGTCCATTGGAAATGCTTCATGACTCCCTCACCTGCGCATCCTGGAACTTCCTATTGGCCCTGGGGCCTCCTCACTCTGGACCACTGTATCACTCTTGTGGTCATTCTCACCTCTGCCAGGTGACATTCCTCCTCTCTTGATGAGTTCCTCCTTGAGCCACCATTTTGTGGAGAGGCCCTGGTCAACCAGACTCTTCCTCTGCCATTTACCTTGTGGAAAATCAATTCCTAATGAATGTTAATTTTTTAAATGTAAATGAGAAATAGTTAATGAAATAAATAAAATATATGTTTAAAGTGAAAGAAAAATGTGATTAGCATGATTATAGGTATAATTTATATCAATTATCAGTTGATTGTTCACCTTCTCTAAAATTTTGCTTTAAGATTACCTTCTTGCATCAAAACGATGTAAAGACTAACAGACTGACTTCTGTGGGGGTGGGGGAGGGAAGCAAGAATGGAGGGGGGGGGTTGTAAAACTCAAAATAAATAAAATCTTTCTAAAAAAAGATGACCTTTAAGATAGTGCTTACCTTCTTGAGGGAGTGAAGGAGAGAATTTGGGACTTAAAAGTGCTTTAAATGAAGGTTTAAAAAATGTTCAATATATTTGGGAAATAAACATTTTAAAATGAAAGATGAAAAATATTGTTTGTGTGACTTTACATGTATAAGTGAAATCATATCACTTGCTTTTTCAGAAGGTAGTGGAGAGATAAAAATTTGGAGCTCAATACGGTTTTTTTGGGGGGGGTTGGGGGGTTGTTTAGGTTTTTTCAAGGCAAATGGGGTTAAGGGGCTTGCCCAAGGCCACACAGCTAGGTAATTATTGAGTGTCTGAGACCAGATTTGAACCCAGGTACTCCTGACTCCAGGACCGGTGCTTTATCCCCTGTACCACCTAAGCCATCCCTCAATATGTTTTAAGATAAATGATAAAAAAAAACTTTTAAATGTAATTGGGAAATAATGAAATAAAAATATTTTTGAAAAGAAAATCAATATTTCCATATATGCAGAAAAAGTCTTTGAAAAAATACAGCACCCATTCTTATTAAAAACACCAGAGAGCATAAGAGCTAATAGAGTTTACTCTAAAATAATAAGTATTATTTCTCTAAAACAATCAACAAACATTACCTATAATGGGGACAAGCTAGAAGCCTTCTCAATAAAATTAGGAGTGAAACAAGGATGCCTATTACCACCACTCTTTTTTGAATATTGAACTATAAATGTTGACTTTAGCAATAAGAGAAGAAAAAGAAACTGAAGGAATTAGAATAGGCAATGAGGAAACAAAACCATTACTTTTTGCAGATCATTTAATGGTGTCCTTATAGAATTCTAAAGCATCAACTAAAAACTAATGGAAATAATTAACAACTTTCGCAAAGTTGCAGGATACAAAATAAGCTCACATAAATCAACAATATTTCCATGTAGTATCAACAAAGTTCAGCAACAAGAAATCAAAAGTGAAATTTCATTTAAAATAACTGTAGACAACATAAAATACTTGGGAATCTACCTGCTGAGGCAAACCCGGGGACTATATGAACACAATTACAAAATACTTTTTACAATCAGATATAAATAACTGGAAAAATATTCATTGCTCATGGGGTTGAGCCAATATACTAAAAATGACAGTTCTCCCTAGATTAATTTATTTATTCAGTGCAATATCTATCAAGCTACTAAAAAAATCTTATAGTGCTAGAGGAAACAGAATTCATCTAAAAGAGTAAAAGATTAAATATGCCAAGAAAATATAAAAGAAGGATAGCTAGGTGGTCCAGTGATAGAGTACTGGCCCTGGAGTCAGGAGGACCAGAGTTCAAATTTGGCCTCAGACACTTAAAAATTACTCTGCTGTGTGACCTTGGTCAAGTCACTTAACCCCATTGCCTTGCAAAAACATATACATATGTATGCATATATATACATATGCATACCAGTGACATATCTACCAGATCTCAAACTATATTATAAAGAGGTAATTATCACAGTTTGGAACTGGTTAAGAAATCGAGTGGTTGATCCAGTAAAATAAATTAAATACCCAACAATACAACAGTTTAAAAAAAGCCATAGTAACCTAGTATTTGATAAACTCAAAGATCCAAGTTTTTGGAACAAAAAACTCATTATTTGACAAAAACTGCTGGGAAAAGTGAAAAAATAGTATGACAGAAACTAGCTTCAGACCAACATCTTTCACCCTATACCAAGATGAAGTCAAATAGGTACATGATTTATACATAAAGGATAATAATACCAAAGCAAAATAGGAGAACATGGAATAATTTTATGTCATTCCTGTGACTAAGAGAAGCATTTAGATGAGGTACAGAGAACATTTCCAAATGTAACATGGATAATTTTGTTTATATAAGATTTTAAAAGTTTTTGCACAAATAAAACCAATTCAACCATAATTAGAAGGAAAGCAGAAAACTGGACCCAGAGAGTTTATAGCAAGTATCTCTGATAAAGGTTTCATTTTCTAAATAGATAGAGAAATGAGCCAAATTTATAATAGTACAAATCATTCCCCAATTTCAAAAGGTCAAAGGCTATGAACTGGCAGTTTTCAGACAAAGAAATCAAAGCTATCTACAGTCATGTGAAAAACACTGTAAATCCCTCTTGATTAGAGAATTGCAAACTAAAACAACTCTGAGGTACCATCCCATACTTAACTAATTCATTAGTGTGACAAAAAAAAAACAGGAAAATGATAGATGTAGGGGTGGCTAGGTGGTGCAGTGAATAAAGCACTGGCCCTGGAGTCAGGAGTACCTGGGTTCAAATCCGGCCTCAGACACTTAATAATTACCTAGCTGTGTGTCCTTGGGCAAGTGACAACCCCATTTGCCTTGCAAAAACCTAAGAAAAAAAAAGAACATAGAAAATGATAGATGTTGGAGGGAATATGAGAATATTAGGGCACTGATGTATTGTTGGTAGAGGTGTGAACTGATCCAACTGTTCTGGAAAACAATTTGGAACTATGCTCAAAGGGTTATAAAATTGTGCATACCCTTTGTTCCAAAATTACCATTACTAAATCTCTCTCCCAAAAGGTGTGTGTGGGGGGGGGGGGGGGTCTATTTGAACAAAAATATTTTTGGTAACTCTAAGAATTGGAAATTGAGAGAATGCCTATCAATAGAAAAATGACTAGACAAGTTGTGGTAATGATTATAATGGAATGTTATTGGGCTATAAGAAATGACAAGCAGGATGATTTCAGAAAAAAAAATCTGAAAAGACAGATATGAATGGATTCAAAGTGAAGTAAGTAGAACCAGGAAAACAGGAGAGAAGAACTGATCTATTTTTTTCCTATTTTTATCTCCCGCACATAGGACCATGCTTTGTATGTAAGTAATTAGTGTTTTTTTATTCATTAAATACAATTACCAATTGATTTCTTGCATATGATGTCAGGGATCAAGGTAGTAAAAGTCAAATTTGTGAACCATTTTACTATCAAGAATGATTGGGGGATGGGGCAGCTAGGTGGTGCAGTGGATAAAGCACTGGCTCTGGAGTCAGGAATACCTGGGTTCAAATCTGACCTCAGACACTTAGTAATTACCTAGCTGTGTGGCCTTGGGCAAATCACTTAACCCCATTTGCCTTGCAAAAACCTAAAAAATAAAGATTGGAAGAGCTCAGTGGAAAGAAACTTCCCCTTGAGAAACAAATAGATCTGTTTCATTTCATATGTGTCTGTTGTCCATCTCCCAGTTTAAGCTACAAATTCACTCTGGATGATCCTGTTGGTCAGCTGTTTCAATCTTGTCTGACACTGTGACCCCTTTGAGGGGTGTCTTGGCAGAAATACTGTGTAGTTTGCCATTTCCTTCTCCAGCTCATTTTACAGATGAGGAAGCTCAGGCAAACATTTAAATGTCACACAGCCAGCAAGTGCCTGAATCTGGATTTGAACTCAACTCTTCCTTACTCCAAGCATGGTGTGCTGTCCACTACACCAGCCAAATTCCCTCTAGATGCTTTTACTTAGTGGAAATTCATCCCAACTTTCTGTAGACTCATTTTCTCCTCAACTATTTTGTGAAGTGTTAGTTTCTCATTTTATATGCTTCTCCTTTGTGATTTTTTAAAAATTATCTTTTCTCCAAACCAGGGTTTCCCTAAACAGCTGTGACTCTTTGTTTCAAAGAACTGATGATGATGATGATGATGATGATGATGATGACGATGATAGCTGCTTTTTTTGTTGAGCATTTCTAAGCGATGGTGATAGAAGCAATATTTTTACTCTCCACCACCACTCCTAGTTTTCATGATTTTGCTATTTAAGTTGCTTGTTTAGGCAAGGACCAGCATGTGGTAGAGTGGATAGAGTGCCGGCCTGGAATTAGGATGTTAAAAAGTCAGGAAAACCAATCTTCCTGAGCTCATTTCCAGCCTCAGATACTACTTGCGTGAATCTGGGCAAATCATTCAACCTTGTTTGCCTCAGTTTACTCATTTGTCCAATGAGCTGGAGAAGAAGTGGTAAATCATTCCACTGTCTTTAGCAAGAAAAGCCCAAATAGGGCCAATGAAGAGTTAGATACAATTGAAAGGAAAAACGACCCACTTTCTTTTGTTTGTTGAAGCTGGTCACATGAGAGCTCCTCTAATTATAGACCAATGGATCTCATCACCTTTCCCTTCCCTCAGATCTGAAATCTTCTTTGATCAACTGGCTGGTTGACATCCCTCTATACAGACAGATGATTGAAACAACAGCTCCTTCTGGATCTGGCTGCTTCCTGTCTGTCCACATAGAGCCCATGATCTGGACAAACAGGAACAAATAGGAACTGCATCCACACACAATGATTGTATTCAGAGAGCAGGAAGCCACCTGGAGAGATCATGGGGTGGTTGAAAGAGCCCGGAGTTGAAAGTCAGCAGAATGTGGGTTCTACTGACCTTAATCTAAATACCTTATTTCTTCTGACTGAGCTTCCTTACCTGTAAACTGGGAGGGTTGGGGGGGAATCTCAGCTACCTTAAACACCCCCAGTAGCTCTGAAATGAAGCATTAGAATTAGGTCCTCAGAGCTGATGGAATCTCCCCCAGATTTGCTTTCTTGTTGAGAAGCAGAAAATACAAAGAGAAGGGAACAGGGGAGAGCCTTCAGAGGGATCTGAGGCTCCTTTTGGGTGGCCACAAGATGTTGACCAGAACCTTCACTTGATCTAGCTAGATCCTTCACTCACCATGAAACAAACTGCAGGTCCCTTTAATGGAGAGAGGTAGAGATTTGTATTTGGCAGCCTTGATGTGAACCCTAGCTTGAACCCTTACTATGGGATTTTGGACAAGTTTACCCATCTGTCAAAAGAAAGACATGGACTTGAAAGTTTCTATATTTCCTTCCAGTTTTAAGTTGTAAGACCCTATGACTAGGGCAGCTAAGTGATGAAGTGGATAGAGGACCAGCTCTAGAGTCAGGAGGACCTGAGTTCAAATCTGAATTACTTAACAATTACTTAGCTGTGAGACCTTGGGCAAGTCACTTAACCCCATTGCATTGCAAAAAAAAAAAGGCCCTATGACCCAGGCAAAATCACTTTGAGTTAAGAACACACAGGCTGATTTTCTTTTATGGGATCAGCACATTAAAAGGCAGGTGGACTATACAATTCTATTTCAATTTCTTATATTATTTGTATTTCTTTAAGTCATAGAACACTAAGTCTCTGAAGAATTAAACGGGAGAACCAACCAGGAAGCAAGAGAGGGGCAAATGATGGCAGTCAGAAAAATGCCTGAATAAGAATAGGGAAGAGAATCAAAGGAAAAGATATCAGCAAGGTGAACCTGAGAAAGATCAGCTGATCACATGGTACAAGTGAAGACCAGACAGTCTTCCCTTGTTTAAAGATGGTCAGGTGAGATCTCATCATTGTTTCCTTCCCTCAGAGTTGAAATCTCCTTTGATCAATTGATTGGTTGACATCCCTCCACACAGACAGATGATTGAAACAATGGCTTCTTCTGGATCTAGCTGCTTCATGTGTGCACAGAACCCATGATCTGGGTAAACTATCCATTGGATAGAAGCCATTAGAAACCTTAATGTTGAGGGAAATCAAGTAAAGAACCTAGAATGTTGGTTGGGGAATTTCTGGGAGGATTAGAGAAGACTTTCCAAGCTAGAAGAGACCTCAGAGCACATCTTAGTCCAACCACTTTATTTTACAGAGGAGGAAACTAAGGTCAAAATAGATAAAGTGCCTTACCAACATAGCTGTTCAATTCTGTAGAACTCTTCCTGACCCCTTAGACCACTGCACACTAACACTGTTCACAGGGAGTTTTTTGGCAAAGATACTGGAATAGTTTGCCATTTCCTTTAATGGTGGATTAAGGCAAATACAGGTTAACCCAACATCATCTGAAGTATCATATGATCATAGACTTTGAACCAGAAGGAGCGTTTAGTCGATATGTTCATTTTTCAGGAAAGGAACCTGAGATTTGGGAAATTTGCCCAAAGTCCCCAAGTAATGTCAGAAGACTGTGCTCTTTTCTCTAGCTTGAACCCTTGCTGTGGGATCTTGGACTATACCTTCCTTGCCCTTCCATTGACAAGGGCAAGAGAGGTGAAGGATAGCCCGAGTGGATGGCCTCCAATTATCTTGGAAAGAGTGCCCTTATTGAGGAGATCACAGACCCACAGGAATATCTGAGTGTTTACTTTTACAAAAAGTGCTTTCGGTTTTAAAAACTGCTTTATAAAAAAAATTGCTTTATAACCCTTGTCTCATTTGAGCATCCTGGCAATCCTGAGGCAGGGATTACAGACATTCATCATAGGCAGAAGCTGCCTATATTAAGCTTAATGTATGGACAAAAACCTAGAAAAGGTGGGCAACGTTCCAACATACATTGCCAGCTGTTCTGTGTGTAGTTGACAGAATTGTTCCAGGTGTTTGCCAGTGTAGAAAGAGTGAGATTATCAGTTCAGCCGAGGAAAGAGCTTCTGTGGATTTCACAAACTCCTCTGAAATGCTGTAATTTAATAAAAAAAATAAAAAAATAAAAAGGAGGGAGGTGCAGGTGTTCCACTGGGACCACCTTGTTTGTTCTTATGACATCCAAAATGTTGTAAGAGCTAAACAAAGAGGGTGAATGAATGAGCAGCTTTAGCTCATTCATCAGATTCTAATTGCTTCTCCTTTGGAGCTTTGGTATCCTTGAGGAGACCTTGACCCACCTACAGGAATTCAATATTCTCCTATTCATTTTTTTCATCACCTTCTGGAAAATGTGCCTAGAGAGTGTCAGATGTGCAATCACAGTGGACAGGAAACAATTGGGGTTGAAGCAGGATCTCCTGGAGAGTCAATCTAGGTCATGTTCTGTATTTCCAATAAGAAACTTCATTTATTTGTCTTGCTCTTCTTTTGCTTCCAGAGTCAAGAAGGTAATTCGATTTCCTCCTTTCCCAGTTATAAAAAGTCATCTTTGCTAGCCTATTCACTATGGGACACTCATTTTATTCTCTTAAAGGTCATGTTTTGTGAGATTCTGTTGTTAGGAGGTGCTTTCAGTTGACTCTCTAACCACTGATCCCCATGACCTTAGGGCTGATACAATCCTCTGCCTTGTTACCTGGGAAGATGTTTTCTTTGAAATAACAAAAACCAATGGGTTGCTGAAGGTAGGGCAGACAGACTTGTAACTGCAATGAGGAAGTGGTTTCACTGAATGATGGCAAAAATGGAATTCATGTTCTCTCTCCTCTGACACAGCTCGTTTTCCCTTTGACCCATCAATGGGTTTTGTTTTTTTTTTGTTTGTTTGTTTTTCTAATTCAGGAACTATCACTTAGAGGGAAGTTTGATATTGCTCATCAAGCTACAGTTCAGTTCCAGCCTGCCTCTGGCCTCAGGTTTCCTTCCTCACTTTCAATAACAGTGTCCTGTTTCTGGTGATTCTGTCTTCATTTTCCAGTATTTAGGGGAAATTGTGTCCCTTGATCAATGGTCAGTGTCCTCAGAAGAATGGGAAGCTTCCTAATGTGTCTGCTGGGCATGCCTGACAACAAAGAGCAAGATGATGAGGGACAGTGAGTGGGGTGGAACAGAAGTCAGAAAGACCTAAGTTCTAACCACTCCTTCTGATGCTTCCTAGCTGTGTGACCTGAAACTCTCTGAGGCTCGGTCAGCAAGGCCTAAGCATTTATTATGAATTTGCTAAGTCCTGAGCACACAAAGACAAAACCAAAAGAGTTCCAAACCTCAAAGAGTTTCAATGCTATGGGGAGAGACAGGGGAGAGAAATAGAGAAAGAAGAATTGAGGTTGTTTGTCCTTCGTTCTAAGAGGACCAATGGCATCAGGAGGGGAAAGTCTTGACTTGCAAATGAATTGTATTGAAGTGAGGCAGGGCTCTCCTCCAGAGTCCTCAGAGACCAATGGTAAGACATGGGTGAAGATGGCCCCAGATGCAGAAGACCCTGGCCTTTTTATTTTAATGAGTTCAAAGAGAAACTGGCAACTTAGCCTAGGCTATAGGGAGACATCCCTAGATTGGTAAACTTTGGAATACCCCAGGTGTCTTTGTGGAAGCTACAAGTTACAGAACATGTACTGATCTACCTTATTGGAAGGAATTTCCTCAGTGGAAATCCCATGCGTGATGAAACGCTAGGCTTAAACGCCACCAACAAAACGACCCATGTGCAGTATAAGAAAGAGTCAAAGTGATGTCCCAACTATTAAAGAAAGAACAATCCAGTCTAGAGAATTCCTAATATTGTAGGATCATGGATTTAAACGTGGGACTTTTGAGGTTACCAATTCCAAAATCTTCATTTTACAGTTGAGGAGAAACTGAGTCCCAGAGAAGTTAAACGACTTACCCAGGGTCACTGAGTGCTACGTGTCAAAGATAGGGTTCAAATCCAGGCCTTTGAGCAGTGGATAGAGCACCAGCCCTGGAGTCAGGGGGGACCTGAGTTCAAATCTAGCCTAAAACACTTAATAATTACCTAGCTGTGTGGCCTTGGGCAAGTCACTTTACCCCATTGCCTTGCAAAAACCAAAATCAAGCAAAACCAAACAAAACAAATCCAGGCCTTCCTGACACCAAGTGCTTCACTCTATCTCCTGCTTTACAGTTTGTAATGGACCAGTTCAAAGGGGCAGAAATCCTCCCCCTGCCCAGATGGATATCTAGAAGGCCCAATATCTGGCATGGATGCAAAGGGGAGCCAAACAGGGCCACACTCATAGGAAGCATTTAATGAATGTTTATTGAGTGACCTGAAATGCTGAGGGACTCCAGAGCCCTGGCCCGGCTTCAGTGACTGCCAGGCTGCTCCAGCAGGGTGGTTCAGTCCTCTGCAGTTTTTAAGACTCAGCTTTTTTCTTCCAAGACCTGCTGGATCAGGGGGTGGCAATTTATTTCAATGATATCCTCATCTCCTCCTGGACTCCGGCCCAGCATGCAAAGTTGGTCCAAGCCATTCTCTAGTGCTTATACAATGCTAACATCATTCAGCCACCAACATTGAAGAAAGCCGGACTGAGAAGGGAGAGATGAAGAGCCAGGGACAGAAAACAGGTCACCCAGGTATCTGCACGACCACAGAAAAAGTGATGGCTGTACAGCAGAGGGGATTTGTCTGCCTCCACATTAGTTCCTCCCCATCAGGAGACAAAACTGTGGCTTCATCCCCAAGGCCTCTGCCTTGACAGCAGCATTTTTGTGATGAAAACACATGCCCAAAGGCTACCAATGGGTGCCAAAGTGGCAGCTACTTTCTGGCATGGAAAGGAATTCAAGAGGGTAACTCACAATTGCGGACATTAGCCACGAGAATCCCAAACCCCTATTTTATCAGAAAAATATTGGAGACAAAGTTGGTGTCCATTGCCTTTGTTGTTGTTCAGTTGTTTGACCTGTCCGGCTCTCCATGACCACTTTTTGGAGTTTTCTTGGCAGAGATCCTGAAAGGGTTTGCCATTTCCTTCTCCAGCACATTTTATATAAGAGAACATTGAGGCAAATTGGGTGAAGTGACTTGTCAGGGTCACACAGCTCTTAAGTGTCTGAAGCCAGATTTGAACTCAGGAAAATGAGTCTTCCTGAATCTAAGTTCTGGGCTCTATAACACTGCACCACCTGGTTGTCTGGTGTCAAAGCTAAACAATAGGAGTGGCTAGGTGGTGCAGTGGATAGAGCACCGGCCCTGGAGTCGAGGACCTGGGTTCAAATCCTGTCTCAAACACTTGATAATTATCTAGCTGTGTGGACTTGGGCAAGACACTTAACCCCATTTGCCTTGCAAAAACCTAAAAAAAAAAAAAGCTAAACAATCCAGGATCTATGAATATAATGGTATGTTTTTGTGTTGTTTTGAAAAATGACTGTGATTATTTCAGGGAGGGAAGGAAGAAAGGAAGGGAGAGAGGGAGGGAGGAATGACGGTAAATACAATATTATTCCTGGAAATACAGGAACATAGATTTAGCATTAAAAGGGACATGAGCAGATATCCAGGACATCCCTTCATTTGACATCTGAAGAGAATAGCTTCGGGAAAATAAACCAGTTGCTGAAGCTGCCTAGGTGGAGGGAGGATTTGAAACCAGAACCCATGACTGCAGAGGCAGCACCTTTCTGCTGTAGGGTACCACTAGGCTCAAATCCTACCTAAGCCTCTCAGAGCTGTGTGACCCTTAGCAGATTAATTTTTCTAAGCCTCAGTTTCCTCATCTGTAAAACTGAAAGGTTCTGGGCCCTATCTCTTGGGGTTGCTGTAAAGCCCAAAGACCTAGTGAATATTGAAAATCCTTCACAAACCTCCCAGTGCTGCCCATCTCAGGTATTTTTATCAGTAAGGAGATCAGAGCTAATGTGGGGTGAATAGGAGGCCCCCCTGCTCCCATGGTGCAGCCTCCCCTCGACTCGATGAGGGAGCTTTCCGGGAGCTTTCCTTCCCTGGCCAAGATGCTCCTTGGCAGGTTAGGGCTCGCTGGCTGGTTTTCTCTCTCTAGTTCCCATGTTCCAAGCAGCAAACCAATTTGGAAATGTTAATTACTGTGCAGGTAGTTCCATCTGAACCCCAGGATTAATCAAGTCTGCTCGCATCTCCCCTGCCTGCCCGGTGAGCCTATAATGTCTCATTTGCTCAGACTGCTCTTCATTAGGGGCTCTCATTTTATTCCTTGAAGCTCGACTGGGGAGGAGAGCAGCCCCGGCCATCCCCTCTGACCCAAACACATTCCCTCCTGGAAGCTGGATTAACCCACTGTGTTCACTGTCTTCCAGGACCCGGGCTTGTGTGCACTTGTTTCCACCTCAAATTGCAGCCTTCTCTTGTCTCATCATCCCCTCCCCCTTCTTCAGCCCAGGCAAGCAGCCACAGGCCAGGGAGGGTCCGGGTCACTGGTTTGAAGCTCCATCCTTTTGGTCAAGCCCTGGCCTTGAGGGGAGAGAGGTGACTTTCCAAGGCTGCCCAGTGAGGAAGATGTAAAAGTGAGGCTGGAACTCCACCTTGCTACCCATCCAGAGGCAGTTAGGTGGCCCAGTAGAAAGGGCACCGGCCCTGGAGTCAGGAGGACCTGAGGTCAAATCTGGCCTCAGACACTCAATAATTGCCCAGTTGTGAGACCTTGGGCAAGTCACCTAACTCCATGGCCTTGAATAAAATAGACTCACAAAGCACTCTGCAGACATTATCCATTTCATGAGAGACAGCTGGCAGCAGTGGTATGAGCACTGACGGTGGGGTCGGATTTACTGAGTTCCCATGTCATCTCTACTGTTCGTCTCCCCTTGGACAAGTCACTTAACATTTAGGGACAAAAGTTCCCTCATCTGGAAAATGAAGGGCTTGGGGGCTCCACTGTATCTTCCAACTCTAAATCACGGGTGAGCCTATGATTGGATTGGTCTGACAGGGATCCTGAGCTCAGCCCCTCCTCTGGGGATCCTACAACCTCCTTTGCATTTAAGAAGTTCCTGAGGGGAAATGACCTTGCTCTGGGAGAACCCTGAGTCATGGCCTCCAAGCCCTGGCCTGCAGCTTTTCCATGGTTCAGAAAATCTGTTTTCTAGGATGACTGAGAACACAGAGTTATTGCCTCTCTGGATGCTATCCTGATTTGATCTTGGAACTGTAGCCAGAATGCCAAACGGGTCTGAACAGGGAACAGGGAGCCAGTTTCAACTCCTTACCAGGTTGGCAAATCCTGCTGGATCAGGAGAAGGCAGGACTTTCAGGTACTGATGTCAGCGGGGATGCTGAGAGTCCACAGTGGTGGAGCCTGAAGGTTGCAATGCCTTCTGGAATCCAGGTCTCAGTCCCATTGGCTTCTTCTTGTGGCCCTGCTTCATGGAATTTTGAAGGATCCGATTCACCTAAAGAAGAAGCTTCTGCCTCTGTTGAGCAGGCCTTTGGGACTCTTTGGGACTCTTTGGGACTCCCATAGACTTCCAGTACATGGGAAGGGGAAAGGAAGTTACTAAATACTTTCAAATATCATGTCATTTGATCCTGGGAAGTCTGCACTGTTGTCTCCATTTTACATTTGAGGAAACTAAGATAGACTGAGTCACTTGCCCAGAATGATACAGCCACTGAATCTGAACTCGGGTCTTATGCCACAACTCTTCCACGGCAGCAGTTATAGTAGCTATGTGAGGACCCCCTTTAAAATGCTCTGCTTTGAATTTCTCCCATGACAAGCCCCTCCCGGTCCCTTTGCAGAAGGAAGGGCTGCCATCACCCAACCAGGCAAGCCAAAAGCCCATCAGGAGCCCCCGCCCCATGCATGGAGAGACCAGAGTGAGGACAGAAGCGTTCCGAGCGTGTCAGGGACTGCCACATCCACTTAGTGAGGCCAGCTCGAGGTCCTTATTTTGTATGCTAGCTTTCTAAATAAATCCTGAGGCTGGCCCTCCAGGCAATGGCTCCAGTGAAGTCCACCAGGAGGATGGGGGCTGGGGGGAGCAGGGAGGAGCTGGCCACTGGGGCCAGGCGCTGGAGAAGCCAGGAGGAGGGGAGAGACAGCTGGGAAGAGGAGGGGGAGAGCAGGGACATGGCTCAGGTGGGGAGAAGGCCGGCATGACACAATTTGCAGGGACCTAGAGAAGGCGGTGGACACCCTTCATGCCCAGGTTTTACTTCCATCATTGGGAGTGGGGAAGACACACACACACACACACACACACACACACACACACCCCATCCTTTCTTCTATTTGTTCCTACATGACTATACTTGGGAGCATTTCTTCCCAAATAGCAACACCACCCAGAATGTGCCCCAAATCAGTCAAGAACCTGGAGTTTCATTCCTCTGCAGATGGCCCCCATACCTGTGTACCTGGCTTCCATCTCCCTCCTGGGCTCTATTTCTGTCTCACCACCTGCTTCTTGGAAAAACTTCTCTAGCGGAGCTCTCCTCCACCCGTCTCAGACTCACCTTGGCCAAACCAGAACTCGCCTCCCCTTCAAACCCTTTCCCTCTTCAAACTCGTCTGGTTCTGCTGGTATCCGGGGGGTCATAACAGCATCCACTTCAGGGGGGTTTGTGAAGAGCTCGCCTGTTGCTCCTGTGCTCTGAACCACGAGATACTGAGGGAAACGGGATTGTTGTGGTGCAGTGATTTTGCAGCATGGGCAAATCTTTCTAAGAACGTGAGGGCACTTGAAGTTTTCTTGTGTGATTTGCCATTTTGGTTTTTAGCTCAGTTTACAAATAAGGAACCTGAGGCAGACGAGGTTAAGTGGCGTGTCCGGGGTCCTGTGTCCAGTCAGTGTGTGAGGCTGGATTTGAATCAGGTGTTTCTGAATGGATCCAGTCACTCTGGCCACTGTTCCACCTAGCTGCCCCGAGAGAGAGAATACCATCATTGGGGGGACCATAAAGCACTCCAGAAATACGGCTATTCTGAGCCCTCGGGGGTCCGGTTTCACAGCCCTGAAACCACCCTTGAGCCTCCCCTCCCTCAGTCCCTAGATCCCATTAGGCGCTCCACCCTGTCAGTGTGAGCTGCACAGCTCTGGAACCTCCCCCTTTCTCTCTAACTCTAGTAAATCAGAAAAAAAAAATGGGGAAAGCCTTCAGAATCCTTCTATCCAGATAAGCAGTGTCTACAAGGTGTTGAATAAATGTTTGTTGATTGAAAAGAGGCAATTCAGCCCGGCAGGCAGAGCCCTGGGCCCACTTCTGCTACTTACCAGCTGTGTGACCCTGGTCAACTCCCGTACCCTCCCTGAGCCTCAGTTTCGTCGTCTGTAAGGTAGAGATAACAGCATCTTCTTAAAGACTGAGGAGGCTCCAAGGAGCTTTGACCAGGTAAGCGCTGGGTGCAGTCGAGTCCCCACGTTCCAATGAGCGATTGATGAGGATCTGTTTGGCCACATTGCCTACAAGTGCACATGCAGCCCCTTCATGAAGCTTCTAACGGGGGAACCTTCCACCTTAGGAGGCAGCTGCCCAGGCCACTTTGGGATCACTCAGCAGCATTAACAGACATCAAAGCCCACCGTCTGCCTTGAGAGAGCTTAGCACCTTCTCTTCCTTCTGCTCTCTGGGGCAACAGGGAACTCCCTGGTCCCCAGACTCTGGACTCCCCACTAATCTCTCTACCTCCCACCTCTCTCCTCCCTAACTCGTCCCCTCCAGGCAGATGGCAAATAAACATCTAAGGCACAGGTCTAAACTTTCTCCAGTTCCCTGTCACCTCCAGGCTTTTAAACAAACAAAACATACAAACAAAACAAACAGACTAAGGACTGAGAGGACCACTGCATGAATGAATTAACAAATAAATAAACAGATAAATTAATTGATTAATAGACAAACAAATGAAGGGATGGATGGAGAGCTCCATAAATGAATAAGCCAATAAATGAATTACACAAACAGACCAATAATTGCTCCTTCCACAATTCAGCTCCAGCCTTTGGGGCAGCCTTACTTTGCATTGCAAATCTTTACTTCTCCTGCATTCAAGCCTCAAACTGGCCTCCTAGCCATTCCTCCCAGTGGAAGCCCAGAATCTGGCCCAGCCGGCAATGGACTTCCTTCCTACCCTATTGCCTGCAGGAGTTTTCTCTTCTAATTTGCTCCCCTTTCAGGGAATGTCCCATCTTTTAGGAGAATCCTTTCCCCATCCTCCTTAAGCTTGGTGCCTTTCCTCCCTAGGTTGTCTTTAACTGGGTGGGGTTGTTTTGCATTGTCGTCTTCCCTATCAGACTGTGGATTCCTTGACAACAGGGACATCCTGTTTGATATATAGTAAGTCGGCCCTTAAAAGAGCCTCAGTTCCATCACCAGCCTCTGGGGAACCTCTCCCGGCTCCCCACTCGCTAGTCTACTCTTCTAGCAAAGGTCTGACCTCCCAAAGGCCTTGGACTCTCCCAGAGGACAGACGGAACCCTTCCAGGAGAATGTAATCTCCTTGAGGACAGGCAACCTTCTTGTTTTGACTCTGCTTTCCCAGTGGGGGCCCAGAGCAGCTTCTTCTGGAAAAAACTTTCAAAATTGAAACAAATTGAATTAATCATGATTAAAATTAATATCAAGCTGATTTTCTGTCCTTTGAGGTCATTAATCAATTAATAAACATCTATGAAGTGCTAAGTGCTGGGGACATAGAAAGAGCCAGAAGACAATCCTTGCCTTCCGAGGACTTACAACTCTAACGGGGAAACACATATGAACAAAGCAAGCTTCCTATAAGATAAATAGGAAATCATGACCAGAGGAAAGATCCTGGACTTAGGAGGACCTAGGGAAGTCTTCTTGGAGAAGTCTTCTTGAGGCTGAATGAGTTTACTTCAATTCAATTCAATCTAATCCAATTAAATCATTTAGCTGGGACTTAAGGAAGGCAGAGGAGGTGGGTGGTCAGAGCAGAGGAGGAAGTTTCTAGGCATAGAGGGCAAAGAGAGCACCCAGAGCCCAGGGGTGGAGGGTCTGGTGAGAAGCCAGGAGGCCAGGGAACTGCTTGGGCTGGAGAGTAAGAGTAGGGCTAGAAGGTGTAAGATGGAAGAGAGGGAGGGGCCAGATTGGGAAGGGCTTTGAACCTGAAGGAGAACAGTTTGTATTTGATCCTGGAGGTGATAAGGACACTTTAGGACAGTCAGTTTAGAGACCGGAAGGAAGAGGAACTGGAGAGGCTTGAGTCAAGCAGACCACTCCCAGCCCCCCAACAACTGTTCCCCTCTTCCAGGAGTGAGGTGATGAGGGTCTTCACCAAGGTTGGGGCAGGGTCAGCGGAGAGAAGGGGGTGCAGAGGTAAAATTAGCACCTTATTGGATATTGGGGGTGAGAGATAGCAAAGAGTCCAGGACAACTCCAAGGTGATCCTGAGGGCCTGGGAGGACCTCAGACTGGAGGTGTCCTTTATAGTAACAGGGAAAGTAGGAGGGGTCAGGCTAAGGGGAAAAGATAATGAAGTCTTAATGTCTTCACTTTCTCTTCTGGCACAAGGATGCGTTCCATTTGCCAGCAGACTCTTGAGGAATAAATGTTTAGAGAGGACATTTGCTGATAAGACATTGTCCATTAATAAATATTTTTTAAATTACTGTATAAACATTTCTGTTCTTTTTTTTTGCAATTATGTAAAACATTTCCTTCTTAGTCAATTTGTACAAGAAGATTGGAATAAAAGAAAAAATAAAAGTGAAAAATACCATGTTTCGGTCTCTGAAGGTTGATAGTAGCTTCATCATTAGTCCTTTGGGATTTTCTTGGGTCATTGTATTACTGAGAACAGCTAAGTCATTCACAATTCCTTATTGAACAATATTGCTGTTACTGTGTACTTTCTCTTGGTTCTGTTCTCTTCATTTTGCATCAGTTCATGTAAGTTTTTCCAGGGTTTTTCTGAAATTTGACAGCTTGTCATTTTCATAACACAATGATATTCTATTAAAATGATATACATCAGCTTCTTTAGTCATTGTCCAATTGATGGGCATCATGTTAATTTATAATTCTTAGCACCACATTAAAAAGCTGTCATAAGTTATAACAAAAGCTGGGTTTTTTTACAAGTACTTTTTTCCCCTTTGGGGGAGATTGTCTTGGGGATTCAGACCTAGCAATGGTCTTGCTGGATCAAAAGGTGAGGACAGTATTATAGCCCTTTGGGCATCGGTCCAAATTGCTCTCCAGAATGGTTGGATCATTAGAGTCCAAGTTTTCCTACGTCCCCTCCAACAATCAACATTTTCCTTTTTTTACCATATTAACCACTTTGATAATTATAAGGTGATACCTCAGAGTTGTTTTAATATTTCTTTTTTAATTTTATTTATTTTTTTGCAAGGCAAATGGGGTTAAGTGGCTTGCCCAAGGCCACATAGCTAGGTGATTATTAAGTGTTTGAGGCTGGATTTGAACCCAGGTACTCCTGACTTCAGGACCAGTGCTCTATCCACTGCCCCACCTAGCCACCCCCTTAATATTTCTTTAATCAATATTGTATTAGAATTTTTATATGACTAGATAGCTTTGATTTGTCTGAAAATTGCCTGTTGAAATTTTTGGCTATTTATCAATTGGGGAATGACTTATATTTCAGAAAAATATAAATATAAATTTATTTTTTTTGAAAATGAGGGCTTTATTAGAAATAACTGTAGCAAAATGTTTCCCCCAATTTTCTGCTTCCCTTTTAATTTTGGTTGCATTGACTTTGTTTACTCAAAGCCTTTTACATTTTAAATATTCAAAATTACCTATTTTTATGTAAACATTCTAAGATGAGCTAGCCACCAGCCAGGGCTGAGTGGTTCCTTGCTGCTGAATGAGGTCACTTCAATTCAATTCCATCCAATCCAATTAGATTAGCAGGAAGTGACTTTATAGGCCAGGCACTATGCTAGGCTTGGACCTCAGATGAGATGGCTTAGGTCAAGTTCTGAAGTGCTGCTGGTATTTGTACAAAGACAAGAATAAAACCAATCTTGTCTTCAGGGACCTTGCTTTCTGCTGGGGGGGGCAGCATATTTGTAGAGAAATAGATACAACATTTGGATTAAAGTTGGTAGGGGAAAACTAACTTGAAGGAATACTAATAATTGCTAATATTTATAAAAACCTTCAAGGTTCATAAAACACTTTACTTGTCATTTCATTTGCTACTCTATGAGGTATTATCCCCATTTGACAGATGAGGAAACTGAGACTGAGAGAGGCTAACAGCTTGTAAGAATTTTAGGCAGGATCCAAATTCTGGAATCAAGAAACTGAGATTTGAAGGGAGCTAGAATCTCCAAATGACAGAGGGAGGTAACAAGGAGAGGTATTCAGGTACACACCTGAAGACTAGACCTTCAGCTGTGAACATGGGAGAAACTGGTGGGGGGTGGGTAGGCATCAGAATTCTAAACTTGGGGTCACGGATTTAATTATGGTTTTGTGTTTTGTTTAACATTTCAAAAACTGGAGTTCAATATAATTGATTTCCCATGCCACCCACTGCCTTTTGGTTTGTTTGTTGGAACACATGACTGAGGAGGGCTCAGCTCATTTCCAGGCCTGCCAAGGAGCTCCATCCTTGACCCAAGAAAGGTAAAGAACTCTAGGTTCCCATTGGTGCCTAAGGATCAAAGCTATGCCACCCTGGCATAGGAGCCGCTAGAGGTGACCCGGATAGCTCCAGGGGCCTGGAGAATATTAACTTAGAAATTACCTTTCTGATGAAAATCACTGATGCTCTATCTCTCTCCACCCAGTGAGTCATTTCTTTGGCATGCCAGGGAAAGTGGTGTCCTTTCTCTGGTGGTAGATTTCATTAATCAGGGACCTAGCAATCTTTCCAGATTATTCTTTAAGCCTGAATAATTTAGAGAGGGGGATTTCCCCCTCTCTAAAATTAGGCTTATTATTAACATTTCATAACAAGGATGAAGTTCAAGACAGAAAAAAATGACTAATGCTTGAAAATCAAAGTGGTTTGTGTGTGTGTGTGTGTGTGTGTGTGTGTGTGAGAGAGAGAGAGAGAGAGAGAGAGAGAGAGAGAGAGAGAGAGAGAGAGAGAGAGAGCAGGAACTTTTTTAAAAAATTAAATTTTTATTTATTAAATTTTTAATTTATGGAATAAAATAAACATTCCCATAACAGAATAATGTTTCAAATCAGAACTAAAGAAGAGTGAAAAAGACCCCAAAGGAGTGGCCCCCAGGAGGAGGCTGGATTTGAACTCAGGTACTCTTGACTCCAGGGCTGGTGCTCTATCCACTGGGTCACCTAGCCACCCCAGGGCCAGGTCCTAAAGGCTCTGTTAGCATCCCTTGATCCATGTCAGAAGGGATGAGAACCCAGGCCCCATTCTCATTTTCTCCTTTTGGGGACAGGCCTTGGATCCTAGATTTGAAATTAGAAAAAGATGTGGGATTCTACTCAGGATCCAAACTGGGGGAAACTGGAAGCACCCCTCTCCCATCCTCTCTGGAGGCTTTTTCCTCATCTATCAAACAGAGATAGAACTATTTGCCCTGGGTTCCTGAGTGACTGTAAGGGAATGACAGAACCCACCCAGGATGCTGAGGAAGCACGCAGCCCAGCCTTCTGACCAAGAAGCCCTCTGTCACCCTCCTACCAGTAAATGGCCATCCAGTCCTGGCAGGAAGATCTCCTGGGAGAAAGAAGTCACCCAGCCTCCTAGGGTGTCTCGGGGTCAGTTCCCCTTGGGAACAGCCCTCCTTGTTGGGTAGCTTTTCCTGACCCGGCCTAAACTGGTCTCCTTATAATCCCCCATGACGCCTGTTCTTTGGGGCCTTCCATATGACAGTCCTTGTTCCACAGTCTTCTCTTCCCTGGGCCAAATATCCCCAATTCTTTCAAATGATCTTCAAATTCCCCGAGCCTTCCAATTAACACTGACTGCCTTCCTCCAGCTATCTGCCTGTTTTTCCAATTGTGATGACCAGCACTGAACACAGTCCTTGGAATCTACTGCCCCTCTGGCCACCTTATCTCACGGTGGACTCCTATGGAGCTTGCAAGGCACTAATCCCTCCCTACCCCCATCAGATCCTTTCCTGAATACCTGCTGTCTATCTTTTCTTCCTCTATCTTATCCTTGTGAAATTGAGTTGTGGTACCCCAATAAAAGCCTTTGCATCTATCTTGCCCAGATTTCATGTCAGGAGATCTGAGTGCTCTAGCCTGGCAAGACCCTTGTCAGTCAGAATGGCAGCTAACCCTCAGTGACCTCTGTCCATGGGATAAGCATGTTATCTCTAAGTCACTGATTAGTATGTTAAAAAGGATCAAGTCCATATCCTGGGGACCCTGAACCATCAGCATATTGTAGATATTGAACCATTGGCAAGTAGTCTGGCCAGCCAGAGACCAGGTCCAACTCCAGCTGCTGGGATTATATCTAACCCAAATCTCCCCATCTCTCCAGCAAACGTTCACACAGAGCCCTTGATCCAAGGCCCTGAGAAAAGTCAGATCAGCTCTTTCCACATCACTCCCCTCATCTTCTCCTGGTTTAGTGATACAGTCAATAGTAATGAGGCAAGGTTGACATGGTTTTTTCCTGAAAAAAAAAAAGCCAGGGTCGCTCTCTCTAATCACTATCTCCCTTTCTTGATGTAATCAGCAAGGATCCAGGGCCTGTCCCCAAAGGAAGAAAATGAGAATGGGGCCTGGGTTCTCATCCCCTCTGACACAGATCAGTGGATGCTAACTGAGCCTTTAGGACCTGGCCCTACAAGAGCACAGTGACTTGCCCAAGGTCATACAGCTAGGCAATTATTAAGTGTCTGTGACTGGATTTGAATTCAGTTCCTTCTGACTCCAGGATGGGTATCTACCCACTGAACTGCCTAGCTGCCCTCCAACCATCTTCTTAAATAATCTGGTCCACAATTTTCCCAGAAATTGAAGTCTAGTTCACTTATCTATAATTTGTAGGCTTTTCTCTCTTTTATTTTTATTTTTTGGAAAATCAAGATAACCTTTGTCCATCTCTGAACTTGTGGGGCCCCTGCCATTGTCCATGAGCTTTCAAAGACATTGACAGTGACTTAGGCATCCCAGCTGTCTGTTCTCATATGACCCCTAAAATGTAGTTCATCTGGACCAAGGGAGGTGAATTCAATCCCCTTGTTTTACATAATAGGAAATTGAAATCCAGAGTTACCCAAGCTTGCCCAGATCATGAGTTTCTTCTGTAGGGTATGAACACAGTTCCTATGACCTCAGCTGATCCTCAGATCTCTGATCTCGTCTCTTAATCATCATTTTCTTATCTGTAAAATGGGTATCTAGTTATTTCAGATATTGGGATCCAGTGCTTCCAACCTGTTTCCTATGCTCAGGCTCATTTGGTCATCAGGAGCTCCTTGTACGCCCTCCCCAAAGGAGATAAGGGATATGAAAGTCATATGTGAATTCAAGGATAAATCACAGATATTGATAGCACAGGGGAAATAAGCAAGAAAAAGGGAGTTTCCAAGTGATGATAAATTCTGGATTTGAAAGTTGGTTTAGAATGAATTATCTATTCTGCTTTGGTCTGCAATAATAATAGGGAAACTATGCAAATGATATCCAAATGAGACTATCCTTCAGTTTCACATGACTGAATTTGATATGTAAGGAAATTCAAATAAAATCTCTGATAGGGAGTGTGGGAGTCTGCCCCTTCTCAGAACCGCTTTTAGAGACTGAGAAAGCAAACCTCTTAGGATAATAGATATCAAGCAGCAATGGACCTTTGGGGTGATCTAATTCAACTCCCTCCTTTGAGAAGGAAAAACTCATGGCCAGAGAGGAACATGCTTGCCATGCAGACAGGTAGGCGGTGAGTGGCAGAAGCAAGCTTGATGTTGATATGACATCTGACACTGCCCACTGCCCATGCTGTGATCGTCTCTGGAAGCTGGCCTGGCCCAGTCTTGAGCTATGGCTGTCTGGGCTCCCTCACTGACCTTGCATTTTCCTTCTCAGTGATGATGTCCAACACAGGATGGCAAGGCGCCAAGGTAGCGGCTGCCCAGATCGAGAGTTGTCCTTGGCTGATGAACTGCTGCCCCTCTTCCTTCCTTCTGGAAGTCATCAA
This sequence comes from Macrotis lagotis, assembly GCF_037893015.1. Taxonomy (NCBI): domain Eukaryota; kingdom Metazoa; phylum Chordata; class Mammalia; order Peramelemorphia; family Peramelidae; genus Macrotis; species Macrotis lagotis. The sequence continues at coordinate 268,018,088 of NC_133662.1, read as the reverse complement.
GAAATATGCCCCTCCACCCACCCATCCACCATGCATCACCCCACATCAACCACTGGGAAGTGGGGGGTTTATTGAGTGTCTACTCTGTGTGAGGCAGAGAGTGATGAGAAAGAAGGAAAGATAGAAAGGGAGTAGATGATTTGGTCTCTAATGGGAAAAACTTCAAACACTAGCCAAGAAACAGACTGAGCTTGGGTTGGTAGATTAATGAGGATTTTGAAATTATTTTCCACCAGTGAGAAGGATGTTGGATTTGGAGGACTTGGTTTCAAATCCTGACTCACTCTGACTCAGAGTAGCTGCCTAATAAACGTTTATTAATCGACTGTGTGACCTTGGGGATAGCCTCTTACCCCTCTGGTGTCAAGCTCTCATATACAAGATGGAGGAGACCCCCCAGAGTGTCTTCGCAGCCCCACATCTAGGGTGGTGACATCCCGTGATCCTCATGACCTGGAGGCCCTCCAGCTCTCCAAGACTGGCTAGCATATGACTTGCATTGGCAGGTCCCACCGTTCCAAAGCCCTGGACTGGAGAGTAATTGGATAAAAGGTTCCCAAAGGTAGGGGCTGTCTCGGGGTGATTCTTGTCTCCCCGGTCTGCTGCCTGAGACCCAATACATAGTCGGTGCTTGCCTGTTCACTGTTGTGAGTTTGGGAATTGTTTCCCAAGTTCCAGCCTCGCTCTATACACTGGCAGAGAGGCATCCAAGCTTGTCCATGGGGGAGGAATCTGCCAGCTGGGACTTCTGAAGAATGAGTCATAGGGAGACTGAGGTCAGTATTACTAGAGGAAATGTCCACTTCAGTAAGTCCTGGGCTGCCTACATGAAGAAAGCCTTTCCTGACTGCTTTGTCCTAGGTTGCAAACATCTACCCTCTGAGATAGGATAGTTTAGTTGGAGAAAAAATATGAAAAATGCCCCCCCCCCCAGAAACCCCATCAGTTCATCCTAGGAGATTCCAGGGGCATGAGGAAGCCCATGGGGTGGGCTTGGTCTTTGTGCTAGAGGCAGGGTTTGCCCTGGTGGACCCTTGATGCTGCTACCTGCCCTATCCCCAAAATCCTCTGATTCCCTGCCTTGCAGGGTAGGTGGGAATTGAATCGGAGAGCTGGGAGTGAGAGGGATAACTCTGGAGTCATGGACCTGCTGGGACCAATTATCCTTTTAATTCTTACCAACTGGGGGGACTTGGGCCAGTACCTTCCTCAATGGGTGGCTCTGTAGACTGGAGGAAGTGGTCTGGAAGTACCTACCAGCTCAGAATCTTTGATTTTGTGGCCCTAAGTCACTTTTATCTCGATTGGTCTCAGTTTCTGTGGAATGAGAAGGTTGGATTAGGTTGCTTCAGTGCAGTCGATTCATCCCATAAACAGGCTCTGCCTTCAAGGAGTTTCTATTCTCTTGGGAGGATGCAATCTATAAACAAGCAAGGAAGTCCTTTCATTCAAAGACTTTCCTCAGCTGCCACTTCTTCCTTGAAGACTCCTCTGATGTCTTCTAGTTGAAAATAGTCTCTCTTTTCCCCAGCATTCCTGAGCTCTTTGCCTTGATTTTCCCTTGACCGCCGTCATGGCTACCTTGTACTGTACTCACCGTGTGTGTGTGTGTGTGTGTGTGTGTGTGTGTGTGTGTGTGTGTGTTATAATAATTCTAATGTAATTCATACAGGCAGAAATCTTTATTTTCTAAAGTGCTCACCCTATTTGACATTGTCTCACATATGGTGATCACTTAAGAAATACATGTACGTGACCCTAAAGAGATCATGAATAAGGATAAAAACATCACTTGTACAAAAATATTCATAGTATGGGGTGGCTAGGTAGCACAGTGGATAGAGCACCAGCCCTGGAGTCAGGAGCACCTGAGTTCAAATCCATCCTCAGACACTTAATTTTATATATACACATATATTCATAGCAGCTCTGTTTGTGGTGGCAAAGAATGAGAAACTGAGGGATTGTACATCAATTGAGGAATGGCTGAACAAACTGTGGTCTATGTATGTCATGGAACACTATTATGCTATTAGAAACCAGGAGGGATGGGAATTCAGGGAAGCCTGGAGGGATTTGCATGAACTGATGCTGAATGAGATGAGCAGCACCAGAAGAACATTGTCCACCCTAACAGCAACATAGGGGTGATGATCAACCCTGATGGACTTGCTCATTCCGTCAATGCAATAATCAGGGACAATTTGGGGCTGTCTGCGATGGAGAATACCATCTGTATGCAGAGAAAGAATTATGGACCTTAAACAAAGACCAAAGATTATTACCTTTAATACATTTTTAAAAAGGTATCTTATAGGGGTGACTAGGTGGCACAGTGGATAGAGCACCGGCCCTGGAGTCAGGAGTACCTGGTTCAAATCCAGTCTCAGACACTTAATAATTACCCAGCTGTGTGGCCCTGGGCAAGCCACTTAACCCCATTGACTAGCAAAAACCTAAAAAAAGGTATCTTATTATGTAATTTTGCTATCTCTAACATTTTAGTTTTTCAAAACATTCAATTTTGCTCAATGGATAGCATGGAAGAAATGTAAAGACTATCAGATTGCGTTCTGTGGGGGGTGGGGAGGGAAGCAAGGTTGGGGGGAAAATAGTAAAATTTAAAAAAACAACAAAACAAGAAAGAAATACACGTAGGTGGCTAAGATGGAAATTTGTCTTGTATGACTTCATGTCATTGCTTGCCTTCTTAATGGGTGGGAAGGGAGAGAATTTGAAACTCAAGATTTTAAAAAATGAATCAATATTTTAAAAGCAGTACATGTAGAAACAATAATTTTTAAATCAATGAAACAGAATTTAAGACAGTTATCAGTATTCTGGTTCTTATCCTTCTCCCCCTCTCCCACCCCCATATCATTTGGAATCTAAAGTCTGCTCAGAGTCCCTCATGAGGCTTTTCTAGAGGACCCCACATAAGGAAAAGAGAGAAGATCAAACTGGATCTAAGGACAGAAGGAGGAGATCTATGAAGGCAATCAAGAATCTCAACAGTTAGTCATTCAGATCCAGCTGGCATTGAGTAAAATGAAAAGGTTGGGCAGATTCAGAATGAGACTGCAGGAGAAAGAGATGGCAGATGAGCCATAAGATCATCTCAACAGTCCAGGCAGAAAGAAGGTTCTAAGGGTGAGTCAAAAGAAAGGAAAAAGAGAATGACTCAGCTATTTGGAACCCAGATGGGATAATCAGGAGGACTGGAGAAATAGGGGAGAGAAAAGATGACTGTAAATTTAGAATTGCAGGGGACCTGAGAGACCATGGAGCTCAACTCGCTCATTTTTACAGATGATGATGCTTGTCTTTCATTCTCAAAGAGAACCATGATATCAGAGAGGTGATATCATGTTATGTACGAGGATTAGATTTGAGTGAGGGGGGCTGTGCTAAATCACCAGCCTCACTTTCTCCTCCAGAGTCATCTGAATCCAGTGGCCAGATAGGAATCAGGATGACTCTATGGCTCCAGATGCGAGGCAATCAGGGTAAAGTGACTTGTCCAAGGTCACACAGCAGGTAGGTAGGTGAAGTGGATAGAGCACTGGCCTTGGAATCAGGAGGAGGGCATTAGACACTGACATTTACTTTTTTACAGATAAGGAAACTGTGGCACAGAGAGATAAATTACTAAGGCAGGATTTGAATTCATGTCTTCCTGACATCACCTCCTACATCTTATCCGCTTAACCACATTGCCTTTCTGAGAAGTAAGGAGGCAGAACTGAATTGGGTTTTGGGGGGGGGGGGTTGGGGAAGTGAAAGGTTAGTTTTCATTTTTGCAAGGAAGGAGGAAGAAAGGAAGATGATGAGCTCAGCTTTAGAGACTGAATATGAGGTCATGGCAACAATCCAGGTAAGAAATGCCTCCAAACCTATTGGAAGTGATTGGGAAAGCTGCCAAGGTTAGAGAAACAGGGTTTAGAGTGTATGGTACATAAAGGTAAAGAAGGGGAACCCAAGAAAGTCTTCTTTCATTAGTTTTAGCCCCACATTTTAGGACCGGGTCATATTTACAGAGAAAAGACAGAGGATGCCAGAAGAGATGCCCCAGAAAGGCAAAGTCATTGTAGAATTGGGCAGATCTGGAGCCAGCAGTGACCTTTAGGGACTAACTGGTCCATCTCCATCATGCTACAGATGGAGAAACTGAACTCCAGAGAGACTGTATGTAGGATCATCGCTTTAGAGTGAGAAGGGATCTGAGGGGTCAGTTGGTCCAACCCTGTCATTCTACAGAGAGAGGGAAACTGAGGTCAATAGAGTTGAAGTGAGCGGCCTGAGGTAATGGTCAGGTCCTCTGAGCCAGATAGAGCATTCTGGACTGAAATCCCTTGGGCATGGCCTCTTTTAAGCGGAGGGAGGTGAAAGAGGGGGCCCCCCCGAAGGGGCTTTCAGAAAAGAGAGACCAAGGGAGAGAGAACAATGCTATGCAATTCAAAGGAAGGAGAATCTTCTCCAAGGGGACAATGGGGGATGCTGTGAGAGGTTACAGAGGTCATAGAGAAAGAGACAGGGGAGAAACTATTGCTGGTGCCAGACACAAGGACCTTAGGAGACAAGGAGTTAAGGAGAAGCAGGGCAGCCAGGGGAGGAAGCAGAAATGCTTCTCTCTTCTTTGCAGGGGGGTGGGAGGGGGATCACAAGAGGGGGAGAGCAAAAACACTGGCAGACTCACTTGGTGGATTTTAATTTATAAAGTCAAATTTAATTTATAAAGATGTCTCACTGAGAAAAACCCTAAAAGATGTCAGTGCCTCTCCACACACAGACATTCTATACATACACATATAACATACCATCCACATGTATATGGTCATGTATGTTGATGTGTATGGGCATGAATATGCACTTATGTGTATCTATGCACATATGTGAAGCTGTAGGGCATGTGTGTGAGGCAGGCAGGTGGCTCAGCAAATAGAGTTGGGAAAATCTCAGCTCCAATCTGGCCTCAGGCTGTAGTTGTGTGACCCTGGGCAAGTCACTTGACCTGTTTGCTTTAATCCACTAAAGAGGGAAATGGCAAATCCCTCTGGTATCCTGGCCAAGAAAACTCCGTACATAGAATTGATGTGCCATGGTTCACCGTGTCACAGAGTCTGAACAATAACAGTTCTATATCCCTACATTTACCATGTTATATAGATATGGACATGGATTTTATATGCGTGTCTGCATTTGTGAGTATTGTAAAGGGTAACATAAGAATAAAAGATGTCCATTTTTCCCCTTAAAGAAGTGGAAGCATTAGGGAGCTTGCATGTTTGAAGTCTGGCAGGGAAAGGAAAGAAAAAGTGGACACTAGCTGGTCAGGTACCAGGCCTAGTGAAGAGGCTCTCTTTGCTTTGGGTTTTCTTTGCTTTAGAATGGGAAACTAGGGAGACACTGAACATGTTTGAGGGGGAAGGGAGATTGGGTTTTTCAAGGTCTCATAGAGTTCAATAGTTTTATGGGTGAAGACACTGAACCCTAGCAAGGTGAACCGAAGAGCCCAAAGTGACGCATCCAATTCATGGTTGATTTGGCAGGAGCTGCCTGCTTTGAGCCTCTCCAGAGATCAAACTCCTCTAGGAGCAATAGGAAGCTACTGACAGGGTAGACTGAGGCTGGCTGGCTGAAAATCCAAATCAAACCCTAAACTTTCAGACAATGAGCTATCCAAGAGGGTTTTCAGAGGGAGGGAGGGCATCTAGGTCTCCTTGGAGGATATCAAGCAAAGCCCATGGTGGCTTGGTGAGATGACAAGAAAATTCTTCTTCAGATAGAGGTTCAACGAGCAAGGGCTGGGTCCTTTCAATGTCTAGAATTCTGTGGTTCTGGGTCCTGGACTTGAGCTTCCAAAGCAACATGGCTAAACTGCAGCTGTTGGGATAAGGAAGGGAGTTCTGTCTTGAAGACAGAAATAGCAGAGGGAGAAAACTAAGGAAAGAGGAGGATGGCTGTTGGTGAGTGTTGTTGCCTTGTCTTATTCTTTGTGACCATTGGGGGTTTACCATTTCCTTCTCCAGCTAATTTTACAGAAGAGGAAACTGAAGCAGGAAGAAGTTTAGTGGCTTATTCCGGATCATCCTGCTAAAAAGTGCCTGTGTCTGGATTTGAACTCAGGTTTTCCTGCCTCCAGACCAGTACTCTATCCATTCTGCCACCTTGCTAACCCAAAGATGAGGGACCTTTGCCCAAATGATGCCTGAGTACAAGCTATATAGAAGAGGAAGTGGGATTCACTATGTTTGAAATCTGAAGACCTGGGTTCAGGTCCTGCCGAAGTAACCCCTCATGGGTTACTTTCTGAACCCCTCAAGTTTAATTTCCTCACAAGTAAAAAAAAAAAAAACTACAGGTTTAGAGCTGGATGTGCCTTCTAGAGGTATTAGAATGAAAGGAAATGTCCTTGGAGAATTTTGTAAATTGGAAAGTTTATACAGAAATATTGTGTGATCTCTGTTCAGTGAGGGAGTTGGGGTCCTCTCATCTTGTGGGCTGTGGGAAAGCTCAGGAGGAGAAAACCCCTCAACACTTTCCTAGGGACATTTCCTAATTGTTTGGGACAGTCTGCTCATTTTGACTCTGCCTGGCCCAGAAGGTTGGTCTCAGCTTGGATACTGCCCTAGACAGAACTGGGCATAGTTGTACCCAGGAAGTTAATGCTGGTGTTTGGGGGAAGACAGAAGAAATCCACAACCATCAGAATAGCTGACTCAGGGGTAGCTAGATAGTCCTGGAGTCAGGAGGACCTGAGTTCAAGTCCAGCCCCACACTTAATAATTGCCTAGCTGTGTAACCTTGGGCAAGTCACTTGATCCCATTGCCTTAAATAAAAAATAAGTAAAATGTACAGAATTTCTGACTCAGATTTAGCCCCACTTGCTTTACCCTTACCAGTTTCTTTCTGCATTACTGGAAAACCCCAGTGAGGACCCAGAAAGCTCTGGGTAGAGGCATCCCATTGCTAGAAATAGCAGTGATATAAAAAATAAAAGGCATAAACAAAACATGTTTACATTAATAGAATTGGACCCCCAAATCAAAAATAACAATTCTGTTTGAAATTAGAAAACAGAACAAGACCTTGGACAATTTCTCAAGAGAAATTCACAGAGATTCCCTAAATGGAAGAATCTAAGGTCTCCGTGGCCAACTCATGATGAATGAGTAAAGCAGGTCAGTAGTCTGTTGGAAGTGACCAGCTAGTCAATTTTATCTACTTCAGTCCTGTCTGATACTTTATGATCCCATTTGGGGTTTTGGGGGAGTTTTGCCATTTCCTTCTCCAACTCATTTGATAGATGAGGAGACTGAGGCAAACAGTTAAACGACTTGTTCAGGGTCATGAAGCAAGGAAGTTTCTGAGGCCAGATTTGAACTCAGGAAAATGAATCTTCCTGATTCCAAAGTCTAGTGCTCTATCCACTGAACCACCCCATAAAAAGCACACACATATCCCCAGCTCAATGCCTGGCACATAGGTATTAAATAAATGTTTGATGCACATACACCTATGCAATATTTAAAATGGTATCAGTTCTTTTTGTTGTTCCCAGTGAGAAAGATGAAGGGTTCTTGAACTCAGTTCCTCAAGTAACTTGTCTATTCATAGACTATTGGCTGGGAAATCTCACCCTTAGGTGACTGACAGCAGAATTGATGTTTATTGATTATCTAAAGAATGTGGGATTGTTGGGGTTATAGATATGGACTAGACTCATCAGATGCTATCTAGGGTAACTGTCTCATTATCGTCAATAAATATTAAGCATTGTTGTAAGGGTTGGGGATGTAAAACAGGTAGAAGACAGTCTGTGTCTCAAGAAGCTTACAATTTAATTTTACAGATGAGGAAATTGAGACCCAGAAATGTTGTGTGGATCTTGGGAACGGGAGCTAGAAGAAACCCCAATGTCCATCTGGTTCAACCCCCCCTCCTTTTACAAAGGAGGAAACTGAGGTTCAGAGAGGTTGAAACAAACCCAAGTGGAATCTGAATGATATTTGAACCCTATCCTTTGACTCCAGAGTCATTGTACCTTCCACTATAGCAGCACCCTCTGGCACCTGAAAGAGCAGAAGGGGTCTGCCCAGCACTGGAGGTCATTTTGCCATTTGTTTTCTGGATTGACAAAATCAAAGAATTCATCCTGAAATACTCAGTCTAATTCTCTTTAGACTTTAGCTAGCCTGGCACTGAGAAAGCAGACTCTATCTGTCACTGGAATAAGGCTCAAGTCTTTCTAGATCAGCTGGTGAACAGTTTTCTTTTCTTTTCTTTTCTTTTTTTTTTTTTTTTTTTTTTTTTTTGCAAGGCAAATGGGGTTAAGTGGCTTGCCCAAGGCCACACACCTAGGTCATTATTAAGTGTCTGAGACCGGATTTGAACCCAGGTACTCCTGACTCCAAGGCCATTACTTCATCCACTACGACACCTAGCCGCCCCTAGTTTATTTTTCAACATTCCAATTGTCTCTTAAAGATGCAGAAACACTATCTGTAGTCTCTCCCGAAGAGCCTGGGTAAACAGATGCCACAGAAGTATACCTAGCCCATAAAAGGTGCTCAATACATGTTTATTGATTGATGACAAAATGTGTCAGTTTGCATTCCACTTGCATATCCCTCAAGGGATATTTTAAATATTTTAAAAACCATGTTTTAAAATTTAAAATTTTAAAATTTTAAAATCAGATATTATTTTCTCATACCCAGAAACATACACACACTCACAAAGGCACACGAAGGCCCCACAATTCAGGTTTCTTTCCTTCTACTTTTCCCCTGATGCTATGTGGCATGGTGGATATAATAGTGAGTATGGAATCTGGAGCTTCTCATTTCAGATCTTGCCTCAGACTCTTATCGTCAAATGAGGCAATAATGGATAAGCATTTAACATAGTACACAGTACACTGATACATAGTGAATACTGTATAAATATCATCCCCATCATCACTGCTATTACTACTACCACTACTACCCTCACTACAGTACAGCTATGATTTTTGGTAAGTCATTTTAGCATCTCTCTGGACTTTGTTTTCCTCATTAATAAAGTGAAGGGGCTGACTTAAATTACTTCTAAGGTTGTCACAATTCTAAATCTAAAGTTCTCAGCTTTGTCAGTAGGAAAATGGCTGGGAGTGTTGGGGTGAGTAAGGTTTGAGGTGTTCCTATACTCAATGTCATTTACCTGGCACTCTCCCCTCCCTCCCTTCCATCTTCTTCCCCTTCTTTCTGTCCACAGAGGGTATCACACCTTCCAGTGCTCTGTCCAAAGAAATGTAAATTTTAATCACTGAAATCAGACCCACTATCTAAGGGTTAACAGGCATCAAATCACTCTTGGTCTCCTAGATAGTCCAACAATAGATCCCAGGCCAAGCCTCACTAGGCCATTGTTTGGGTTCTGACTTCTCAGATTGAATGTAAATAGCAATAGTTTCAGTTTTTGCCAGAAACCCTCAGGGTCTTCCCCTTCCATATTGATTTGTTTTCACTAGGTTAAAGAGGCTAACTCTATCTCATTTCTTTCTTATCTAGCCTAAATGACTGAATGGGTATTGTCTCAGTCAAACTGAGACCTTAGCTTAAAGAGTTAAAGACTTTAGCTTAAAAAGTTAAAGACCTTAGCATAAAAAAAAAAGCCAATCTCCCTCTGCATCCAGAAACATCTACACTCATTCTGATTCATATCTACCACTGTACCCTGATGGCCCCAAAGGATAAAGGGAGACTGGGGACTATAGACAGCCCTCCTGCACATAAATGTAATTCACTTGCATATAGTGGCATCAACTCCCGGATACCCTGGTCCTGTTGGAGAACAAAGGACAAAGAGCAACAGCAACCCCCTCCTCACCCAGGTCAATTGACTACTTCCAACATAACCAGAACTTTGTGAAGTGCGGATGGATTCATGTCCTCAGTTCCCTAAACTCGAACTTTTAGCACTATCTCCTTTGGGGAAGGAGGATTGGTTTGGGACAGGAAACCAAGGAAAAGCAGGAGGCCCCTTAGTTTAGACAATGTGGGGTTGAGGGGATGGTGGTGGTGGGAGACCTAAAAGTACTAAAGGAAAACCCAGGTGGTTGTGTTCCTCTGCAGGCTTCCACACCTCCAGTCTTGGTGCCATTTTTAAGGAAAGTTTTTCGTTTGCAGGGATTAGGGAGTAAAAGGGGCTACAAGTGGGTGAATGACCACACTCTACTTCCCCAAACTAGTATTTTCCCATCTTCTCATTTGCAGAATTTTACTACTCATCAAGGAGGATGATTTGAGGAAAAGAAGGTGGCTAAGAGAGTCACTCTAGCTGTTACAAATAGAACCCAGGGCTCCTGGGGCTGGTTATTCACATTTTAGAAGAGGGGTGGCTGGGAACCCACACCTTGAATTGATTAAGAAGGGTAGGGCTTTGTTCCACCACTTTGTCAGTACCCACAGATAAGACTTCAAAATAAAATGTTCTCAGGACTAGGGAAAAATCAGCCACTGGGTCCCAATATTTTCAGAGGGCAGGAAGAAAGATTTACTCAGTAGCCAACTGTAGGCAACCTGAGAAAATGACAAAAAGTTTGTCGGGCCTATTAATTTTTAAGCAGATAGAAGACTGCTTCATTCTAATCATGAATTATTTGCCCTGTTCAAGAATGGCCATGTTTTGTCTGCCAACCTCAAGTGGCATTCTTTAAAAAAAGGATTGCCTACTATGGCACAGAACCAAGTAGTGCAAAATAAAACCTTTCTGGTTTAGGAGGCAATGATAGATAGATAGATATAGATAATATATCAATGTTTATACATTCATATGTGTGTGTGTTTACACGCAGAGATTTAAATCCCAAAAAGAATAGAAGTCTATTTCTTCTGGAAAGTCTTCTATCATGAAGACCTGGAAACTTCCCTTCTTCCTACCTAGAAGGACAAGGCAAAAAGGAGGTTGTATTTATTTAATAGACAAAACTGGGCAAATAAATGTGGATGAACACAAATATATTAGAAAGGAGGAGATTCCTTTCAAATGTTAAAAGGCTAACTGAACCATATCCTCTGTACTGTAGATACATTTCCAGTATTTGTCTCATTCCATCACCTTTTAAGCCACCCTCAAAAATAATCCCATTGGAAGACTCCATACTTGCTTCTCATTCCCTTATAACTGTACAGACCTGGTCCTCAAGTTGCTCCTTTCAACCTGGGGAAAACACCATGGACACAGGGAAAGTCTTGGGAGAGGAAATGTTAAGTCTTGAAGGGAGCTATGGATTCCAGGAGCTAATGATAAGAAAAAGGAAGCCCATTTCTGGGTAGGAGATTGGTTGGGAAGAGGGTTGGAGGTTAGGTCATTTCTAAGATGCCTTCCTGCTCCACATCCTGGCAACCGAAAGTGGCTCCTTGGCAGGATTGCCTTCTGCTCTTATGCCCAAGGGCTTTTCTGATGTGAAGCTGCCTCTGCCATGGAAACCCTTAGTGACTGACAACATTTCCTGAGCTGGGGAGCTCATCACTCCATTTTACTGATAGGCTCCGAACACTTCACGATTAGCCCAGTCTCCATAAGGTTGCCAGACTGATCATTCCAAAAGCCTGGGTCTGACCATATCATTCTTCTGCTCAGGATGTGTTTGTGGCTCCCTATTACCTCTAGGATAGCTGCAACGTGTCATTTGGGCACTCAAGTCCTCTACCCATCCAAGAGGTAGGGAGGGAGCTTAGTGAAATGGGGAAGAATGCTGAGGTTGGTGACAGACACCAAGGTTTGGATCTTCCTAACCATTCGTTGTGACCCTGGGTGATGTGGGATGAATTCCTTCACCTCCCTTGGCTGGAGAAGCTCATCTGTACGATGATCTGAGTCCTGGCTCTCAACCCCATGATCCTATATTCTAATTCTCCTTTCTTCCCTACCTGATAGAACATATTCCCTCTGACCCCACTCTATAGACAAGCCAAATGGGCCATCTTGCTCTTCTCTTGCCTGGCTATTCTATCCCTGACTCTTCCATCACTGGCTGTCCCAAAGGGGAATGAGGGGCAGAGAGGGGAAGTCATTGAGACCTAGATTGTAGTGGTCAAAGTTGTTAATCTGATTCCTGGTCTCTGAGAAAGAAAGCCCCATTTAGTATTTTCCATTCTGTTTAGGATCCTACTGATTCCTCTATCTGCTGCACTGACATTTATTAGACTGCAAGTCCCAGGAGGGCAGACAATGACATTTTCTTGATAACCCCCTGGCACAGCTTCCAGTCTGAATTCTGCTTACTGAAGCTCCTAGCTGTCTTTCAGGCTCATCTCCAGAACTGTCTCCTCCATGAGGCTTTTTCTGACCTTCCAGCTTCCCTGATTGTTGGTGTTCCTCACCCACCATGGCCTTTCATTTCATTCAATCGATGAACAGCTGTTAAAGCCCCTACTATGGGCTAGGAGCTGGTTATAACAAAGACCACGTCAAGAAATCTTGCTCCCAAGGAGCTTACAAATTCCAGGGAGAAACATTTCTTTCAATTTATTTATCTTGGTAGATAACACACTCTTCCAGTAGCTGGAAGCTCTTGGAGGACAAAAGCTCCTTCATTCTGATTTCCCCAGTGTCCAAAGTAAACACTTCATAAGCAATTGTTCCTTTGCACATTCAGGAACTCCATCTTACTGCTCACAACAGGGAGAGTCCTTTTCCCTCCTCAACCCCTGGCTCTTGGTCTGCACCTTTCTAGAATCAACGAACAAATGAATGAATGAAAAACACTTCTTAATTCTTAATATCTCAAGTCCCATGCAAAGAGTTAGAGATCCTAATTCAAAAAAGGTGAATGCCCATTTCCTGCTTCTCTATCTTGGATGCACCTATTCGATGAAATGTTACCTTCCCCACCAGAATGCAAGCTCCTGAGGGCAGGAGCTATCTCTTCCTTTGGGTCCTCACACACAGTGAGACTTCACACAACAGGCACCTCTGAAACACGGGTCGTCTGACTGGCTGACCCAAAGCGGAGTGATGGGCAGAGAGGGAAAGTTATTGAAACCAGGTGGCAGCAATGGAAATTGTGGATCTGATTCCTGTTCTCTGAGGCAGAAAGGCCCACACAGTATTTTCCATTCTGTTTAGGATTATGATGATTTATTTTCCTGCCACACTGATATTTATTAGACTGGAAGCCCTGGGTGGGCAGAGAATCACATTTTCTTGAAGAGTTGAGGTTTGTGCAATGAATGCCATGAAACACTGTGGCCTTAGTCCAGGGGAGAAAATAAAGTCAGAACAACGCTCTTAACCCAGTTCCATTTTGTTCTATTCCCCCATTATTTCCCAATGGAAAAAAAAAAAAGCTAGCAATCACTTACAAAAGGCCAGGTGGATCTCCTGGGCCCCAAATGATCAGACTTGTCAGAAGACTGGTGAAGAATCAGGTTTATTATATTAGAAATTCCCCCCAGGCTAAGAGTGAATGCATTCTCCATGAGGATAGATTGCTCTGGAAGAGACCCCACAGCCTCCTCCAAGTCTGCCTGCCCACCAGGATGCTTTCTATATGTGCCTTCTCTAAGAACTCTTTTGTTTCTGTTTTTTATAACTTCCTTCTGAAACAGATAGCAGGCTGGCCCTTTATTCCACTTATTGGGAGGCATGCTTTCTTGGTGGCTGTTTTTATAGTAAGCAACAAATGTCCTTGAATCCAGGCTTGCTACAAGGAGACCGTGAGAGCAGTTCTTATCTCATTTCATTTTGGTTTTCTTCGTGTAATATATTTGATAGATAACTATCATGCTATTATCGTGTATTCCAATGGTTTTCATCGTGTTTTCTAACCGGAGATTTCTTTGGGAACACGAGCCAGGCAGTTGCAGCTCACCAACTCCCCTCCCTGGTATCTCTGTGGCATCGTTTTTTTATTGGCTTTTGGTGAGGACCTGAGCAGAAAAGAGGAGCTGAGACCTGAATTCTAGATTGTTGTCTATCTGGTCTTGGTCTTTTCTCTTTGCCAACCCCATCTGTTAAGTAAGGACAGTGAGAAAGAAACGTCTCTCCTGCAGGAAGGCTCTCGCCGGCTGCCCCAGGGGGTCCCAAGAAGGAATGGGCTGGGACTGCCCCTGCAGCTTATTTGGACCTAAGCACTGAGGGCAGGGCCAGACTGGAGCAATGTGGAGAGGACCCGCCAGGACACAGGAGAACACACACCAGACTGGAGCTGCAAGTCACCCCTGGGATCTCTCCTTCTTTAGAGGGGTAAACTGAGGTCCAGAAAAGGAAATGCAATGTTAGATTGTAGAGGCCTTGAGAGTGGGGGTCTTTTTGGTCCTTCCGTCCTCACCTCCTCCCTAGCACAGGGGGAGACATTTATTAACTGTTTATGGACGAATCAGAAGTCACAGGGCTTGGCAGGGGCCCCCATTATTCCACCCCGCACCCCCTAAGAGTCATCCCATGATTCTACAGGGAGGACTTCCAGGAGAGATGGTTCTCAGTCGGTCCCCTCCCTCACAAAATCTGTTTGGAATTTGTTGCACTCCGTCGTGGGGGAGAGGCCTGGAAGATCTTTGGGGGCTGAAGCCAAGGGGGTGAGGAGGGAGGCGGGGCTGCTCAGCAGCCAGCCCAGGAGAGCATCCCCAACTGCAAGCTGCACCCCAGGGTGCTTGGGCCGCCCTGGCAGCCCTAAAGCCTCATCGGGTCCTTGGGGGGGCAGGGGCTCGGAGTGGGGTACCGGGGAAGGGAGAGCGACGAGAGGCTTGGCGGCTCACCGAGGCCAAGATCACCCCGGGAGCCGGGGGGACCCCTTAGCCCCCCAGGGCCTCCCCCCCGGGGCCCACTCCCCAGGCCCCGGACAAAGGCGGCGGGTCCGGGCCGGGCAGGACAGCCACGAGGCTCCCCGCCCCCGCCCCCCCCCCGCCCCCCAGGAAGGGAAACATTGTTTCGAATCCTCCCGGGGAGGCCGGGCCGGGCGGGGGCGGGGCCGCGTCACGTGGGAGCCCCGCCGCCCCGCCCCCGCCCCTCCGGGGCCATTCTCCGCCCGGCCCCGCCCCCGCCCCGCCCCGCCCAGCCGGGGCCAAGCCGGCCCGAGGAGCCGCGAGCCCAGAGCCGGCCCGAGACCCGGCCCCGCCAGCCCCGGCCCCGCCAGCCCCGGCCCCGGCCCCGCCGGCCCCGGCCCCGGCAGCCCCGGCCCCGCCAGCCCCGGCCCCGCCAGCCCCGGCCCCGCCAGCCCCGCCGGCCCCGGCCCCGCGCGGACCATGGCGAGCAGGTAGGCCCCCGCCCCGACACCCCGCCCCGGTCCCGCTCACTCTCCCACGCGCCCCGCCCCGCTCCGCGCGGCTCCCCGGGCGCCCCGACTTTTGCGGGTGCGGGCCACGGGCTGGAGGGCGGGAGCCTCGGCGGCGGCGGCGAGGGTGGCCCCGAGGGGAAGCCCGGGCTGGGCACCGGCCGCGGCGCGGGGGGCTCCGGCTCCGGCCGGGGCGGGTCCGTGCCCTCGCCCCCCCCAGGCGGGCGACCTCCCGGCGTGGCCCAGCCTCTGGGCGCTCGGGCTGCCCCGCGGGTCCCGGGGGCGCCCCGCTCGGCCTGGGCGCGGGGGGCGCTCGTGCCCGGGCCCCGCGGCTCCCCGGGAACTTTCCCGGCCCCGCGCCCGCTCCTTCCCCGGGGCTGGAAGCGCGGCGCCCCCCGGCCAGTGCGCGCCGGACCGAGCCCCGGGGCCGGCCCTGGCCTGCCAGGGGGACAGCGGGCGGGCGCGGGGCTGGCGCGTGAGGGGGGTTGTCCGCATCTGTCTCTCCGTGGATTTCTGTGTGTGTGTGTGTCTGTGAGTGGGGGTCTGGGTGTGCGTGTGTGTGTGTGTGTTTGTGGGGGTCTGTGAGTGGGGGTCTGGGTGTGTGTGTGTGTGTGTTTGTGGGGGTCTGGGGGTGTGGGCGTGCTTCTGGGGGTTCCTCGGGTGCGAGTACCTCTTGCAGCGCGGCTCTCCCTGGGTGGGCGGCGTGGGTGACGGGGCGCGCGCCCCGCGTGGACATCCCTCTGCTGGCGGTGTGAGCGGATTTCTGCGGGGGGCGGGGGTTCTTTCCCGGTGTGTGACCTCTGACACAGCCCCCCCAGCCTTTCCTTGACTTAGCATCTGGGGGGGCGCTCGAGCTCTGCCCAGGGGCCTGGGCCAGGGCGGGGAGGGGGCGGCCGGGACTGGCCCGGATGCCCCGGGAGCCCGCCTGGCTCTCCTGGAAGCGCCCCCCCATCAGGCTCCCACAGGTGGCAGTGCTGGCCCCCAGCGGACCATGCTGCCGCGGCTTAGAGGATTTGGGGCCCCGGGACCCAGAACGAGCGGCTCCCCCAGCTTCTGGGTGACTTCTCCGGCTCATGAACCGGGGGTGCCCGAGGTCTTGTTGGCCCACGGAAGGGGGAGAAGGCAGGGAGCACAGCGTCCTGCCCAGGGCCTCGGTCTCCCTTTGGGGGCCTCCTGGACCTCCTGGTGAGGGCCAGGCCTGCTCCCGCACTCTGAGCGGTCAGGAGGCTTCCCCAAGGCTCCTGGTTGGGAAAGCATTGGGAGCCACCGCCTCAGTGCCACTCTGGATCTGGGGTTGGCATAGACAGACACAGCTCCACGGGAGCAAAGGACCGGTGACCCGGGCTTGGGTGGCGGCAGGGCCAGGCCAAAAGGTTCATTATTGGGGGGGCAAAGTCAAAGCTTTCCAGCGAATAAAGGACCCTTCGTTTTGTGGAGGGAGGGGAGACCACGATGGGCAGATGCCCGGTTTATCAGCCCCCTCCTGCCCAGGAAGCAAGCTGGCTGGGGTGGGGGAGGGGTGGAGAAGTGGTCCCAATATGTAAACACAGACCCTGCCCTGGAGGGCCGCGGTGCCTCCCGAGGGGAGGAATGTGAGAACAATTAGTCCTCCGCTCCAGCCTGGCTCCCAGACTGCCCAAGCCGGGCTTCCTAGGGCTTTGCCTTCTGGCTGCCTTGTTTACAAAACGAACAATGGAGATCCCTGAGGCCCCGGGGGCCCGGGGCCCGGGGGC
The DNA here is from genome assembly GCF_037893015.1 of Macrotis lagotis. Taxonomy (NCBI): domain Eukaryota; kingdom Metazoa; phylum Chordata; class Mammalia; order Peramelemorphia; family Peramelidae; genus Macrotis; species Macrotis lagotis. The sequence goes on along the minus strand of NC_133662.1, from coordinate 268,001,095 downwards.
CCAGACTGGGAAGCTGCCCCCAGCCTGAGGTTCCTAAGTCCTGGAATCTTCTAGCGAGTGAGGCAGAAAGAGGGAAAGAGAGAGACACAGAGACAGAGACACACAGACAGAGTATGTTTCCGTGTGTGTGTGTGTGTGTGTGTGTGTGTGTGTGTGTCTTTATGAAAGACTGGTCCAAGGGGCCAACTTCCTTTTGCTGTCATTTCCAGTTTGCAGAGTCAAAGTTACTGGTTAGTCTGTGACATGGTACAAAGGAGGTGTTTTTTGGAACCTTCTAGAAAACCTATTTCAAAACACTGCCTGGTCCTTTCAAAGGCCTGGAGAATGTTGGCCGGCTCTGGGGGAGTAAGGGGAGGTTTCAGCTTCTTTGTCACTGCCTTTCCCAATCAATCAATCAATCAATCAATGTCGAGCACTGAGTCTAGCACCCAGTAGGCTCTTAATAAGTGCTTGGATCCTGGAAGGGAACATCTAGGTCACCTCACCAACTCCTACATTTTACATTTGAGGAAACTGAGGCCAAGAGAGGTCAGTCCAGGATCCCACAGGTGCTAAGTGACAGACCAGAATGTAAAGCCCAACCCTGCCCTCTGATTTTCTGTCAGAGAAAATTTCATTTGTTTAAAAATCAGCTCCCACAAAGGAAGACCCAATCCCTGGTTAGGGGCTGGGGCAGGCCGGGGTGGGGGGAGTCAGTGGCCTAGATCCCCTGGACTTTTGGAGACAGGAGCTGCTTCCCCAAGTGGATGAATAACTCTTGGAGGCCCCAAGGTCCCCCTCCTGCCAGGCTGGCATCCCAGCCAACAGAAGCATCTATTGTGTTGAAGTCCTAACATCTTGGCTTTCTGGGAGTTTCCTGGAGAGAGGCTCCCTCCTCATTGCTTGGGCTGCTTTCAGTCTCTTCCAGACCAGGTTTCTGGCCTCCCAACTCCCAATGATGCCTTAAACTCAGTGTGGTAGGTGGGCCCTTAGGCTGCCCCCAGGCCTAGAATGGGATCAAAGGAGATAGAGGGGCAGCTCAGAGAGGTGGAAACTGAAACCAGGAATACTGGAGTCTGTGTCAGAGACAGGACCTGAAGCCAGGCCTGTGATTTTAGATACACTGCTCTTTCCATGTTACCCCCTTCATATATCATATATGTATTATAACATATATAAACATGCATACACACATATTTTACGTGTGCGTGTGTGTCTGGGTATGGCCATGGATTTAGATCAGAGGCCATCGAGCCCGGCAGGGAGCAGGCGATGGGTCTTGTCCACTTGGCAGAAGTGGCATTCCATGTCTTTCATCTCCTAGAGGAAGCTTTTCCTGACTCCATTAATTATTACTGCAGTATTCCCTCCAGATAATATTGTCATCATCTCTATATACCACAGGCCCTTAGTTTTCATCCTGTCCTAAACACCCCTTATCTAGGCAAGAAGCTGAGGGTCAGAGGAGATTAAGGCTCTGACCTGGGGCACAGGGGAGATGCCACATTGACCCCAAACCTGCCACCTTCCTCAACCTTAGATAGTTCTTACCCTCATTCTTGAGCTCTTGTGACCAGAAAGATTTACATTCAAAAAACTTAAAAGCTTTCTGGCACTTGAATGGTTAAGCTTTGGTTATCTGGAAAGTGGAAATTCCTTCCATGCTAGGAGAAGCAGGCAGGAACTATTCCTAAATTTAAATTTAGTCTGTTGCGTTCAATTTTGGGGACCCAATTTGGGATATCATTGGCAGATACTGGAATGGTAGGCCATTTCCTTCTCCAGCTGATTTAACAGATGAGGAAACTGAGGCAAACAGTGGCGTGATGTGCCCAGGGACCCACAGCTGGTGTCTGAGGCTAAATTTGAACTCGAGTTTTCATGACTCCAGACCAGGCACCATAATCACCAAACCATTAACTAAGCAACTAGCCCACACATCTGGAAATGCTGCCCAGAAGTGGAATGGGCCAACTCTGGAGGTGGTCACTGGCTCCTCACTGGGCTTCTTCCTTCCAGTTCCAAACATTCTTCCATCCTTTGACTCCACCCGTTGGATAATAGAGAAAGATATCCTGTGTTTGATTTTCTTCTTTGCTTCTCTAGGGCAGAGAAGCCTTTGAGGGTACTCACCTCCCCCTTTACTAAGTAGTTACTTGGCCTGTTGGAAAGGGCTGAAAAGATTTGTGGGAACAATGAACCCAGTTCCCTGAGGCCTAAAGGGAACTTCCTTGTTGGAAGCTTCCCTCTGTCGCTGCCACCACTCATTAGGGCTGGCATCCATGTAGGCTGTGGCGCCGAAGCATTCAGGTCATGGCTTTAGACCTGGAGAGAATTGAGAAGCTGCAGTAATGGCTGGGAGGTTCACCCGGGCAGCAGGAGTGGCCGCTGGCTCCGAGGCCCGTAGATTCCGGCGTGAGCTGCCTCGGACCTCTGCACATATGGGGTCCAGCGTCCTTCTCTGGGATTCTGATTGGGACATGATGACAAAAAAGCATCCTAACAGATGTCCCAGGGTGAAATGGGCTTTCCGCGCTTTCTGATGGGCCATGGGCAGAAATGTTGGAGACTTATGTGTGAAGGATGGGATCTCCCACTTCCAGAGGCTGAGATCAGTTGAGATGGGTTTGGAAAACAAGGCCTCGTCTGTATTGTTAAAAATTAATAGTATTATAAGCTGGGTTCTGAGCATTTCTGTTTATTAAATCAACTTTAGTCCAGCTAGCATCGAACACAACTCATTGTTTTGATCAAATCTCCTCTAATTCAGCCTTCATGTTGACTAACTTCCTAAGTAGTCGTGTACACACTAGTCTGAATCAGGGAAACAGTATATTTTGGATTGATGCCTCCCAGCTGGAGTGCCTGTGAAAATGTGGCTCTAGGACCCATTCCTCTGGGCTCTGAGATGAGACCTCTTTTCCCATCAGCTCCCAGAAGGCATGATGGGGCTCAGGTCCTGTAGTGGTGAAGAAAAGTCCTTTCTTTAGCTTGGGATCTGGATTCTCAGGCAAATCCTTCCCAAGTTTCTCCTAAACCATCCACTTGGTCATTTCTTGTGGCGCAGTGACATTCATTCAGGCATCTTCAGACACACTCCCATATCACACACACACACACACACACACATGTTCACATACATGTCCAGCCCTGCCCCTGTGGATGGGCATAGACTGGCTTTCAGATCTCTGTTTCTACGGTGTAACTGCTCTAAATGGTTTTTGCCCGTGTGCCAGTTTCCTTTGGTCTTTGACTTCCTTGGTGGCCACCTGTTCATTAACAGGTCCAAGAGCAAGGACAGTCTAGAGAGGTTCCTGGCTATTCCATCTATCCCATTTTTTAAGAAAGATTTTTATTTTAGTGGAAATACAAGTTTATTAGGTCTGCGTTTATGATATTTACAGTGTATTGTTTAGTTGTTTCTGATGCTTGGGTCCATCTTTGGGGTTTTGTTGGTAAAGATAGTGGTCTTGTTGCCATTTCCCTTTCCAGCTCATTTTTGTCAGATGAGGAAACTGAGGCATGAGGATTAAGTGACTTCTTGGATAGGGACCTGAGATAAACTGGGGGAGGTGAGTCTTCCTGATTCCCAACCAGGCACACCGATTTCATTAGCAAAGGGAACTTCGGGTGTTGGAAATCCTTTCTGTGGTTAGACCTCCCGTTTACCTTTTGGGGGAGTCCTTGGAGGCGGTGAAAGTTAATCAGACAGCTTCTGTGTCAGTGGGAGGAGGAACCCTGGAGCTCCAGACTCTTTATCCTCTGTGTAAATCGAACAGCCTTTTCTCTCGGAGCTAGGTCATGCTGCAGTGCAGGGAGCCTGGCTCTGGAGTCGGGATTGCAGTGAGCCGGGTGACCTTGGACAAGTCACTGAATCCCTTCAGCCACAGTTGTCGCACCTGGAAAATGGGGATCAGCATAGCAACAACCTCCCAGAGTGGTTGTGAGGATCCAATGAGATATCAGTAGAACACTTTGCAAATCTCAAAGCTCTGTCACAAAATTCGCTGTTGTTAGAGTATCGTTATTATTATAATAAGATGATTCCAGATTGCTTTGTAGACTGCTTGGAGCAGTTCACTGGGCCCGACTTCCCTAGTTAGCTCCTGCTCCCCAGATTCTACAGTTACCCTCTCCACCTTGCCACTTGGCCCATCCTAGGTTCCATACAGAGTGGGTCAGCAAAGGAAATTACTGGTAATATTTTTGTTTCTTTTTAAATGGCATTTTTCTTTAACATTGACCTTCATGCAGTTACGACCAAACACTCATCCCAGATATTCCAAGAAGATGTTCTAAACACTTCCTAAAAGGCGGACTTCTGTGGGCTGAAGATAAGCTCAGAACTTTGACGTGAATTTTCCAGATCACGGAGGCACCGCAGCCCCAACCCCCTTCTCAAGGAAGAAAGGATTACTGTTGTTTTTGTCTTTGGGCCAGTCTGGACGGGAGGTCCGATTGCAGAGCAGTTTCTAGTTCTCTGAGAGTTTAAATGGGATCATCTTCAGAGACTAGACAAGAGAAGGGGAGAATTGAGGGAAGCTGTTCCTTTTTAGGGCTGCAGCCCCACGAGGAGGAAAGGATAACTTATCTTTGTTTTCCTCTTCTGGACCATCTGGATGTGAGGTCCAATTCCGGAGTTGTTTCTAATTCTCTGAGAGTTAAAATGGACTCATTTATAGAAGATAGAAATGAGAGAATGGGAGAATTGAGGTGATGTGTATCTTTGGAGGGGTGCAGCCCCAACGCAGCTCACCTCTGACTGCTGAACTTGGTCACAGGGGCCAGGGCCAGCTGACTTGTGGCCGTCTGAACAACGTGGCCAGTAGGTCAGGGACCTGATTGAAGCCCAGGCTTTCCTCACTCTTCCAGCCCGTAGCCTCTCCATTATACTCCCTTGTTTTTGCTTCCTCTGATATAGTTATAAAATTCTGGCAAAGTAAATAGGCACCAACCCTAAGTCCACAACCTAATATCGGGGTGACTTACTTCAGTGCTTGAAGCCTTGGTTTCACTTTCTCCAAGGTGGGGAAGTTGATGGTACCTGCTTCCTTCTAATACTGAGTGTTTGATGAGGGCAGGGGCTGGTGACCATTTTTTTTTAAATTTAAATTTATCATTCCATTCACTTGTAAAAGTAGTTTCCAACAGCTGGTGATTTTTTTTTGTAATGGTCTTTGTATTAGCAGCATCTTGCCCAATGCTTGGCCCATAGTAGGCACTTGAGAAATACTTACTGGATTAGATCTTAATGGTGAGATTGAAGGACAAAAGAAAAGAATCATGAAGGAGAAGGGGGGCTCTAGGATTTTTGCTAAATCCTGCAGAGAAGCATATCCAGTTAGTTTCTAAAGACAAACTCAGTCGGGTCAAAGGAAAAAGATGAGAGCAGGAATGAAAGCATTGGGTATATAGTTAATGGTGTGCCATGATGGTTTGTGGAATGACTATTGAACTTGGCCCCTTGGGGTTTGTTGTTGTGGTCATCCTTGGTCCTTTTCATCCTTTTGTTATTTTGTTATTTTTATTTTTTGGATTTTGCAAGGCAATGGGGTTAAGTGACTTGCCCAAGGCCACACAGCTCAGTAATCATTAAGTGTCTGAGGCTGGTTCTGAACTAAGGGCCGGTGCTCCGTCCACTACACCACCTATCAGCCCTGTTTCTTTTCATTTTGAGAATAAAGGGAGGGAAAGCAGAAAAGATCTCATTTAAGTGGCCCAGGGGATGGAGTTCCCAACCTGAAGATAGCAAGCAAAGCTTCATGAGTTCACATCCAACCTCAGACAGTTATTAGCTGTGTGATCCTGGGCAAGTCATTTCACCCTGTTTGCCCCTGTTTCCTCATTGATAAAATGAGCTGAATTAGGAAATGGGGAAGGCTCCAGAATCTTTGCCAAGAAAACCCCATGGCCCTGGGAAAGGGGGTCACGAAGACTTGGACAGAACTGAGGAACAGTGAAATGAGAAGGTTTCCCGCTGGCAGATGTGTTCAAGAGGGGGGAAGGGGCTTGGAGACTCTGCTGACCTTGTGACCGGACTCTTGTCTCTCCAGTGTAGATTTGACACTTCCATGCCTTAACCTCCCGTGTGATTCTTGTCCTCCTTCCGTAAACCAACAATCCAGGGGATTTTGGACACTGCCTCCCGGGGTTACACAGATGGTTGGCCTCCCACTGTCACAGATTTAGAGCTGGAGGGAACCCTAGATTTTAGCTAGCACTTAACTGAATTCTTTCAGGTTTTCAAAGTCTTGTAGACCCTGTTATCTCATTCAGTTCTCAGACCAAACTTGGGGAGTAGGTACTACTGTCCCCCTCATTTTACAGATGGGGAAACTGAGTCTATAAACTGACAACTGATTTTCACACCTCTAGGACAGGTCTGAGGATTACACCCATTGTTTCCTGACTTATACCACTCACCTGCACAGGGAGAAACAGAGACCCAGAAAGATTATGGTGTCTTGTTCAGGGTTAGAGAAGTGGAAAGTGGGAGGTCTGGAATTGTGATTTTCTTTTTTTTTCTTTTCTTTTTTTTTTTAGTTTTTGCTAGTCAATGGAGTTAAGTGGCTTGCCCAAGGCCACACAGCTAGGTCATTATTAAGTGTCTGAGGTCTGATTTGAACTCAGGTCCTCCTGACTCCAGGGCCAGTGCTTTAGCCACTGCGCCACCTGATCGTGATTTTCTGAGACCAAATCTAGTGTCCTTTTCACCTTCCCACAACCCTGCCCTTTCTTCTTTTGGACCAGACGTGACCCTACAATAGTGGCGCCTTTGGACTTCCCTTTGTCATTGATTATCACATGAACACCCCACACCACGCTCCAGTTCATGAGCTGGGATGAATCTGGGGGTGCTGTGCTGCTTCCTGGTCTTACAACTTTTCTAAGACCCACTCGATCAGTAGATACACCCTTTTATTGCTGTATTCCAGTTATGAGTCATCTAATAAATGTCCATATCTATGAGTTCCAATTTTTACTTGGAGTTAAGATTTCTTCCTCTTGGGTTGACTTGGATAATCAAGGTAGCTAAGTCCTGGATGCCGGTGGCTTTCAGAAGTAATTCGCAGAAAGCATTGGGAAGTAGTATCTGGCCTGCTCACTGACCATCAGGGACTGGGGCCGGGATAACCACAGGGACCCGGAGACACTCTTCTTATAGAAATGACCCTAATGTTCTCCTGTTGAATAGGGAAACGTGAATCTGGGGAAGGAAGTGATTCTAGCAAGGTCAGGACTTCCCTAGAGTAATGAAACGACCACTCTGGGGCCTCCCTCCAAACCGATGCGGCGCTGCTGGCATTTAGAAAATACGTCAACTAGCCCCCATCTTCACAACTTTAGTCTCCTGGGATTCTGGTCACCCGTTCCCAGCAGATAAATACAGAATATCTGCCAAGTGATTTCAAGGTAAGGGCTGGTGGCTGAACAAGGCACCTGAAGACCCTCAGGTAGAGGGGAGGAGAGAGAGCTGCCTGTACCAGGCCCACTATGGGAAGCTTAGGAGGCTCCCAGGGAGACTTTGCCTCCATATGACCCTGGAAGGGGTGGCTCTTCTCTCTGAGGAAAGAATGGAGCAGATCCTGAGAGCAGGGAAGTGTTCTCTCTGTGGTCCGGCCCCCCTGGGATCCCAACAGCTCCTGCTGGCCCAGCTGGACTTTGGACCTGTTATCTTGTACTCGGGCATGGCCAACTTGAGTCTTGGAAAGTTTGATATTTTTGTTTGATGTATGTAATGGGGAGATCCCTGAGTTTTATCTCAAGCTGTGAGCTCAAGGACCTCAACTCTGGGCTCTCTTGCTATGTGTAAGATAAGGGGCTTGGGGATCCCAAGGTCCCCCCTCCCATTCTACCTACTTGTGGGCTGGGTTTCTGTAGCAGTTGGGCTAAATCAATGTCATTTAAACTGGGCTTTGTGATGGCAATTAGGGACTCACCTGATACAAGCATCAATCACAGGATCAGCTTCTGTTACAGAAGAGGGATTGACTTCCAACCATGGAAATGGTTGGGAGTGGAGAAGGAAGGCAATCGGGGCTGCTGAATGTGGCGGAGTAAGCATCCTAATAGAGTGGACAGGGAACCCCCATGAGACCTGGGTTCAAATCCTTTCTCTGACTATGTTGGCTCCAGGACCTTGGGGGACTGAGGATGGGAGGGGGAACTGCCTTAACAAACATCTCAGGGATCCAGGCAATCTCAATGCTGATAAATCAAGACATCACCTTCCCGATGTCATTGGTTCCTTTGCAGAATGAAGGACCTGCAACCACCACAGCAGAGCAGTTATCAAAGATTGGGGAGGGTGGGGAGCCACAAGCCCTTCCTTAATGGAACATTATTAGTTTGTCCCCACCCAAAAAGTAAACTGGAGAACAGAAAAGAAACCTGGGAGCTGGTTGGTCACCTTTTGATTTCTGGGCCCAGTGGTGGGAAGAGGCAGGATCAGTCACCCCCAAGTGTGGGCTTCTGCTCCCTGGGAGCCGCTGGAGGGCAGATCATTTAGAAGTGGGATGGACTGCCTATAGTGGTAATGAGCTCCCTGTCACAGCTGCTTAGGAGCTCCTTTCTTTCAGCTTCGGCCTTTTAGGATAACGATTCTCCAAAACCATTTTTTTTTTTTTGGATTTGCCTTTTAAGGTCCAGAGTCCCGCCAGTTCCAACTCTGACCCCATCTTTTCAGATATCTGAATGCCAGGCTTCATCTTCCCTCCCATCATTTCCTGAGACACCACTTGCCATGAGGCTAGAAAGCCATTGAGGCCAGGGTTCAAGCCCTAGCCAGCAAACCTTTGAGACCTCCCAGTCTTGTGCCAAGCCTTGCTCTCTGGGAGCTCCCATTTTAGGAGGGGAAGCACCATGCAAAGAGGGATGGAAAAAGCAGATCTTCCCCAGGTAAACTGGGGTCTTCTCTGAGGGAATGGTTTGGGTAGAAAGAGGGATTGGAGTGGAGATTTGAGAGAAACCAGGAAAGGGAGAGAAGAGGGAAGGAGTCCAGGGGTGGGCTGGCGGCCTCCTATGAAACAAAGAGGCCAGGTCACCAGGGATTTGACTTTCTCCCCTCTGGGGAGGTAGAGGAAGGCGTAAGTAGCCTAGAAAGGGAGGAAGGAAAGGTCCAAAAGCCAAGGAGAGGATTTGTTCTTTCATCTTGGAGGTGATAGGAGCCCCTGAAGCTGACTGAAGGGATGGGGGGTAACATGGGCAGCCCTGCCCTTTGGGAAGAGCGCTGATCACTTTTGGGCTGTGTGATCCTAGACAGCTGACTTAACCCTTCAGTGGTCTGGGCAGCTTGCTGAGACTGTATGAGGGAATTCCCAGGATCAATGAAAGGACTGGGCCAGCCCACCCCCACCCCCTTAGCCTGTAATTTCCATGGAAGCCCTAAGGGAATCTGAAGAGTCCTCTAATGGAAATGAGGCCTTTTGATCAGTTCTTCAAAAGGGCAAGGATGAATGGTTCCATCCCAGCCAGAACTGGACTCCTGGGTTCAGGACTCCCAAAGCCTTGGGATTCTTTCCTTTGAAGCCAGGAATGATGTTAGCTCTTCTGCAGGGATTTCTAGGTATATATTGAATTCTAACTTTTTAATTTAATTTTATTTTTTTCCAATTACATGCAAAGATAGTTTTCTACATTCAATTTTTTTGGTAAGAGTTTCACATTTTTCTGCCTCCCTCCCTTCCCTCCCCACATTCCCCCTCCCCCAAGGCAGTGAGTAATCTGATATAGACTATATAGCTACAGCTACATATATATATCTTAAATCAATCTATGAATCTTTGAGAAATAAACAGCCTTTAAAAATTTTTGTTTTGCTCTTTAAATACAGAGTTTGTTTTTTGACAGTGTACCTATGTTTTTCTAATACTTTGACGGTGATCTAATAGGTGACATCCCAAAATTAGGGGCCCATTATAAATCAGGGTGACCTGATTCCAGGAAGCTGCATGGAGTCATTCATCATGCCTTTGTACTAATCAAGTTTTTCTTCATACTCACTGAAAAACATGTCAGGATACATGGCTAGGAATTGATGCAGACTGGAAAATGAGCCCCAAGAGGTACCTGCAGGGGAGGGGCCAAAGCCAGGTCCAGCAAGGGGAAGTTATAGATTCAAATAGGCAAAGACCCTGGAGGCTTCCTCCTTATTCAGGGAAAAGGAAAACAAGTCAGAGAGGATATCACCCAGGGTTAATGAGAGAGGGTCAGGATTCGCACCTAGAACCTGTCCCCAAATCTTTCTCCACTGTCCTGAAAGTCAGAATGTGATATGAATATGTATATCTGGATGTTTACATGTATATATGTTCCCTAGCACCTAGTTAGCATTTAAGAATTATTTATTGGGTTGCTTATACTTGGAGTGGATTCTTTCCCCACAACCGATGTTCCCTGACTCTCAGAGATTTTCTTCAACTAGGGAAGAGCCATAAGAGGTAGCCGTGATACACGGGTAGCGAGCTGCCTCTGTCAGGAAAGATCTGGGTTCAAGTCCTTCCTCTGACACTTAGAGGGTGTGTGACTCTGGGTTCAATGTGCCAGCCAGTTCACCAAGAGGGTAAGTTGAAGGCCAGGTACCAGTCCAGTTTGGTAGAGGGACTGTCTCTAGGGAAGTCCCATGCTTTCACTGGTGCAGACACCTGTGGAGACTCAAAACAACTGGGACTGTAGGCCATAAATCCACTGGATTTCCAAGAAGCACCTCTTATGGGAAGTGTAGCACTTTTTTTTTTTCTGGAAACTGAAACTATTTCGGTTGGAGGAGTAAAGACTTTCTTGTTTATAGAAACATCCCTGAGGAGCAGCCCATTTGGGTTCTTCAAACTGGATTGAGCCTCCCCAAGACTCGGACCATTCTGGGGTCCTTCTCAATGGGTCATCTCTCTTCATTTGCTTAGCCATTCTCAGAGACTGACACCCTGGATGACTGTATACATTTGTTGGGTGTCTTACTTGAGTCTTCCTGGGCACCTCAGTCCCTTAAGAGATTAAGAGCCTTAGAGGCAGAGAAGTATTTATGGGCCTTAAGGCCTGAGAAGTTCTGCTGGTTTCTGATCTGAGTCTCTCAGATGACCATCAGAGCATATTGATGCCCATTCCATCTCTGTTACCTTGAGTAGATGAGAACTGTCCAGAAGGGAAGTGGAAGGTCTTCAGTGGGGGCTCTCTGTCTAGTCCGTGGTCACTCTACATTTGCTCGGCTCTGGGGTGATGGCTGTCATCCCCACAGAAGGCTAAATGTCCTCACAATTTCAGGCCCCCATAATGGAGAGGGGCTGTTTGGATAGGGAAGGACTCCCCAACTTTGGGGATTGTTTGATCAGAGGTGGGATGGCTGCTTCTTGGGGATACTGGAGAAGGAATTCTTGCTCTGATACTCAGGGGGTTAGATGGTTCCCATGTCGGTCATCAGGATCTGTTGTGTTGCTCTTGTGGAAGAAATGGGTATGACCACTGAGAAGTTGCATGGTCACCTTGCCCACTGGGTCTCTAGCCTGGTAAATACCCTGCCGGGGTTGGCATCCACCAGACAGTTTCCAGATAACAGAAGAGCAGAAATCATCGACAGCAGGCTAAAATGTTGAGCTTGTCCCATCAGTCATCAATTCCTCTTAGTTACCAGGAATGGTAGTCTTGCCTTGCTGGGTGGTCATCCTGATTTATAGACAAGAAAACTTCACCCTGCTGCCCTGGTCCATTAAAATGGACTAGCAGAATTCTATTCCTGGGTTAATCATTATCCAGCCCATGGGTCTCTTATTCAATATGGGGAAGCCTTTTGGATTTTAATGATTCCTGTTGTCGGTGCTTTAATAATCAGGTCCCTACTCTTGCCCTCCAAGGGTGGGGGGGGCAGTGGAGAAAGAGGGTCACTTGAGGGGAAAGGCTTGGCCTCCTTTGGAAGGAGGAGGAGGAGGAGAGTGAGTGAGTGAAGAGCTGGATCACAGTTTTGGCTGGGACTGGTCCTGGTGGGATAAGATATTGAAAACACACTAAATAAATTCAAATTTATTCATTCCAATTTCTTTTCCCCTTCGCTCCCACCCTCAATCCATTTCATGCTCTAAAAGTTACTGGGATTCTAACTTAAGAGGTTGAGAATTTCTTGAGGGCAAAACCTCCAGAATCTCTTACCTGGAGCTCCTTATCCAACAATTCTATTAAAGATGTGCTTGCTGACTGAGGAATTGCAAAGAATCCAATTGCATCCTTCTATGGGAGAGCTTTCCCTGCGGCCCAGTTATTGCATATTGATAATGGATTTTTGAAGGGCCAGTAGTGGAGGCTCCATTCTAGCTGCGCCACCTTGGGTAAAGTCCCTTCTCCTTTCTGAGCCTCAGTTTCCTCCGCTGTAAAATGGAGAGGAAGGGCAGCCAGGTGGCCCAGTAGAGAGGGGGCCGTTTCCCAGCCCTGTGACCCTGGGCAAGTCGCTGCTCCCTCTTTTCTTCAGTCTCCTTGTTTGTAAAGTGAGCTGGAGAAGGGAAAGGCCAAACCCCTCCATTAGCTCTGACAAGACACTCCCATCATCCATACCCTGCTTGAGTTTGCTCTTATTCTAGCCATGCCCTCCTGGATAGCCATCTTGGGGGTCCCACTCCCCTGACAGGGGACAGTGACCCTTCTAGACCTCTAATCCTGAAAGTCAGAGCTGCCATCTGAACTTACCTGGCCCATCCATGCTCACTCTGCCATCGTTCTGGGATTGGCGGCATCAGTCTGCTAACTTTAGGACCCCCAGTACCCCCATAATCTTTTTTTAATTTATTTTTTATTTATTTAAGGCAATGGGGTTAGGTGATTTACTCAAGGTCACACAGCTAGGTAATTATTAAGTATCTGAGGCCAGATTTAAGTCCGGTCCCCCTGACTCCAGGCCCGGTGCTCTGCTACCTCGCTGCCCCACCCCCTAACCTTTTTGGACCAAAGGGCTTCCCTCAACCCCTGGGGAAACAACTTTTCCTCTTGTCTTCCTCATCAGAACCAGGGTTTGCTTTACATTCCTAATACTGGTGCTGGCCGTTTGGTGAGTCCTCACTAATACAGTTTCTCAATGATTAATTAATAATAATTCTTAATGGCTTTGCTCACTTCCTTTATTACTTAGCTGTGGTAATTATATTCTCATGGTTGTGGGGTGAAATTCTTCTTACTGGTTTCCAGTGGAACCAAAGTATCTCTCGTTCCAATTCTTAAAAACAGCTTTGTAGCTTCTCTTAATCTTTTTCTTGCTCGATTAAACATCCCCGATTTTTTCAGGCATCCATCTTGGCTTGTAGAGCGGCTTGTAGAACCCGTAGCAGGGTGGTGGTTTTGGGAATTGACTCTACTTTTTCAGACCAACTCTGCCCCTTGGCCAACTTGGGTTTGATCCGACCGCCCTGGGCTGCCAGACATGGATCAAATGCTCGATGTCTGACTGCTGAGTAGTAAATGAGGTTGTAGAGATTGGGGTGGTTGGCATATGGCTTTGCGGGGGGGAGAGGGGAGAGGCCGGCGTATTTCCTCATCTGGTCCCTTTGAACAGCTCCATGTCTTTGTATGTTTTAGGGGATTGTGATCCTGCTTGAGGCCTACTAAAAAATGAATTTTCCCCTATAGATGACTCTCAACAAAATCAGGTAGTCTCAACCTTTTCCTCTCCACTTCCCAACATCTATTTTTGAAAAAATTTAAAAATTTTCTGAATTATTTGTGTCAAACTACAGAAACATTCTCCCAAAGCCTGCTGAAAATGATTTCTTCTTTGTGTTTCTTTCTTTCTTTTTTTTTGATTTTTCAAGGCAATGGGGTTAAGTGGCTTGCCCAAGGCCACACGGCTAGGTAATTATTAAGTGTCTGAGACTGTATTTGAACCCAGGTACTCCTGACTCCAAGGCCGGTGCTCTATTCATTGCACCACCTAGCCGCCCTTCTTTGTGTTTCTAAAGGAATTATTTTCTAGACCAATCTCTCTTTGCTTTGAGATTGTTGTGACTACACATTTATTATGAGGTAGCTAAATGGCAGGGTGGATCAAGTCCTGGACCTGGGGTCAGGAAGACCTGAGTTTGAATCCTGCCTCTGACACCGGCTGTGGAACTCTGGTGGCTTCAACATTCTCCACTGTAAAATGAGAATAACGCTCGCACCCATCTCCTCCGAGGGTCATTACGTGGATAAAATCACCATGTGCAAAGTATGACGTGAATGTTAGCTTATTGTTATTGCAGTTTTTATAGTTATGTTTACGCCGATTGGTTTAGGCGGCCCGGAGGGTTTAGGAACCATTTTCTCACTCCTTCCTGAGTTATTTTTCCTTTGTGCTTCCAACTCTTAGCTCTGGGCTTCCCTGGAGCAGTAAAGCTATCACATGCCTCTGTTAGATGGTAGCAGGCGGTGGAGTGGAGAGCCGGGGCAGTCTGGAGAGGCCTGAGTTCAAATCCCACCTTCCTGGTCTTGGCTCCTTTCTATCTCCTCTGCAGGCCTCAGTTTCCTCATCTGTAAAATAGAATTAATTATCCTCATTGGACTCCTCTCTCAGGACTATTTTCCTAAGCAATGTCAAGAGCTCTGTACATGTAGAGGGCATTTCAATGTGATCCTTTTCTGGTTGGCCATTTCGGGGAGGGAGAAGGAAGGGTTCATCCGGGGCCAGACTTCTTGGCAGTGATCGGGAATTCTAGCCAGGCAGCAAGGAGAGCCATTCATGAATTTTCTCCTTAAACGTGAAAAGCCAGGCTCACTATCTGAGGGAAGAGATTTCTCTGGTGCTCCCTTACTAGAGCCAGATCTCTGCATGTGGAAATCCAAAGAATTTGTGGTAAGAACAGACCTGCAGCTGCCGGAGTGGGAAGCCTTGATAAACCAAGTCCTGACCAACCTTGCCAAGGCTGCCCCTGAAGGACGGCCGAGGGGCCAAATTGATCTGCTTCCTCTGCCTGCACGTGAGGGAATTGGGGGAGAGGTCGGGCTCGGCTACCGAATTTTCAGGTTGGACGGTCATCTCCCCTTGGAAGCGTTCCCGTTTCTCTGTAGATTCCTGCTCCAGATTATTTTCAGTTGGGCTGTAATCTCTGCCATCTGGCTGAGTGCCTCTCAGACCTGCCAAGGTCTTGGCTGTTTGGCTTTTTGTGGAACAGGCCAGGAGAAATGTTGACCATCTAATAGTGGACTTGGTCTTTATCTGTCCCTTGTTGGGAAAGTTTGGCCTGCTTAACCCTTGTCTGGTGGTGGTGGTGAGGAGGAGGAGGAGGAAGATGATAAAGAGTGAAAGACTGAGTGGACAAAGCCTCTCTGAGCCTCAGTTCTGTTATCTCTAAGATAGAAGGAGATGCCAGCTTTGAGATCAGATAAGAATGGGTGGGTAGCGAGTTGGGCATGGGAGTCACTTCTGCAGTGTGCCTATGGCACGTCAAGTGCTCTGACTCTCAGATAGAAGTGTGGTGGGAGCTTTGGTCCCTACATCAGGGCTACCATCCCTGGGTTGCCCTGCCAAGCCCTCTTTTCTCTCTGGATTGTCTGAGACAAGGGCTTAGCCTCTTTTTGTGCCTATTTTCCTCAACTTTAAAATGAGGAGAATTTGCAGCACAAACTTTACAGAATAGTTATGAGGATCAGATGATAAAATATTTGTAAAGTGCTGAGGATACTTCTTGGTACATGGTAGATACATAATAACAGCTTGTACCCATCTTCCCCTCCCCATTTGCTAATTGATGGGGTCCCCACTCTGTGGTGAAATACTAGAAACCCTCCTTCTGGGAATGACTATTTGGGATCTCTATCTTTGTACCTTTGAACAGGCTGTCCCCACAGGTAGACATCTGCCTTCCTCACCTGGTTGGTTCCCCAGAATCCCTCATGAGATCCAGGGACCCCTTTGTGAAGCCTCCCCTTTCTCCCTGTCACTCTCTCACTCCTTTCTCTCCCCCTCTCTTCCTTCCTCCCCGTTCCTTCCTCTTCCCTCTTGGTTCACTTCATGCTTACTTATTCTTGTCTTTAGAAGCATTAGTCTAGAGTTGGAAGGGACCTTGGAATCTTGTCCAAATCCTTTCATCTTGAGACCTCAAGAGTTTCACTTAAATTTGCTAAGGGCTCGCACAGCAGAATTTGAACTCCAGTCCAGGACTTAGTTGGTTGGTCCTTGTTCTTCATTATTGAAGAAGACCCAAATGACATCACTATGTTACCTTAAAAAAGGTAAAGCCTTTGGTAGAGTTTCTCCAGGAGGGAAGGACTGGGGTGCTTTTATCCCTATATCTCCAGAGTTCACCCCCATAGACACACACTGTTTATTGGTACCAAACCTGAAGAATTCTTATGACTTCTCTGGTCTTCTTGGCCTCTTTCTCAGTCTATTCACTGTATAGCATGGAGGGATTGTGGTGGGAAGAGGGGGAAAAGCTGGAGCATCTCCAGGAAAGAATGTGTCCTAGCTCAAGCTGGCTTCTTCCTCTGCCCAACCATTGTCCGGTCCCTAATGACCTTTTTCTAATCCTAGAAAATGTCTCATGTCGGCAGGGACTTGAATGGGTTCCTTGTCTAATCACAGAATGACCTTAGAGGGTTTCTGATCCGATTCCTCCTCTACAGATGGGAGCAACGAGGCTCAGGGATGGGAAAGGACTTTCCCAAGGTCATGCAACACTTGTGATTTTAAGGGCTCTGTTCAAGTACTTGAAGGGGCTGCCTAGTGGCAGAGTCATCAGCTGGGTTCTATTGGACCCCAGAGGGTGTAACCAGGGCAGTGTGGGTGAGAGTTGCCGAGAGAATAGTTGAGGCTTGAGTCAGGAGCACTTCATAGGATGGAGGTCTCATCTTGGAGGTCTTTAGGCAGTGGCTGGATGACACTTCTTTGAGTATACTGATTACCCTGGGGCCTCCTTTTCAGATAGGTTGTGGACCAGATGCAGCTACTGACCTTGCTTCTAATTCTCAAATATTATGATTCAGGTATTCAAAGTGTATATCCAACTAAACCAAGAGGGACTTTGGATCCACCATGGGGCCTTTAAACAAACATAACCTTTTAGAGCCATTCATTTGCTTAGAAAATGAATGGATGGTATTGGCCCCAATATAGATCCCAGGTCAGGAGGAGTCACAGACCTAAAAGGGAGATCTGTCAAAAGAAATATGCAGTGTACACACAGGCAAAGTCTTCTCTTCTTAACAAACCTGGCGGGGAGTCTTTCTTTTCTTTTCCCAATTCAAATAAAGAGCTTTTGGTTAATTTGGTTAATTTCGTGCCTTGTTGCTTCCAGATCTTAAAAATGGTCATATCAAGGATCAGCCTTGTTGGAAGGTACCAGTGATAACTAATAATGGACATCTGTTGTCATGACTACGCGCCTTGGGGTTTGGGGGGGAGGGGCTTTCTCTGCCCAACAAACTGTTCCTACAATGGATCTGACTGTAACCCTGGAAGACTAGGGAAACACTGACCATTGTCTCCATCAAGTAGAGAGGACAGGTGGTATTATTCCCACTTTGAAGATAATTGTAAATGAAGATCAGAGAGGTCATTAATAATAATAATAATAATAATAATAATAATAATGATGATGATGATAATGTATTATCACCCCCTAAACTTGAGGAAATGACCAGAAAGTAGGATAAGTCTTGGTCTCAGTTCACTCTAACTGTTTAACCATGGGGTAGCTGGAAATCGTCAGGGTGCTGTGGCCCTGAGATTCTGAGGTTTCCTAAATGGGGCAGATGGCAGTGAAGATGGAGTGGCCACAGGACCTTGGGAGGCAGGGCCAGTCAGGTGACTTGTGAAGTGATTTGTCTGGGCTCACCCACATCCAGAGGTGGGATTCAAAGCCCAGGCCCCTTGGGTCCTGCCCAGTGCTACAAACTCCCCTGGGGCCTCCCTGAATGGGTATGCCCAGGTCCCAGTCACATTTGCCACCACTGCTGTTCTGTACCTTGGGCATAAACCCCTAACTGCTGAGAATGACTTTGATTGATGCTTTGCTCCCCAACTTTTTGGGGGGATATGCTTACCCCCCACTTCACAGTCTGGACTGAATTAGCTTTACTCCAGTGGTTCTGAATCTGGGAACATAGTGTTTACAAATGCTTGCGTCACTATATTTCAGTATAATTGGTTCCTCTCATGATGTACCATATTTATTCTATGCTTTTAAAAACAGGATTCTTAGAAGTGGTTCCTAGGCTTCTTTGGACTGCCTACCCAGGGGGTCCAAGACACATGTTCTAGACTCTTCTCTGAAAGAATATCACTGGGCCACTAATGCCACCAGTCCAAAGAGTTGCATATGTGTTCGCCTTATGGGAAGGAAGGAAGAAATAAATGAATGATAAAGCATTTCTTCAGGGCTTCCTGTGCACCAACCCTGCTAGATATTGGAGATGCAGAGACAACATTGAAACCATTTCTGGCCTCAGAGATGTTTAGGAAGAAGCTCAGGTGTTCTCTGAAATCCTGAAATTCCTGGTTTTTTTCAGTGCTGCCTAGTTTTAAAAGAGAGGCAGACCATGACCTAGGGCCATAACATCTGGTACCAACCCAGACCATCATCATCAGAGGAAAGGGGGGTGTCAGACTAGATGACCCTTAGAAGGCCCTTTCACCTCATGATTTGTGATTTTTCTTCCTCTCTCTTCCTGAATCATGGTCACGAAAGTCATTTGTAATCTTAAAGCAGTAAATATCAGAGTTTGTTGTTCTCCAGGACACATCTGGCAGGGAAAATATGGCCTAGATTTGGTCCAATGCAGTATATATTTGTTCTCTCCAACCATTCTCCAAACTCCTCAAAATTCATTCACTCCCTTTGTCCCTAAATTGGGCTGGGGGAGGTCCTCGTTATAGCTCTCTGCAATGTTTTTTGAAAACCTTTTTTTTTATTTAAAAACAATGTGCTGTAGTTTTTTCCCCAATTAACAAGCATTTCATTTCTTTCTCTCCTACCTTCCCCACTGGGGGAAAAACCAAGCAAAATGTTCCCAACAAATATACAAAGTGAAGCAAAACAGATTTCCATAGTGACCACCACAAAAAATAAGTGACTCATTCTGCATCTTGAATCTATCCCCACCCTGTGAGGAGGTGTGCCATTACTGAACCTCCAGAACCGGGATGGATCGTACAATAATCTTTTAAAATATATTTGTATTTCTTTAATATTTCTCAATTGCAAGTAAAAAAAATTTAACATTCATTTTTGAGAATTTAGAGTTTCAAATTCTCTTCCTCCTTCCCAGTCCTCCTTCACTCCTTAAGAAGGCAAAGAATAATCTAACTGTTCAGTCTCCCTCCTTTGGCCCCAGGTTAATCCCCCTCAATACAGCACTGGTCACTGCAATGCAGAGTCAGGCCAGAAGAAGCCTGGGCCTCCAGAGTCAGATGCCTTGGGTTCTAATCTGGCTCTGCTACTCACCTTGGTATTTGATCTTGGACCTGGTGACCCTCCGGTTCCATTTCTGATGCAGAGGAATTTGGGGGACGCCTCCCTTGCTTTTATTAAAAGTCCTCATTGCTTCATTGCCTGTGAGATGAAGTCTTAATCCTTTTGCTTGGTGTTTAAAGCCCATGAGAATCTAGTTCCCATCTATGTTTATGTCATCTCTGTGCTAACAAGCCTGGTCTGCCTAGTGGAGTCTAAGAAATCCTGGGTCTTGCCAGTGGCCTCTTCTCCCTCCTTCCATCCTACCTCAAGACTGCCCACTTTTTTAGAGCTTTAGTCCTATTGAGGAAGGAGGTGCCCGGTCTCAGGTGCTAACTTGCAGCCGCTGGGTGACCTTGGACACATCACCTTCCTTCTTGAACCTCCTAATGCCCAACTGCTAATTAAGGAGATTGACCAGTTGATCTCTGGGGCAGGGTCCAGCGCTGATCTTCTCTGCTGCCTCTCAGGATTAGTTATTGGAGGAGTTAAATTTACCTGGCATGTCAGAGGTGAGACTTGGACCCAGACTTTGTGACTCCAGTACCAATCCTTCCCCCCCATTTCCCAAGCCAGCTCTCCTCTCCTTCCTCAGCCTACTCTTCTCTAGTTAAACAGTCCCAATACTAAGACTCTGGAAGGGAGGGGAAGTGGGCAGCCCTCTAAGATTGTTGGGAGAGGGAAAGACCAGGAGTAAACTGGATCTTATCCCTTCACACAAAGAAGCATATGAAGGTGATGAAGCAAGCATCCCACCAAATTAAGGGGATCCTGGTTAGAGATGAATGTGTTTCAAAACCAGCAACTCTAACCCAAGAGGAAAAAATAAACCTAGGCTACTCTTGCCAAAAGTTGTCTCAGATACTTGGCATTTCCTTTCTCCTCTCCCTCCCCCCTTGATTGCATCCTGACTGGGAATCATTTAGCCAAAGCAGAACCAGATTAGTAATACCCTAGGGCTGGGGGTGGGGGGTCCCACGAGGAACCAATGTGTCACCTTCACCAGAGCCCTGCCACAGTCAGAGACAAAGGGACTGTTTCTCCAGACCTTGCCAAGCTTTCCTTCTGTCAGATCCTGCTTGTGTAGATTTGTCAGACATGGCCATGTGGAAAAAACACAGGAGGCTTGTTGGCTTGCAGACCCTTTCTGGCTGTTGTCAGGGGCTTGCTCTGGGGCAGAGAAGTGATCCCTAACTTCTTTGTAGGGTAACAATCGGGTCTTGTGCATCCATGCCATTGACATCATTGTAGGCATGGTTCATCCATTTGATTCCACAAACATTAAATGAATGAATGAGAGGCAGTGGGAAGGGACGGGCAGAGAGAAAGAGAGCACACACTCAGTCTTCATCTTTCTCTGCAGAGATACTGCTGGTGGGATTGACATCTCTTTTCCTTCTTGAGGGGTTTTCTTGGTTCTCCTACCTCTTTGGCCATTCCTAATCATCATCCTTTGCTGAATCTTCCTCCATGCCATTCTCAGTGATGGTCCCTCAAAGCTCAGTCCTGGACCAGCTTCTCTCTCCTTGGTACTTGGGGGCCCCTTCAGGGCCATGGATTATGATTCTTTACTGATAAGTCCCAGATGCATATATCCAGGTCCCTCTCTTGGATGACAATCCTAAATTTTTAACAGACTATTAGCTGTCCTGGAGGCATCTCCAGTTCAGCAGGGATGAAATCAATTAATCAGCACTGTGTGCCAGTCTAAGTGTTGAGGATACAAAAAGAGACAAAAGGTTGTCCCTGCCCTCAAAGAGCTTCCATTCTGAGACAACATGCAAACAAACATAAACAATGGAACTCTCTACAGCTAAATAGAAATCGAGGAACAGAGGAAGGCCATGGAATTAAGAGGGGCTGGAGAAGGCTTCCTGTGGAGGGTGAGATTTTAGTTGTTGCTTAAAGGAAGCCAGGGGACTCGGTGGTGAGCGGATTGGAGGAGAAAAAGTGTTCAAGGAACTGGGGAAAGCTGAAGGGAATGCTCAGAGCGCAGAGATGTCCAGGGCACCACTTTTCCCGGTCGGTCTCCCAGCCTTGGCATCTCTCTTGACCACTCTCGTTCTCCCTTCATATCCAATCCATTGTCATTGCTTTTTCCCCGGCATCTCTTTCATTTACACAGTTATACCCTGGGACAGTCACTCATCTCTCTGGCCAAGATTCAAGAAACAACTTCCAAATTGGTTTCTCTGCCTCAAACCCCTCCTGATATCATTTGCAGCTGCCAAAGGGATTTTCCTAAAGCACAGATTTGACTGTGCCACTCCCCTACTCAAGAAACTCCAGCCATTCCCTATTTACTTCTGGAATCACATTTAAAATTCCCTATTTAACATTAAAGACCCTTTACAACCTAGCTCCTTCCCACCATCCAGCCTCCTTATAAATTATCCCCGGTACTCTGGGAGGCATTTACTGTATCATGCACACCTCATACCTCTCTTTCTTGGGATCGCTGGTTTGTTTCAAGACTGACTGAAGCACCATTTTCTCTAAGAAGCCTTTCCTGATTCCACTCTTCTCCCACCCAGCTTCCTTGGCCCTCTCTTCCCAAACTTGTATTCCTTTCATACGTAGTTTGCAAATATTTATGCATATTTATTGCCCTCCCAATTAGAATAAAACCT